>NC_062571.1:83896631-84222881 GCF_022837055.1 Prionailurus viverrinus
TCCCGATTGATGGCATGTCTTTTCACTCTTTTGAGAATGTTTGTTGTTGGAGTGAAGTTCACTGTGTTGCCATCTGATGTTGCAATCTTCGAGCCGTGGATGGTTAGCTCTGTCGGGGTCTTGCTTAACGAGTCCTTCTGCGCACCTCACAACGGAAGGACATTTTCTTCTAAGGCCTTCACGGTTTTGATTTTAGCTTTAAGTATTAACCCATCTGGGTTTATTTTTATGAAGACTCAAGCCTACTGCATACGGTAGTGTAGGTTGTGCACTGCCCAACTCCAGGAGGGCTGGACCGTTCATATCAAGCTTGGTAGGTTGTGAGTCAGGGACCCAGTGCTTTTCCTGCATGGAAAACCAATTTTTCCAACTCCATTTGTAGAATAATCTTTTCTTTCCATCATGTCCTGTATCTGAGTTGCAAATACACGCATGTCTGTTTCTGGATTCCCTTGGTCAATGGGTATTAACGGGCATTCATATTCGTATTCATCTGTGACTTACTTGGTCAGATGAAGTACGTTAAGTGGTTTGAGAGTGATTCTGCCTCATATCCTCAAACTGCTAACAGCAAGTTATTTGCTATGAGACTTAACATGTTATTTTTTACCCCAAGGATAAATGCTACCAGTATTGGCCAACAGAGGGCTCAGTGACTCACGGCGAAATAACAATCGAAATAAAAAGCGACACGCTTTCCGAAGCCATCAGCATACGGGACTTCCTGGTCACTTTCAATCAGGTATTGTTGCCAGAGTGCATCCAACCCTTGTAGACAGAACGCACCGCAGCATCCCTCAGGGTCTGCTGCTGATGGTACCAGAATGTCTTGCTCTTTCCACCTCCTCTAACTGGTACCTTAGGATCCACGTTCAGTGCGGTGAGTAGGGAGCCATGTTACAAAGGGGCAGGTCTCCTACAACGTTCGCACCCTCGGGGTCACCTGCCTCCTTGCCGCACGAGACGGTGGAGCAGAGTGGCCGACTCCTAGAGGCGTCACACGGCCACCACCTCCCCTTTCGGGAGAAATGGCCGTGGTGGGGGCGCAGGAGGAGGAAAGGCCGTGGATGAAGCCACAGAGGCCTGTCCAGGCTTGTTCAGAGCCCCTAGGACAGGAGGGGTCCTGGCTTCTTAAGAAAGAGATGATCGTGTTGTCTCCCGCAAAGTTGCCAGGGATCCCATAAAGGCGGGCCCTGGCGAGGGGCTCCAGGGAACATCCTCTGGATGTCTTGCCCCCACTCGGAAGGAAATACTGGCATCCCTGCCCTTTAGGGTGCACACAGCCCACAGACCGCCTGGTCAGGCCCCTCAGGCCCGCCAGGTGGGGACCGTGCTGGCCTTCGGAGGCCCCAGGAGGGGCCCAAGCCTTGGCGCGGGTCCCCGGGAGGACAGGTGGGCCCAGGTCCCGCTCCTCGGTGGTCAGGGTCCTGTGGCCAGGCGGCACTGAACGCCCTTCCCCGCCCGCAGCCCCTGGCCCGCCAGGAGGAGCAGAGCCGACTGGTGCGCCAGTTCCACTTCCACGGTTGGCCCGAGATCGGGATCCCGGCGGAGGGCAAAGGCATGCTCGACCTCATCGCGGCCGTGCAGAAGCAGCAGCAACAGACCGGCAACCACCCCATCACTGTGCACTGCAGGTGGGCGCCCCCTGCAGGTGGGGCCGAGCCAGACCCTATCCCCGGTTAACTGCTCCCAACGGCGTCATTGCCCTGGACTGTAGTTTTCACCTTCCCCGTACACAGAGAGCGTCACAGGGATGCGGAAAGGTCATCTGCTGTACCCGCAGGATGCATTTGGGGGGAGGAGTCAGGGAACCCGCTCAAACACACGTTTCCGTGTGCCTTTTAAGTCCCCAAAAACCCCTCCAGGCACAGCTCTGACAGACCCACTTCCTGAGCCTCGCCTGCCGGCCTTCCTTTTGAAAGATTGTTCTGGCTGATGTGCCCGCCCCTCCCTGTCCTCTCCTCTGGGCTTGGGGAGCCAAGTCCGCACTGTAGCACACCCTCGAGGCAGGAAGGTTTTCTTGAGCCACTCGAGGATGTCCAGACTGGGATCGCTGCCCAAGGCCTGCAGCCCCATCCCAGCCCCGCTCCCAAGGCAGGCACAAGGGAGGCCAAAGGAAACGTGGCTGGGGGTGCCCCTGGAGACAGCTGGGCACCCACCAAGGCCCTTGATTAGCAGCATCACAAGTGTGGAAGGGTGAATCTGGCCCAACCCAAAGAGCTGGCCCCACGTGCCGGCTCACCCTCCTTCTGTGCTGACCCACTTCTGGTTATGCCAGAGCCCCTCCCCGTGCCAGCAGCGGGGCGGGGGGGGGGGGGTGGGTTGGCCACCAAAGCAAATCTCTTCCTTGTAGGAGTTTGGGGTGCTTTCCTTGTCGGGGGTGCTAATTTGCTTCTGAAGCTGCCCTTCTATTTATTTTTCCACACGTGGCTTCCGTTTTGCGTGGCTGCCGCTTGCCCCACCCCACCCATCCCTTGTAGCCACCAGAGCCTGGGTCTCGCTTGGGGGGATTGGAACTCTCTGCCTGGGACGGGCCTGGGTGCGCTTCTGGCCTGGCCAGCAGGTGGAGCACACGCCCCGGGTTTCAGTTCCTGTGGGCTTTGTAGAAGTCGTTTAGAATAAACTGGAAAAGAGTGCCCGCCTCCCCAGACCCGGACTGAGTGTAGGACACCAGGGATGCAAAGACAAACGAATCCCACAAGGGCAGATGTGGGGACAGGTCACTGAAATGGGACGGGAGCCTGAGAATCAGCCCACCCGGGGTGGGGCGGGGTGGGGGTGCCTCTGGGGCCTGGAGGGCTCTCTGGGGGGAGCCAGCTGAGCCTGCCCACTTTGGGCCTGGCCTCTTGTCTCTCCTAAGGCTGCCGTGGCTCTGCTCTTGTGGGGTTTATCCAGTTTATCAAGAAAATGACCATCTTAAGTGGAGTGGACCCAGATCTTCATCGCTGGGAAGTGTCCCTTATCTAACCGTCCCTGGCAGGGGACGCCCTCTGTCTTAACATCACACCTTGTGAGCCAGAAGGCGGGTCCCTCACACAGAAGGAGAATCCAGGCCGAGTTACCTCTCCCCAGACCTGAAGCAGGAGGGTTCGCATTTCTGACAAGTTCCCCGGCAACGTTGATGCTGCTGGTCCCGGGGACCACACCCGGAGAACCCCCCGCCTACACGAGTTGCAGCTTGAAAGCTTGTGCCGGGTCTTGATCCCACTCATGAGCTACCTGTCTGCTGTACCTGGGCCAGTGCTTTAGGAATGTCACGTTTGCGGACTCTCGCTCCACGCAGATGATCTTTGGAAATCCAAACCTGGCTCATTTTCGGGGGCGATTGCTTCTGTGCTGATGTGCTGGGATGGGCTGCAGGCTGTCCGCGCCTCGTCCCCACGGGCAAGCCCCGTCGTCTCCCTTAAGTACGTTTCCTCCGCAGTGCTGGAGCCGGGCGAACAGGTACATTCATCGCGCTCAGCAACATTCTGGAACGAGTGAAAGCCGAGGGCCTTTTAGACGTATTCCAAGCTGTGAAGAGTTTACGACTTCAGAGACCGCATATGGTGCAAACCCTGGTAAGAAACTGAGGGGCGAGGGTGTTTCCGGAAGGGCCGAGAATTGTCTGTGCTGAGTGTGGGGAGAGGGAGGAGAGTGAGCTTCTCGGGGGACGGAACTCAGGGCACTCTCCCCGGTGAAGCTCCACGGACCCTCTCCTTCCGTTGAGTCTGGCTGGGGACGGTCCCCTGGGCAGGACGCTGGAGGAAGGGTGCAGCCATGACTTCAGACTGTAAGACCCCTTGAACAGAGGCACTGAATACACCAGCTTTCTGTGTCACGGTGACTATTCCGCCAGATTCTAGGGCCATCCTCTTTCATTCTGTGACAAAAACACACGCTTCCTGGTTTGCAGAAGACATGCTTCCTCAACAAGTAATCATTTGGCCCCAGTAAGTGCAATTTCAAGAAATGTTCTCACACATCCTTTTTCTCAAGTCTTCCTATTTGTAGATGTGCCCTCCTCGCCCGCTCCTTCTGTATACTCACAGGGTCCCCAGGCAAGCAGGCCGTCACATGGGCCCCTCCAGCACATTCCCGTCGCAGGGACAGCTCAGCCGCTAGGATCGCCTGAGCAGAACGGGGTTCGCCTCGCGCCCCCAGGCTGGGCGAGAGCGCGGGTCTCACCCTGAGGGCACACCAGCCTGGCCTGGAGAGTGTTCACAGTCCTGCTCCGTTGCCAGGCTGCCCTCACACTTGCTGGGGGTGGGCGCCAGGCTGGCATCGGCGTATCTCTGGCCCTCCCAGGTGGTCCCGAAGTGAATACCGGTTCGAGAGCCACTATCAGTAAAGGAAAACTGGTGTGCCTACCAGCCCCCCACCCTCCTCGCCCCCACGCCCCTCTTCGGGCCATAACTGGGGCAGAAACCTGAGGCTCCCCTGCTTTCCCTAGAGCCCTGGTCCCGGTGCGGACCATCCTTGCTAGAGCTCTGGAAGATGCTAGAGGCATCTTCTAAAGGTTATGCCTGCCTACTGACAGCTGATACCTCCTACAGGCATCGTGAACTTGAATGACTTTGGGCATGGGAAAAACAGAAGCAGACCACTCCGCGGAAGATTTTCTAGATGAAAATAATAATGATAACAGGAATACCTTCAAAAAGAAATTCAGAGGTTTTTTTTTTTTAATTTTTAATGTTTATTTTTGAGAGAGAGACAGAATGTGGGTGGAGGAGGGGCAGAGAGGGAGGGAGACACAGAATCTGAAGCAGGCTCCAGGCTCTGAGCTGTCGGCACAGAGCCCAATGTGGGGCTCGAACTCACTGACTGCAAGATGATGACCTGAGCCGAAGTTGGGACACCTAAACAACTGAGCCACCCAGGCGTCCCAAGAAATTCAGTTTTTAACTATGAGCCATACTCTTTCAGTTTCTTTCCTGTTTTTTGAGTCCACTCCTGGCTTCCCCAGGCGGAGCGAATAGCTTTAGTCCTGTCTCGCCCCCAGTTAAGTATAAAAGCTAAGTCATGGCGTCCCTTTGTTGCTTGGGCTTTGGGCGGTCATCCCAACATCATGGCTGGACATGCTTGGACAAGCTCCTTTCACTTTCTGGACTTTAGTTCCCTATCTGTGGAAAATGGGGCGACAGCAACTGCCTTCAGTCGGCATGCAGATTTGTTTTATGTCTGTACCTCAGGGGCCCGGTGAGTGCCTGACCCAGGGAGGCTCCCAGCGATTGTAGCAAAGAACATTTCTTATCCGACTCAGCATGCAAACACCTCCTTGTTTGTTTTTAATGTTTATTGATTTTTGAGAGAAACAGAACGCAAGTGGGTTAGGGGCAGAGAGAGAGGGAAACACAGAATCCGAAGCAGGCTCCAGGCTCTGAGCTGTCAGCACAGAGCCTGACATGGTGCTCGAACTCATCAACAGTTTGATGCAGGGCTCGAACTCATGAAACGTGAGATCATGACCTGAGCTGAAGTTGGATGCTCAACTAACTCACGATTTGTGAGGAGGGTGAGAGTCAAATGATGCACAGGAGTGTTTTAATAAGTCAGATGCCTTAGATAGAAGGCGATGTTTTTTGAATTCTAAAATTTATATAAAACAATGTCCCTTTTTGGAGTAAATTGAGGCTTAAAAATACCCTAGATTTTCATCTTTTTTAACTTTCATAGGTTACTTCTTTGTTAATTATGAAGTTTATTTGAAGTTAAATATTCTGGTTTTTTTAATTTTTATTTCAAAAATAGTTGTTTTCTAGTTTTTTTAATGTTTATTTATTAGTTTTTGAGAGAGAGAAAGAGAAAGAGAGAGCACAAGCAGGGTAGGGGCAGAGAGAGAGGGAGACACAGAATCCGAAGCAGCTCCAGGCTCCGAGCTGTCAGCACAGAGCGCGACCTGGGGCTTGGACTCCTGAAATGTGAGATCAAGACCTGAGCCGAAGTCAGATGCTCAACCGAGCCTCCCAGGCGCCTCTGTTTTCCATTTTAAGTATGAAAACTGAAGACCTTTTACTCAGACTCTCCTCAAATACGCTAAGTTGAAACTAATCGTTGACATTTTTTTATGTTACAAAAACAGTTTTACCTGGAAACGTCTCATGTAACCAGTATGTAACTAGTCAGACTAGTCAGACATTTTTTTTTTTTTGGCTTCTTTTTATGAGTTTCTCCTAATTGAATTAATGGAATTTAAAAAATCATTTTAATATTTTCTTGTTTTTTTTTTTCAGGAACAGTATGAATTCTGCTACAAAGTGGTACAAGATTTTATTGATATATTTTCTGATTATGCTAATTTCAAATGAAATTCCTGCCTTAAAATATTTTTTAATTTAATGGTCAGTATATTTTATAAAGATCATGTTAATTTATTTCATAGTTGACATTAATACCCGTCCTAATTTCTTTGTATATATTTTGTTACGCTTTAAAGGCCACTGCTATAAAGTTATTAAATCTTAAATACCCTTTTTAAGAACGGGAATAATGTATGAAGGTCAAGTAATATCCCGTAAAACGCATTTCTGCTAATATCGGTAAATATTCTAATTTTGCGTTAGATTCATCATATCCCATAATTTCACACGTTCAGCACGTCTAAATGTTAAAAATCTTAATATGCAATGTGTGCTTGACGCAGGAGAGTAAACACAGAGCCCGCTGTTAAGAAAGCGGTCGAGGACTCAAAAATCAGTTGAAAGTTCCCTGTCCAGACACTGATTTTTACAGGCCTGCGCAGTGGCATTTTGCGGGAGGTAAAATGTTCATGGAGATACACCGTAAGTAGGGGATCCTGTGACGTCCTCAGTCTCAACTCATGTGGTTTACCTTTACATTTTAAAGATCAAGGGCGTCACAGCCCGCGTGCAGGTATAAAATGCATGAGCACAGTTGGTGACCATATAGTGATACACGTGCGTTTACTCAAGGCTGGGTCCGTGCTGTCTGGGCCGGAAGTGGGGAGATGTCAGTGCCGGTGGCATGGTCACCCGTGGCCTTGGGTACGGCAAAATCAGCTATCAGGCTGCGTTCCCACGTGGCCACTTGTCCGTCTGTCTGAGTGTTTGGCTCAGAGGAGTCTCTGAGAATCAAACCAACTGCATTTCTCACTCTTGCCTCTGGTCTCGAGCTACCTAGAGGCTCAACACAAACCACTTCCTAATCCTGACGTGCGGATAGAGCCAAACGTCTGACTCACGCAGATGCCAAGAGCACACGCTTGGGGAGACCACCACAAGCACTGATGCTTTCAACTTTCTGAGAAGCATTTTGGATTGTTGTTTTTTTTTTTTTAAATCTTGTACACGCTAAGATTGTTTGTAAGAAAAGAAATCTTAAAATCTAGATTTATACAGTTTTTTTTAAAGTCCCCCTCCTCAATATTTCAATAAAAGACACAGAGAGAGAAATCCTTAATCTAAAGGCTAACTTATTTTTGAATGGAAATACTACTGAGACCTTTGACACTGGATAAGAATAATCTCACTGCCAGACTGGATTGGCTTATGGGGCGACAAAAGGGAGAAGGTTGAATGTAGAAAAGTTTAATTTAATGACGGTGATCTTTCTGTGGCCATTAGGTAGCAGACGAGCATATGAGCACAATATATATATATATATATATATATATATATAAAAATAAAGACACCTGCTCTAACATACTAAAGCACTTAAGATGTGCATTTGGGGTACAGTGGTTTTTTTTTTGCTTTTAAAAAGAAATATAAAGGCCTTATTTGACATTTCCACTGAGAAGTGACTGCACCTTCCTATTGCACTGTTCATCCCGTGTCCGTTTCTGGTGTGCACAACGTGATCCCAGGGTTTCTTGCATACTAACGATAGCCTCACGGTGATCAAGTCTCCGTGGCTCCTCTGAGCCCCACTCCATGGCAGAAGGGGTGCCAGCCGGAAGGGCGAGAGCACAACTTTGTGACCGATGCCGCCGCCGCCAGCCGCATCCCTGGGCACACGCAGTGCCGAATACATCCCTCCGTCCTTCCCGGGACCGTGAGGATACGTTTGGGTCGAAGAGGAAAATGGAGGCAGCTCTGCAAGAGGCACCAGCTGGTCCCATATGTTTTCATTGTCAGAATCCCCCCCCCCCAAAGCCTTTCTGTGACTGAAGGAGAAGAGAGAGAACCAAGCTTTTCATTTGGCACCAAACCCTAGAAACCGAGCTGGCTACGTCGTGATGAAAGTGATTTGTAATGTACCCGAGGGTTCAGGGTCAAAGTCAAGGGAACGGACTCGGTTCTAATTTAGGAGCCCTCATGAGAAGCTGTCGGGCCCTTCAGTGGTCTACCTGGCGTCTCTTGTGTGGCGATTCAGGTCGAACTTACCAGGGGTGCCCTCGGGAAAGTGCCCCGTTTGTGCGTTGTTCTGTCTCCCTGTGCCCGCTGCAGGCATCCTGGCACCCGCTTTGGTCCTTCCGCCTCTGGAAACAAGGCAGAAGCCGCGACCCCTTGGGCACAAGACCCCTGTCCCCAGTCGAGGGCAGTGCTTGCCTTTCTAGGGGCCTGGGAATTGCAGCCTCCTGGCCTCTGCCCAGGCCCCCCCGACCCACCCAGTCCAAACAGTCCCTTTGGGGACGCGCTACCCTCTCTGTGCAACCGGGAAAGCTGACCTCTCCTCCCCCTCTGTCAAAGAAGGTCCATGGACATGACAGCGCCCCGCTGACGGGGCTGACGAGGCCATTCTTACCTTCACGTTTTTGTGTGTCGCATGAGGCTGCATCCAAATGCCAAATAGCGATTAGGAGCCTACCGTTCTGATCGACAAGCTGTACGGTCACTGTGTGACTCACTCTACTGTTTCTCTCCATGTGCTAGACGAATGAAGAATGCATACCAGTGTTTTGAAAGGTATTTTTATGTGTTTTTAAAAACTTTTTTAAATGAGCCTGACACGTCTGTTTCAGCATTTGAAGACACGCCCATGTGATTTTTAAGATGTGTGGTTCCTGATACTTTTGTTTAACTAAATCGTGTTTAATTTATGTGCAATCTTTATAATACACATCTGTAGTCCCCGTTTCAACTATCATAGTTTCTTTTATTACATCTGTAATTTGATCTTGCTCTGATTATAATGCCAGTGAATGTTGCTGAATTCTTTGTATATGCAAATTGCAAGATCTAAAACAGTCTGATGCAAGGATAAATCTTTACTTTGACTTCCAGCCTGCGTCTCGTTCTTGCATGAAATCTCTTCGTTGTATTCCTGCGCCTTACGTCCTTTTAGACAAGACATTCATTAGGAGGTAGACATTGATTCATGTAGACCTTTAATTTAGGACTTCTAAAATGTAGCTCCGCCCTGGCTTGGAAACAGCCCCGACCGTGGGCACAGTGGCCGGCCGGGGGGTGGCCCCAGCTCCCCGCTGCTCCTCAGTGGGCGTGAGCTGTGCGTGCAGCACTAGCAACTCGCCCTTCTGGGAGCCCGTGCTCCTCCTGGAGTCCAGACAGGGATCTGAGCTCTGAGCGGTGGCTTCTTGGAGTCCCCAAGGAAGATGACAGACCGTGTCAAGTCTGCGGCCAGGCAGAGTCACAAAGTCCTTCCGACACTGATTTCCCTCCTAAAATCGGAAACCCCGTCAGGCCTCCCTTCGCACATCTGCGTGTCTCTGCTCACCCCCCAACTCTGCCTCTGTGGTCCTTCCACCTCCACCCCCTTTCTGGAAGCACCCACGAGATATTTCAGGCCTCACGTGGAGTGTAAACACACGCTTGTTATTAGTGGTTGTATTTATTTAATACATTTTATGAGGCTTGTTGTATTTGTTAAAATGGATGATTTCGTAACCTTTTATTCTCCTCTCCCCTCCTCCCTCTGAAAAATGTCACCTGCTGTGAAATGCCACATGCTCCTACGGGCTGTTCAATTACTGGCAGTTCCTTATGGGTCTGTCTGTCTGTCTGCATGCCCCTTAGCAGTGCTAGGTACAGCAGGACCCTTCCACTGGGGAGAGGGGAACCGCAGAAAGGAGAGAGCAGACAGGGGAGGAGGGAAGGAAGAAAGGAGGTTTGGGGGAGGGTGGGGGGTTCAAAGATGGGCATCAACCAGCCAACCAGGGACCAGGTGGCTCAGCCAACCTGCCGGAGCCCACAGCCTCAGGAAGGGAAGACGCGCCAGGCCTGCCGTAGAGGAACCCCCCCCCCCCCACCGCCCCAATCAAATGGAAACGTTTCCAACAAGACACCAGGTGCGAGCGACCTCGGACAGACAGGCGGGTTGAACGACCACCGAGGCAGGTTAGCACCTCCCTGGGACTGAATGGTGTGGGTCAGGGATGCACCTGTTAGCAGCGGAGGGCTCAGCGGTGAGCTACATCTGACTGTAGAGACATTAATACATGGAAACTTGGCGTCTTTGCCGTGACGACATATATGCCACCAGCGTGCCGTTGTGTGAATTGCGTGTTTGCCCGAAGGTCTGTCTCAGCATCCGGGCGAGTCGGCACTTGAACCCCTTCCTCATCCGGTCTCCGAGGGCTGCTTGGCCCTCTCCAAACCTAACGAGCTCTGGTGGCCGTTCCTCCACAGTGGGCATCGGCTCACGGCGTCCCCGCGTCATTTTCCGAGGAAAACGCTTGCACATGTGTGCGTTTCAGCTGCAAAGCGCTTCTCCGGGAGAGCTTCCTGGAAGTGGAGCTTCTGGGCCGAAGGGCAAATGCATGTGCAGTAGAAATAGGAATTGCCAATTCACCACCGCCGAGAAGTGCCCCAGCGCCTCACCGCCCACGGTGCGGGGGGTGCCCATTTCCCGACACGCCACTAACCCTGGGTGTTAGCAGATCCCTTTCATTTGTGCAAAACTGAGAGGCCAAAAAAAAAAAAATATGTCATCTCAGTTTGCATCCCCCTAACTTCTAGTGGGTTGAGCATCCCTTCATGCTTTTAGTATTTGTATTTCATCTGCGAATCACCAATTCGTATTTTTTATCCATTTTCCAAGTTGTGTCATTTGGCTTTTCCTCATTGGTTTATTTCCTCAATCTATTGTTGATTCCTCGGTGATTCTTTTTATAGCACGGACACTAACCTTTGTTATTCTTACTACAAATATTTCCCTTCCATGCTTGATAAAAAATTGTCAGTGCTGGCTGTTAAAGCCCCTTGTCCAGGAAGCTTTGGGGCTCACCAGCTTCTAGGTTGGGTTGATGAGCACAAGGCGGGGCTGCCCACAGCAGGACCCTCTGTGGCTCTTGCATGGCGATACCCAATAAACGGAGCAAATCGAGCCTTCATTCCTGGGACCCAGGACTGTAGACACAAGGAGGGGCTTCATGGGAACAAGTATGGGCATCTTGTTCCTTTGTAAACAGCAACATTCATGCAATCCCAATTTACAGATTGTTGAATGCTCTGTGCCAGCATGGCCCTCCGTGCTGGTGGCACCAAGAGGGGGACGGCTGGGACCATGTCCTGGAGGCACGTCGGGGGCCTGGGCCATCTGCATAGCACTGGAATCGGGGGCCCGGGAACTGCGGCAGGAATACCAGATCTGTTTCCTAGATGACTCCAGCAGTTCATCTAGAGAAAGCTTCTAGAAAGCCCAGCAAAACCTGGGATCCCAGCCACATATCTTAAATCATTTTTTGGTGAAGAGGTAGAATTTATGGAGTTGACATTTGCGAAGGAGTCTTTCCACGACACCCCGGGATGCCTGGGCCAGGTGAGGGGCCAGGCAGTGACGGCCTAGATTCGGTCCTGATCTGTGTGTAGGATTGAGGGAGGCCTTCCCTCCCTTCCTTCCTCAGCCCCTCCACGTGGTGATAGATTCCAGACACACCCAGACACCTGACTTTACCTCCCGACAGAAAACCTCCTCCCGGGGACAATCCCACTCACCCCTGGCCCCTATCTCTAAGACCTGCCCACACATTCTCTCCCAGGATCCAGGACCTATTTGGGCAGCCAGATAAGAGACTGAGCAACCTCAGGCTTCCTGGCCATCTCTGGTGGCGCTGGGTCAAGTCCTTGTCCCCGGACACAACTCGTGCCCAGACTGAGCAGATATATGACTAGGATTTCCAGGAGTCCCCTCCCCCTACACGTGAAGGCTGCTCCTAGAGTTAACGTGATGGCTCACGGGCCAGGAGGAAAACCGCCCCTTCACGTCAGACCTGTAGAGATGGAGACAGTCTGGAAGAGCAGGCCTTCTGACTCAGCCCGGTCTGCTGCTCCCCCCTCTTGGCTCCTGAGTTTGTTTGTTTGTTTGTTTGTTTTTCCTTTTTCCTTTCCTCCCTTTAATAAAAATCCCCTGGGTCTTAAAATTTCATTTCAAGGACACCCGGCTGGGTACCTCCTCTGCCTGGGGTCACTACTGACACGCGGCGATGGTAAATACCCAGGCTGCCCTTCACGGAAGGCCACAGCTTAGTCCTGGGGCAGGAGGCCCGCTCTCAATGTTCCAGTTTCCACAGAACGGCGTGCCACAAGTTAGCACAGGATGACTCCAGAGCAAGAAACGGGGACCCAACCCAGCCTGGGAAAGGGGGTGACCCAGGCTTCTTTGAGGGAGCCTCACCACAGCTGAGCTCAGACTGGAGGAAATCGTTTGTGAGGCAGGAAGGAGGTGGGGACAGGTGGTGTGTGTGTGTGTGTGTGCACATGCACGTGTAGCATATGGTTGTGGGAGTGTGTGTAGGAGGGTGTACGTGTGGAAGGGTGTTGCCTAAGGAAGTCAAAAGCTGGCTGGTACAAAACTCGAGTAAAGGAGGTCAAAGAGCGGCGTACCTGGGAAGTTCAGTCGGTTAAGCGTCCGACTTTTTTTTTCATTATTGTGTATTTATTTTGAAAGAGAGCAGGGGTGGGGCAGAGAGAGAGACCCAGAATCTGAAGCAGCTGAAGTCAGATGCCTGACTGAGCCACCCAGGTGCCCCAAGCACCTGATGGATTTCAGCTCAGGTCACATCTCAGTTCGTGAGCTCAAGCCTCCCATCGGGCTCCACGCTGACAGTGTGGAGTCTGCTTGAGATTCTCTCCCCGCCCCCCCCCACACCCGCCCAGCCCTCCTCTGCCTGTGCTCTCTCTGTCTCTCAAAACAAATTTAAAAACCTAAAAGAAAGGCAAAGAGAGATTGGCAGGCAGATCACGCAGAAGCTTGGAGGCAAAAAAAAAAAAAAAAAAAAAAAAAGTAATTTCTGTTCATTGAGAACTTTCTGCCAGATGGATGTTACTCATTTGGAATCCGAGGCCCAGAGAAGTTACCAAAGCACACAGCCAGTAGGTATTTGTTTCTTGCAACCCTGTTTTCCAACAGAGTTGGCCTAGCTGGTTAATGTTTGTCTGATGCTTAAATGCTAAGCGAAACCCGTGTCCTGCGGACATGTTTAATCAAACACTTGTTTGAATGAGCTTTTCTAACGCAGCATTTACGGCAAAATGAAAACCACCCTTACTGTGCTCTTAAAATACCGTACCCTTACGAAGGTGAGGAAATCTGATATATTGCAGTGAGATTTTTGGTTAGAATTGAACCCTAAAGGGGTTTTTAATTAACCAGTATATTCCATTCCCCAGGCATATGGCTAATTGAAATTTTTCCACGTGCGAGGTTCATAATTACTACGAAATCTGAAATGTCGGCAGAACAACTTAATCATAGGAAAAGCCTATTTTACATTTCCTTGTGTTTCGCTACCTAAATGACACATTTATGACTCGCACCTTCAAAAAAAAGTGCCTTTTCTAAAAAAAAAAAAAAAAAAAAAGAGCTGCCCTTCCTAAACTACTCTCCCTTCTTCTGCTCCCCGAGATCCCACCCCTTTCTGGCCCAGTTCAACCATCACCTGCTCTGTGGACTCTCGGATGTCCCCCCCACCCCCGCTCCAACCTACCGCCCTCCCCAGGCTGTCACTCTTCCGTGCGATTTTAGACAACACTGTTCAGAGTGTTCTTACGGCAGCCACAACGGCAAAGGCAGCTCCCAGTGACCCAGAGACACGCCTAGATTCATGCATTCACTCAGCAAACATTTTTTATTATGTGAACCTGGCTCCACGCCAGACACAATGACAGAAGAATGGACAGACAGGGAAGCCGTGGGGGACAGCTACCCTGTCTTGTGTCCCATCCTCGCCTCGACACGGCTGGACGAGTGGGGAAGACTCAGACAGGTGACCGGAGGGAGGATGCGCTACCTTCTAACTTAGGGGACACAGAAAGAGGAACGAGACAAAGTAGAACACGAGAAGGTGGAAGTGCCCAGTGGCCTGGGTCTGAGGACAGCCCGGGAATCACGGCCGTTCCTTAGGAGGAGGGTTTGTGTTGTTCTCTGGACAAGGTGGCGTGCGGGGCCCTAAGGCAGGCCGACAGGTGTGGTCTGAGAAAGCACAGGCAGGCGCAGATCCAGGAGGTTGGGAAAAGGGAAAAGACGGGACGGAAAGCACGAGTAGCCGGAAGAGGCCGCACTGTTCAGGGACGAGGGGCACCCTGGCCGACGGCCCTGAGGCTCGGGGTGGAGGCCTTCTCAGATGTGAGCAGTCCCAGGTGAGACGAATATTCTTCAAGCGAAGAAGGCAGGCCCCCTCCCAGTCGGTCCTTAAATTCAGTGGCCCCTTCCATCTTGAAGGTGGGGCCACCAGCTTCCTCCAGGTCACACTTGTATTCCCTCCAGTGCTGGGGACACCGAGGAGAGGGCTGTCCTGTGCAGCTGGCCAAGAGCCATGGCGAGCGGGGCCAAAAGCCTCCCCCATTGTAAAGAGATATCTGACCCGTCTCATTAATCCATTCGAATCTGCCCATTCCCTAACGTTTCCTGAGTGCCTGCCCAGTGTTGGGGACACAGAGACAGAAGCCCCTGCTTTCACATTCTGATGTGGGACCCAGACCCACGTGACGCATTTACAGAGCCGTGCGGCACGTGCTGGCACACACGGCTGACAAGGACGGACGGGTCATAAACTTCAGGGCCACATTTTGCCAAGTTGAAAGCCATTTCTAGGTCCCAAGCCCCCCACCCGCCCCAACCCAAGGTTTACGTTTTTATCACTCTGTGAGTGATGGTGGATAGTCTTCTCCATGACCTCCACGAGGCCTCTGTGAATATGCCATCTGGAGATAGAAAATTCTAAGATTTCTTAGACACCCGAATAACATTATTTACACAACTCCCTTTTAAATTGACCCAAATATGCTACTAAAACATATCACTAAATGGAATGTATCGCTTCCCCCCACCCCTTTTAAACGTCTTAGCTAAACATCTTCATTGTCCCGACGACTTCTGGTTCTTATTTTCTTGATGCACGCATTGTCCTCATCCTGTTTGGAAAGAAAAAATAGAACTCTTAAGTAATTGAAGAGAACAATTTTTGTAACCAACCCCACTCTGCAAAATCCCAAAGCCTGATTAGGTGTGATGCACGCCTGGAGTTCTAGGAAATTAATTTTAAGGTTGGAAATGAGTTTTAGGAGGTAACCCGTGAACGTTGCTTTTGTCCTTTAAAATGTTTTTACTATTTGGTGTTTTAGATCTAAATAGGAAGCTCTGTAACCTGTTTTTAAGTTCAGACAGTAATAAAAAAAAAAGAAAGAAAACTGCCACGCAAATACACACGTTTTCACTAATTAAAAAAAAATACCACTCAACGGGCGCCTGGGTGGCTCAGCCGGTTAAGCGTCCGACTCTGGGTTTCAGCTCAGGTCATGATCTCATGGTTCGTGAATTCAAGCCCCGCGTTGGGCTCTGTGCTGACAGCGCGGAGCCTGCTTGGGATTCTCTCTCTCGCTCTCTCTCTGCCCCTCCCTGCCTGCGCTCTCTCTCTCTCTCGAAATAAATGAATAAATAAACTTAAGAAAAAAAAAGCCACTCAAAAAAGTGAATTCAAATTTATCAACAGGACAAAATCTTTTGGGTTTTCTAACTCATCTCTGGTGTGAGGTGCACAATCTCTCCACACTCAGCGCGTGTGACCGGAGACGGCCCGCTGTGTGTGCTCCAGAAGGAGCCGAGAGGAGGCTCATCCCTCTGGACAGGGAGATAAAACGAAGGACGATCTGCCCTTTCAGAACCAAGTCGGGTGTCGGCTCCTACTTTACGCTGTCCCCCAACCCAACAGCCCATCAGAAAAAGTACGTCACGTTGAGGGTACTTCGGAAGCAGACCCCATCAGTGACTTTACCAAGTGATATTTATTTATTTATTAAGTGTATTTATTTTGAGAGAGAGAACACAAGCAGGGGAGGGGCAGAGAAACAGAGAGAGAGAGAGAGAGAATCCCAAGCAGGCTCCGCACCGTCAGCGTGGAGCCCGATTTAGGGCTCGAACCTACGAACCGTGAGATCATGACCTGAGCTGAAACCAACAGTCAGGCCGCTTAACGGACTGAGCCACCCAGGGGTCCCCCTTACCAAGTGGTCTTTAATACCTGAAGGGAGGGAAGGGTCAGGAGAACAAAAGGCAAGAATTAAAAAAGCCAAAGGCTCAGTTTGAATGCACGCGCCCTGAACCCCTCGAACGATGACTGAAGGTATCCCCTTACTCCAGCGCAGATGGCCATCCGATGACCGGAGTATCGGCAAAGTGTCATGGTGGACTCCCACACCGCAGAGGACAGTAGAATGGGCGCTCTAGCAGCTAATCAGGGGCTGGGGGCAATACATTCCGTTTCTGCTGACCACACACACCCGCTCTGTCCCTCTTCCCTCACGGCTCAAAGGATGGCGGGGGCACCCAGTGACGTCCTGGGCGGGGACGTACGCGGGCACCGTCACCATCATTCCAACACGCGGTGAACAGACCCCTTCTGCCTTCGCCGCTCGCACTGAGTCAGACCAGCCGGTCAAGCAGTAAGTTCACGCACGCACATCAGAGGGGCGGCCACGGCACTGGCCTCTGGAGATCTCCAACCGCGTGCTAAGAAATTTACA
This sequence comes from Prionailurus viverrinus, assembly GCF_022837055.1. Classification (NCBI taxonomy): domain Eukaryota; kingdom Metazoa; phylum Chordata; class Mammalia; order Carnivora; family Felidae; genus Prionailurus; species Prionailurus viverrinus. Next base: position 83,913,494 of record NC_062571.1, read on the forward strand.
CCACTCGCAAACAGGGAGCTACTGAGCCCCCTCCCTACTTTTAAACTAACAACATCAAGTGTTCCCCAGGAGAACACCGACTGGATTTAACCATGCACCGTGGATTTATTCAAATGACTGACGGCTCATGGGCTCCTGAATGTGATGCCACGTTAGCAAGCACGTGGTACCACTCGTCTCATGGACACTGTTGACTTTCATCCGGTCTAGCTTTCCAAAGCAAATCCCAGGAGATGCAGACAGGACCACCCTTCTGCTTCAGTAAGTGCTTGCTCTTCCTGAATGGGATCTTCATGTCAGTTTTCTATCTGAAGTGGAATCCCCTAAACACAGCTACGACGACAGAATACGTGGTTCACGCTCATGTTTCCCACACTAGTGTAACTGGGACCTGGCAGCAAGTTATATGTAATGTTTGTTTGTTTTTGAACATGGGGCAAGATCGGATTGAAACATCCTCTGCTCGTGAAAATAGGAAAACGGGCTCCTGGTGGCTCAGTCGGTTAAGCGTCCAACTCTTGATTTGGGTTCAAATCATGATCTCACGGTTCGTGAGTTCAAGTCCCGTGTGGGGCTCTGCACTGACAGCTCGAAGCCTGCTTGGGATTCTCTCTCCTTCTCCCTCAAAATAAGAGAAACAGAAAAAAGAAAAGAAAACCAGTGAGTTACGTACCTTTTTTATATTTCCTGCACATCTCTTGGCACTCCGAGTTACTCGCTGTTGGGATTCACTCTCCAAAGCATTTCCTCCAGGAAGGATCTTAACTTTTCTGGATCTCAAAGACATGACGTCTGAATGTCGTGTTACTTCTTTCTCCTGATTCTTCACGTGGACACCCACACCTTTCTCCCTTTGCTTCTCCTCTGCCACGTCAGGCAAGGGCACCTTCCTCGGTCTTGTAGACCGTAGACACATTCTGCTTGCAAGGACTCGGCCCGCAGGTGTAGAACTCTTGGCTCTGCCTTCAGGGCTTTGTGGCTTCGTCTGTTGGGAGGTCTTCCGGGGCTTCTTGTCATTTCTGTCTGTCTTCACTTTCTCTGCTGCTGCTTTAACAGGCTCGGGCCTTTGCTCTTCGAGCTTGGTTTTATTTGGCCGTCTCGAGCGGAGAGACATCGCCTAAAAATAGCAAGACAGCCACCACATGCCAATCATGAGTAATACAAACCTCACACTTCAACACGGAGAAGAAAACAATCAAAGGGAATTTCGAAAAAAATCATGTGAAAACTTCACGTTTAAGAGGCCAGCAACCACTTCATTCCAGGGTGAAATACTGACAAACCATGAATTTCCAGGCTCAATTTCCATCACAACACCTGAGTGTCATATATGGCAAATTCGATTACAACAAGCATTACGTGGGCTTTCTAGAAAAATGCCCCCTTTCCAGGCAGTAAATGAATTCCTAAGCCTTTCGCAATCATTTGCTCAAGCAGGACAGGAGAGTCAGTGTTTCTGGAACGGAACGTACAAAGTACTGTCCATGCAGGAGTAACTCTCTGCCTCACAACCTTGACAGGTGGGCTCTCTTCGGGACCCGGACGGCCACACAGATTGTTCTAACCGCATAAAGACTGACCCTGATCCCCCGCCCACCCAGCGCTCCTGCTTATGGGCTCTGGGACAACACAGGACCGAGCTCCTACCTTTCCTCGACATCTTTCACACCTCTGCAGATGACCATAACTCACTCAGTTCCTGAGAAACTCTCGTCAAAACTGGTCATAAGAATTTTGACCTGTTGTTTTCCCACACGAAGTCTATTCTCTCTATAAATCCCCAAAGGATTCTTTAACTTGTCTGCAGTTACTCACTGTGCTGAATGCAGACCCCTTTGGGAGAAGATATTCGCATATAGATTCAACAGCTTATACCGGATAAGAGCCTCGAATGGAGAACACCATCCGAGATGGCATACAGCGACTAAGTGACATCTGCCATCACCTGTTGTGGAGAGGCCGTCGTCCTCCCTACTTCTCGCCCCTCTGTCCTGCTTTCCCTCTTGCCGCTGGTCAGGTCCCCTGGGACTTCCATCCTTTCCGCTACAATCCTTAGCTTTCTCTTTGCGGTCAGGGGCTCAGGGGGGTCACGTCCTTCTCTGGGGGCCCCCCTTCTTTTCTTCACGGGAGGCTTCTCTTCGGCAGTGGCCTGGGCAGGTGTCACAGAGCGCAGCCTCTTTGTTCCTGGGCCACCTCCCTCGTTTCCTCGTTTTCTCTTTGGGGACGGGGAAACGCTGCTTTCACTCCGAGATTTTACAGGGTCTCGGTGGCCCGCCAGATCTTCCACGGGCTTTCCTCGAGGGGCCCTACGGACTCTTGAGAGGGGTTTCACAGGTTTCCCTCCGTCTGGTGTTTGCTTTGGAGCTCCCTGGATGCTACCAGCATCACCCCGTTGCTTGGTGTGATCCGGCCTCGGGGAGGACTCTCTGAAACTGGCCAGGTCTTCCAGGGGTTGGGTGGGGTTCGGCGCTCTTGGCCGATTTTTCCTGCCCGTTACGTTTTCTGTGGGGCCCAGTTTCTGCTTTGCAGTTCTATTAAACAATTTAACATCTTTATCATCACCTCCTGATTCTCTGAGCGAGTGAGTGCTTTCCTCTGGCGTTTGGGTGGGCTTCCTGAGAGCTGAGGGCTCTTCCTTAAGATCAGCTTTCTGGGGAGGGGTCTTGAGCCGCCTCCTGCTATTGGTAGGCTTGTTGCCTGGTCCTGCAAGCGGAGATTGGAAGGGTGCTTTGGTGGTTCGGTCACCAGTCACTGGGTCTGCGGTCTGGAAAAGCTCTTTGAGACCAGCCAGGTCTTCTAAGGACTGGATCTTTCTCTTGGTTGTTCTTGGCCGCCTCTTGCTTCTAGATACATTTCTTACAGGCTCCAGTTTCGGCTTTGGGGTGTCCTTGAACAATCCGATGTCTGCATCACCACCTACAGGTTCTCCGTGTTCATGTGGGCTTTCCCCTGGCAGCTGGGTGGGCTTCCTGAGAGCTGAGGGCTCTTCCTTAAGATCAGCTTTCTGGGGAGGGGTCTTGAGCCGCCTCCTGCTATTGGTAGGCTTGTTGCCTGGTCCTGCAAGTGGAGACTGGAAGGGTGCTTTGGTGGTTCGGTCACCAGTCACTGGGTCTGCGGTCTGGAAAAGCTCTTTGAGACCAGCCAGGTCTTCTAAGGACTGGATCTTTTTCTTGGGTGTTCTTGGCCGCCTCTTGCTTCTAGATACATTTCTTACAGGCTCCAGTTTCGGCTTTGGGGTGTCCTTGAACAATCCGATGTCTGCATCACCACCTACAGGTTCTCCGTGTTCATGTGGGCTTTCCCCTGGCAGCTGGGTGGGCTTCCTGAGAGCTGAGGGTTCTTCCTCCAGGTCCACTTTCTGGGGAGGGGTCTTGAGCTGCCTCCTTCTATTGGTTGGCTTGTTGCCTGGTCCTGCTAGTGGAGATTGGCAGGGTGCTTTGGTGGTTTGGTCACCAGTCATTGGCTTATCTGTGTGGTTTGGTGTTTGGAAAAGCTCTTTGAGGCCAACCAGGTCTTCTAAAGACTGGATGTTCCTCCTGGGTGTTCTTGGCTGCTTTTTGCTTCCAGTTACATTTTCTGTAGGGTTCAGTTTCCGCTTTAGGGTTTCCTTAAACAAGTTGATGTCTTCCTCCTTACCTCCAGGTTCTCTGTGTTCGTGTGGGCTTTCCCCTGGCATCCGGGTGGGCTTCCTGAAAGCTGAGGGCTCTTCCTCCAGGTCCACTTTCTGGGGAGGGGTCACGAGCCACCTCTTTCCACTTGCTGGGGTGTTGACTGGTTCTGCTCGTGGAGATTTACAGGGAACTTTGGTGGTTTGGTCACCAGTCCCTGGGTCTGGGGTTTGGAAAAGCTCTTTGAGACCAACCAGGTCTTCTAGGGACTGGACCTTTTTCTTGGGTGTTCTTGGCTGCCTCTTGCTTCCAGTTACATCTTCCTCAGGTTTCAGTTTCTGCTTTGGAGTTTCCTTGAACAATCTGATGTCTTCATCTTCCCCTACTGGTTCTCTGTGTGTGTGTGTGGCTTCCTCTGGCCTTTGGGTGGGCTTCGTGACAGCTGAGAGCTCGTTCTCTACGGTGATCTTCCCCAGAGCTACCTTGAGCCGTGTCTTCATGTGGGTTGGTATGTTGACTGTTTCTGCTAGCGGAGATTTGCAGGGCACTATTGTGGTTTTGACAACAGCTGTTGTTTTTTTGGTTTGCTCTGGGGTTTGGAAAAGCTCTTTGAGGCCAACCAGGTCTTCTAGGGACTGGACCTTTTTGGGGGGTGTTCTTGGCCGCCTCTTGCTTCCAGTTACGTTGTCTGCAGGTTTCAGTTTCTGCTCTGGAGTTTTGGTAAACAATTTAATGTCTTTATCCTCTCTTCCTGATTCTGTGTGTTCGTGTGGGCTTTCCCCTGGCATCTGGGTAGACTTCCCGAGAGCTGGGGGCTCTTCCTCCAGGCCCACTTTCTGGGGAGGGGTCTCGAGCCGCCTCTTTTTACTTGCTGGAGCGTTGCCTGGTCCTGCTAGTGGAGATTGGCAGGGTGCTTTGGTGGTTTGGTCACCAGCCATTGGCTTATCTGTGTGGCTTGGTGTTTGGAAAAGCTCTTTGAGGCCAACCAGGTCTTCTAAGGACTGGACCTTTTTCTTGGGTGTTCTTGGCCGCCTCTTGCTTCCAGCTACATTTTCTGCAGGGTCCAGTTTCTGCTTTGGGGTTTCCTTGAACAATCCGATGTATTCATCACCACCTACTGGCTCTCTCTGTTTGTGTGGGCTTTCCCCTGGCATCTGGGTGGACTTCTGGAAAGCCGAGGCTTCTTCCTCCAGGTCCACTTTCTGCGGAGGGGTCTTGCACAGTCTCCTGCGACTTGCGGGTGTGTTGACTAGCTCTGCTAGGGGAGATTTGCAAGGTGCTTTGGTAGTTGGGTCATCAGCCATTGGTTTATCTGTGTGGTTTGGGGTCTGAAAGAGCTCTCTGAGTCCAGCCAGGTCTTCTAGAGAATGGGCCTTCTTCTTGGGTGTTCTTGGCCGCCTCTTGCTTCTAGTTACTGCAGGATTTGGTTTCTGCCCTGGAGTTTTGTTAAACAAGTTGATGTCTTCATCATCACCTCCAGGTTCTCTGTGTGAGTTTGTGCTTTCCCCTGGCATCTGGGTGGGTTTCCTGAGAGAAGAGGGCTTTTCCTCCAGGCCCACTTTCTGGGGAGGGGTCTCGAGCCACCTCCTTTGACTCGCTGGCGTGTTGCCTGGTCCTGCTAGCAGAGATTTGCAGGGTGCTTTGGTAGTTTGGTCACCAGTCATTGGTTTATCCGTGTGGTCTGGTGTTTGGAAGAGCCCTCTAAGTCCATCCAGGTCTTCTAGAAAATGGGCCTTTTTCTTGGGTGTTCTTGGCCGCCTCTTGCTTCCAGCTACATTTTCTGCAGGGTCCAGTTCCTGCTTTGGGGTTTCCTTGAACAATCCGATGTCTTCATCACCACCTACTGGCTCTCTGTGTTCGTGTGGGCTTCCCCCTGACATCTGGGTGGACTTCCTGAGAGCAGAGGGCTCTTCCTCCAGGTCCACTTTCTGAGGGGTCTTGAGCCGCCTATTTCTACTTGCTGGCGTGTTGACTGGTTCTGCTCGTGGAGATTTGCAGGGAACTCTGGTGGTTTGGTCAACAGTCACAGGGTCTGGAGTGTGCTCTGGGGTCTGGAAAAGCTCTTTGAGGCCAACCAGTTCTTCTAGGGACTGGACCTTTTTCTTGGGTGTTCTTGACTGCCTCTTGCTTCCAGCTACATTTTCTGCAGGGTCCAGTTCCTGCTTTGGGGTTTCCTTGAACAATCCGATGTATTCATCACCACCTACTGGCTCTCTCTGTTTGTGTGGGCTTTCCCCTGGCATCTGGGTGGACTTCTGGAAAGCCGAGGCTTCTTCCTCCAGGTCCACTTTCTGCGGAGGGGTCTTGCACAGTCTCCTGCGACTTGCGGGTGTGTTGACTAGCTCTGCTAGGGGAGATTTGCAGGGTGCTTTGGTAGTTGGGTCATCAGCCATTGGTTTATCTGTGTGGTTTGGGGTCTGAAAGAGCTCTCTGAGTCCAGCCAGGTCTTCTAGAGAATGGGCCTTCTTCTTGGGTGTTCTTGGCCGCCTCTTGCTTCTAGTTACTGCAGGATTTGGTTTCTGCCCTGGAGTTTTGTTAAACAAGTTGATGTCTTCATCATCACCTCCGGGTTCTCTGTGTGAGTTTGTGCTTTCCCCTGGCGTCTGGGTGGGCTTCCTGAGAGCAGAGGGTTCTTCCTCCAGGCCCACTTTCTGGGGAGGGGTCTCAAGCCGCTTCTTTTGACTCGCTGGCGTGTTGCCTGGTCCTGGTAGCGGAGATTTGCAGGGTGCTTTGGTGGTTTGGTGACCAGTCATTGGTTTATCTGTGTGGCTTGGGGTTTGAAAGAGCTCTCTGAGTCCAGCCAGGTCTTCTAGAGAATGATTCTTTTTCTTGGGTGTTCTTGGCCGCCTCTTGCTTCCAGGTAGTTTTTCTGCAGGGCTCAGCTTCTGCTCTGGAGTTCTATTAAACAATCCGCTGTTTCTATCACCACCTGCAGGTTCTCCGTGTGAGTGTGTGCTTCCTCCTGGCATCTGGATGGGCTTCCCGAGAGCCAGGGGCTCTTCCTCCAGGTCCGCTTTCTGCGGAGGGGTCTCAAGCTGTATGCTCATTGCGGCTGGCGTGCCAGCTAGTTCCAACTTTGAAGATTTCTGGCGCTTTTCGGCGGTTTTAATCTCAGCCTCCTTTGGTTCCTGCACACGAATGGGCGTGCGGAGGAGACCTTGGATGCCTCCCAGGTCTTCCTTGGGTTCTGTGTCTTGCCATGTCTTGAGGGGGGTCAGGTCTGCAGCTGGTTCCTGGTTTTGCTCTGAATATCTTCTCGATCTCCTCACTGCGACCACCTCTTCAGAATTTTCCTTTGGCTCGGTATCGTTCTCACTCGCTTCAAAATAGCTCTCCTGTTCCTTCGCTGCTCCCTCCAGTTTCTGTTCTCGTTGCGGGGTCTTCCTCAGAAGTCGTCCCGGAACATTCTCCACGGTGTCCATCTTGGCTTCTTCGTCCTTGCGCCCTGCTCCTGGCATCTGTATACTTCTGGGCCCCACGGACCTTCGAAGCCTGTTGGCGCCTGACGTGGCCTTCGGAGCCCCCGATCCCGGAGTTTTCTCAATGTTCACATTTACTCTGACACTCTGACGTCTGAGGACAGGGCTCGCGAGGCTTTTATCAGACGGCTCTTGCGGTCCATTCTGAGTCACGGGGAATACATTCTCTCCTACAGGAAATAAAAACACGCGTGAGAAATATACTCTGTTCAGTATGTTGTGCCAATCTGGTATGTTTTCCTTATGAGATATCGTGTAAAAGCCAATAGTTCAGCCTCCTGCCCACCTGGGCTAAGCATATGAGGCTACTTACGTGGCCATAAATCTGTACTGCACGTGAGCCACACGCACCTAAGAATATCGTTACCTGGTGATATACAGTGGGTTCACACTTAGGAGGTGATTAGGATTCACAGAGATCAGATAAAAGAAAAAAAGTTCCTTAAGAAGGGGATCCTGAAGGTTACGGTACTGTGTCTCAGTCACCTGAATGCAGACATTCTTTCCTTCAAACATGAGAAGCAAACACCCATTTCTCCTGCGGAACCACTAATACAATAACATGGCTCATCGTCAGGACGCGTGGGGTCCTAACTGCACAGGAAACATCTACTTTTCGGCACAGGATGCACTGTTCATATAGTAAAGCTGTTCCCTTCATGCCAGGCCCTGGGTAACCAGTACTCAGTGCAAGAGCAAGACAGACTCATTTCTCCCATCTTGGGCTCACACCGGGGCACAGGCCTTCTAGAAGATTCACGGCACTAAATTGTACACATTCTCTTTCTTTTGGGTTATTTGTAGCAATTTTGAGTTGGAATAATTTATGTAACGACGAGGAGAGATCACTCTACTTCTCTGCTGGTCAACCCCTTTAAATAAAGAAAGCAGAAATGTGCACAGGCAGTTTACGATTATTAAAGGAGTACTCTTTTTTATGCAGCTCGCTGAATGCCAATGTTAGTTCAACTGCGAATAGGAAGTTCCCCTAAAAACAGCAGAACAGAGAGGCTGGAAATGGTAATTTTTCAGGAGTATCCGTCATAGACAGATAATAGTGTATCTCTTGTAAAAAAAAAAAAATACCACCTACAATTCCTACTGAAAATATTAAAGTGCTAGGACAAAACAAAAGTAAACCAACCAAAAGTTTCTGACGTGCATAGCAGAGGTTTTTCTCCCGAGTCAGGTACTTGAAACTCTTTTCTGACAACGTCCTCTGAATCTGAGAAAGCGCTGGGACGCAGGCTCATCGTCTGTGGCTTCACTTTCGCTGCTGGAGTCTGGAACATTTCAGTTAACCCTGGTATACGAAAATATGGGAAAAGCAATGAACAAACACATCGCTCGTACATGCCAGCAACCATGCCAGCCTGCACAGACCCCAGAGGAAGTGGCAGACAAGGAACAGTGAATCACTCCCCAGAGTTCATTGGAGACAGTCATGTATTACTGATGAACTCATTTTGGGGCGCCCGGGTGGCTGAGTTGATTAAGCGTCTGACTGCCACGCAAGTTGTGATCTCGCGGTTCGTGAGTTCTGAGTTCGAGCCCCGCACTGGGATCGCTACCGTCCACGCAGAACCTGCTTCAGATCCTCTGCCCCCGTTTCTTTCTGCCCCTCCCCTGCTCGCACGCTCTCTCTCGGTCAAACATAAATGAAGATTTTTTTAAAAACAACAAACTCGTTTTTGAAGCAGCGCAATGAGAAGTTGCGACGGCATCTCGTCTTCTTTGCTTTTCCTCTGGGTGAGAAAATCACATACAGGAAGGGGACATGTCAGTCTTGCAACGTTGCCCCAATTCTGACCACTAGCCAGGAGACAGAGGCCACCCCGGGCGCCCCCAGCCAGACAACCAGAAACCCGGGGCACTCATGCTGCCTTGAAAAGCCCTAGCTGAGGCAGACCGGGGCTTATGTCCAAATAAAACCTTCCCAATTAAAAAAAAAAAAAAGACTGCCCATCGATAGTACTGTCAAATGGCAACATCACCATGTTTCCCTTTTGACGCCAGAAAGTAGTATTAACATCATCTCAGAAGAAAAGCACGACACAGTTCTTTGAAGGGAAGATTGATCTTTCCGGAACACTCACGTTATCCCGCTTTCGTCTTACTCTCATCCTGCCAGCAATGGATCAAAACGCTCTCTCGGTCTGGCATCTGAAACTTACTCACACCAAGGGGTGGGAATATGTTGCACTCTCTAGGAAGGGGTCTGGAAGGGAGGTTGGGAAAATCCACTGTCTGAGTACAGAGCATTTAAATTTCTACTGATTTTATCTTAAAAATATTTTTGAAGATTGGTGGTTTTTTTTTAAATTTTTTTTTTATGTTTATTTATTTTTGAAAGCCAGAGAGAGACAGAGCACAAGCAGGGGTGGGGCGGAGAGAGAGGGGGACACAGAATCCGAAGCAGGCTCCAGGCTCTGAGCCGTGAGCACCAGAGACCGACGTGGGGCTCGAACTCACGAACCGCGAGATCGTGACCTGAGCCAAAGTTGGACGCTCCACCGACTGCGCCACCCGGGAGCCCCTGTTTTAATGTTTATTATTGAGAGAGACAGAGAAATGGCGCAAGGTGGGGAGGGGCAGAGAGAGAGGGAGACACAGAATCCAAAGTAGGCTCCAGGCTCTGAGCTGTGAGCACAGAGCCCGACACGGGGCTCGAACCCACGAACCACGAGATCGTGACCTGAGCGGAAGTCGGACACTCAACCGACTGAGCCACCCAGGAGCCCCTGAGGATTGGTTTTTAATGCTTTGTAACATAAGGACATTAGAACCCTCACACATGAACACAATTTACATAATGTACACGTATGTACCTATGACTGCATATTGGGTGGTACATACTCGAAACTTTTTTCTCATTGAGTTTGCTATCAAAATGGGCTACAATGGTTCTGCGTTTTTACGGGTATGTTTACGGGTAATTTTTTTTAAAAGCTAAATGTATTTTTTTAACGTTTATATGTTTTTGAGAGACAGAGCACAAGCAGAGGAAGTGCAGAGAGAGGAAGACACAGAACCCGAAGCAGGCTCCAGGCTCTGAGCTGTTAGCACAAAGCTTGACGTGGGCCTCGAACTCATGAACCGTGAGATCATGACCCGAGCCAAAGTCAGACGCTTAACTGACAGCCCCCCAGGCACCCCAAAAAACTATGTGTAGTGATCCTATTGTGACAGTACTCACAGGGGACTTTATTTGGGTTATACAGAGGAGTAGAACTATTCCATCTTAAAATACACCAGGAAATGGGGGTGCCTGGGTGGCTCAGTCGGTTGAGCGTCCGATCTCACTTCAGCTCAGGTCATGACCTCGCAGCTCGTGAGTTCAAGCCCCACGTTGGGCTCTGTGCTGACAGCTCGGAGCCTGGAGTCTGCTTCGGATTCTGTGTCTCCCTCTCTCTCTACCCCAACCCACTCGCATTCTGTCTCTGTCTCTCTCAAAAATAAATAAACATTCAAACAACAACATTTAAAAAAATACGCCAGGAAAAGAAAAAAAAAAAGACCCCATCTAATGGGAGGTGGAATCAAGTCTCCCCTCCCTCCAAAAGTGTTGAAGGCAGAAAGCACCGGTCAAACCATGGAGCGTGAAATCCCAGCCCTGGGTTCCTGCCTTGGTGCTAATCTAGGACAACCATAAGGAAGTCACATCCCACTGTTACTGGGAATGGAAAACTGGGTCAACTGTTCATGCTTAAGGGAAGGCCTCTTCACAGGCTTTCATTTCTAGAAACAGTTAAGCGTCATGGAAAGGAAGGAACTCTTGAAGCAGTAAAATATTGTTCAACTTCGGGGCGGTCGATTAGTATAAACGCAGGGGAGGGGCGATTCTAAGAGTGAGCCTGCTCTCTTCACCATGAAGCGGACTCCAGTACTCTACACGGATGCTGCCATCCGAGGCAAAGCTGTGTAGTTACCACTCAAACCTGCCTCGTGCGGGACTCATGACCCCCGAGACGGTCGAGGTCTGGCTCTCGTCCAACCCAGCAAGTTCTTCCTTGAACCACCAGAACCCCAGGAGCTGACTAGATCGTTGATCCCCCCGTCTGCTCCCCACCATACACATCTACGGCATCCGTCCACGTTCTCACGTGTAGGGGGATCAAAGGGCTACGGTTTCTAAGCCTCGAGGTTGTGCTTTTACCTGACAGATCTTCATTGAAGTCCATCTTCTTGTTGATGACAAAGTTGTTGAGCATTCTGTAGGGCCGGGCAGGCACATTTACTTTTTCAAGGTGAGCTTTCCCTATTATTATGGTACAAGGAGAGTTGGCATGGCCTGTACTAAACTCACTGTGAACGCCGCTAACAGGCGTCTGGAAAAAACCAAAATGTAACAAGGTGAAGGAAACGTCAGCGCGCACCTCCCCACCCAACGCGACCTTACCTCACAGCACGTGGCCAGGGAGCTGTTCATACCTTCGGAGTGTTCGCTTTTCTTGGCCTTTTGCTCGGCTGTCGCTGGGGGCCGTGTTTGACCGCTTTAGCCTGGGTCTGTTTGGCCCCGAGTTTCACTACGTCCGCCCACGACTTCGCCACTGTCACAAGGAAAACGTGTTGAAAGGTTTCCGAAGCCCCGTGAGCGAGAAAACCGACCTTAAGACATCCGCGAACACGACACTAACCGACTAAATTGGCTTCAGAAGCTCCGCTCCTTCTTTTGGAATAAATCCTCTGCAAGATGTCATGCTGGCTCCGGTCGATGGAGGTTCTCTTTGAAAGCAAGCCACCGCTCTTCCTGCCTCCCCTCTTAGGAACATCCGTGTGATGAGATTTGCTGCCGCGGGAGACCGAGGACGCCTTGGGTGACCTGCGACGTGGGTCACGGGCACCTGGAGAAGTCCCGGTCGGATCACGAGCTGGAGATCCCGCGAACTGCGGTTGTGCGGTCACTTCCAAATGGAGTCCGGAAGAATCTTCTTTTCCCGATGCTTGAGGACGGTCCTGACGAGATTTAAATGTTCATAAGATACCTTACCGCCAACACAGAGTCTCTGTAGTGGATGTGAAAACCCTGCCCAGTTAAAGAATTTTGGCTGTTTCCATCTGGAAGCACCAAAACGTTTCAAGCGCTGTCTGTCAAGTGGAAGGCAGAGATGGGAGTCTGTGCCCCTCATTTAAGAGAAAAAGGAAGGAGAGGGGTCGGGGGGGACAGCAAACCAGTCTTAAGTGAGGAGTGAGCTGGCTCTGATCTGAATTGGAGAAAACACCACCTGTGGACGTCTGATCCCCTTTGGTCTACGTGGAAGGAGGGCCGCTCATTTCTGGGAGCCAGTAGAAAATGGAAAGGGAGACACACATACCTTATACTCCTTTTGGTAGGAAAAGAAATGAAAGATTGCCCAGGCCCTCTGAGGGGGGTGAGCTGGGCGGCCATACCTTCTAAAGACCTAAACTCAGGAGGACAACACAGCCTAGCGTAGGTGATTACAAAGTTCTAAATAGCTGATGGTGGAAATCATGGGCGTGTTGCCACTCAAGGGTTTCCTTTTCACCTTATAATTCTAAAAGAAAACAAACAAACAAACAAACAAACCACCTTACGGTTTGTGTCATGATGTCTTCAGATTCTTTCTAACCGGTAGTTTGTTTGTTTGTTTGTTTTTTAATGGTTATCTATTTATTTTTGAGGGAGAGACACATGGTGAGCAGGAGAGGGACAGGGAGAGGGAGACACAGAATCTGAAGCAGGCTCCAGGCTCTGAGCTGTCAGCACAGAGCCCAACGTGGGGCTCCAACTCATGAAGCATGAGATCATGACCTGAGCCGAAGTCGGATGCTCAACCCACTGAGCCACCCAGGCGCCCCTCTGATTGGTAGTTTTTACCGAACCCGCCCCCTCCCCCAGCCTGAGTGGTCTTCTGGAAGCAAGGCTGGCAGGAGGCCTCCACCCGAAGAGGCCTTCACAGGCCTCCGCTGTGCTCAGCCACATGAGAATCGGGGTTCCAAGCCCAGGGGTCCATTTTCCACCCCTCAGTGAGTGAGCCGTCCTTTACAATTTTTTGTCTTTACTACGTTTTTAGAAAGAAAAAGATCTCCGTTGCCATTGTGCTGGCGTGGGGCGTTTGGAAAGGATGTGTCCTAGGCGGGAGTGAGAATACTGACCGTTGACCCTACCTTGATGATTTTCTTCAGGACAGGTGGAGTGTGGCTTACAAGTGACCTTCTGGGTGTTTCTCCTCTCTTGAGAGGTGTATTAGGAGGTAAGTTTTCATCAAATAACTCCGGCTTCAGACGACCACCGAAGGAGACCCGCCTTCTTTTCAGGGGTGTTCCCTCAGTCTTATCTGAAATAACGAATACAAACGTGGAGAAGGAATGGAAGATGTACGGACACCTAAGACGTGTTTCAAGTTGCCATTAAAGACAAACCAATGGGGGGCGCCTGGGTGGCGCAGTCGGTTAAGCGTCCGACTTCAGCCAGGTCACGATCTCGCGGTCCGGGAGTTCGAGCCCCGCGTCGGGCTCTGGGCGGATGGCTCAGAGCCTGGAGCCTGTTTCCGATTCTGTGTCTCCCTCTCTCTCTGCCCCTCCCCCGTTCATGCTCTGTCTCTCTCTGTCCCAAAAATAAATAAACGTTGAAAAAAAAATTTTTTTTTAAAAATAAAAAAAAAAAAAAAAGACAAACCAATGGAAAAGCCCCCTTGAAAACTAACACCACAGCGTCTCATCCTTTTGTAACGCTCACGGAGCTGGAGCTCAGGAAAAGACCCAGGGACAAACCCACAAAGCGTCACGTCCCAACCGGACAGTACAAAGATCTCCTAGAAAAGGTTGAAAATGCCCACGTGGACAGAGCTTGATAAAGGGATTGGTGTGGATGGGGCAGCTTTCACTTTGGAGCAGGGGAATGACAGACACGGATGCTTCCACGGTGACCGGATAGGGCTTTTTCCAAAGACACCTATGAACTCGGGCCTCGCCCAGGCCTACCTAGTGAGAAGTCGTGAACTTGAAAACTTCTCCAGGTGACTGGAATAGACAATTCACGAGTCCCAACCCCACCGCACATCCCCATGAACCGGCACTCAACAAGAATCCCTTGTCTGAGTGATGCCCCCTTTCTGAGACGCATAGGGACACAGCGATGGATGCGTGCTGGTCTAATTGCAGAGAGGGGTGCACCTCGCATGAGGGACCGTCTGCAAAACAGAGCCCGGATGGTAAGCCTGCTACTTCAGAACACCCACAGAACCACCCCCCCCCCCTCTGAAAAGTATGGGAGAAAACCCAGGAGCTACTGAGCCCACTCGGGGGTCATAGCCCTGCTGCTCGCTGGGTGACAGGAGGCCGTCAGTTTTCCGTTTTACAAAAGGGAAGTTAACAGGGATACCTGTCCCGGGGGCCCACCTGCTACCTGCATAGAGGATCAAAAGTGCCCATGTCTTTAAAACACCTACAACAGCTCCTGATACAGAAACCCGTGGGGATAGTCCAGTGGTTTATAACACAGCAGCAGCAGCAACAACAACAACAACAACAACAAACTACTATTAGGAGACGTGGAAAACAGAGTATAAGTATCTGAGAGACACCCTCCCTGTATTTAAACATTCCCAAGGGACTTCCCTGGACTTGGTTTACAGGAGCAAACTCACAGGATACGAGTGCTTATAGTTCGGAACTCAAACGTTTCTGGAAAGCCATTATGCTTATTACTAGGCTTATTCTCCTTTCTATCTTCTTGTGGGTGGAACGGGAGAATCCAACACGTTTTTGGACCCCTGTAGGTCCCCGGCTGTGTTTGTCCCTGACAACCCGCCCTCCCTCCGGAGCCCCGGATTACAGTCATGCACGTCTTCAGGTCGAGTCTACGAGAGCAGACGGTGCATCTGGCTTTGTGCACAAAGACTCCCTGCCATGGTGAAATCACCACCGACGGAAGGGAGGTCTCATCGGTTCCTATCTAGATACAAGGTATGAGCTTGGCGGGGGGGGGGGGATAAATGCACAGTTAAGTAAACTTACTGATGGAGTCTCCAAAGTTGCTTGTATCAACTGAACTACGACCAGGTAACCCAGAGTGCATGCGCCCCACGGTGGCGCCCACTTTCTCAGGCTGGTGGACGGAACTGTTTGGAATCTTCCTTTCAACTTGAACGGGCAACGGAGCTAAAATCGCGTGATTCTGAGTTTCTGGTTCTGGCGTAAGAATGTCCACACTGGTAGGAATACTCCTCCTCCTTTTGGAAAAGAGGTTTTCTGGTGTATCTCCAAAATTATCAGCGTTTTCGACTTTAGCGGGTGTTTGGTTTCTGGTTAAGGACTTCCTAGGAGTAAACGTCTTATTATCATCTGTCCTGAAGCCTTCCTTTTGATCCAAATTCACAGACGCACTTCCGCCGGCGACCGTCATGTCTTCACGCTGACGTTTCCGCGAGGTCTGCGGGGAACGTTGTGCCAGGGTCTTGGTTTCTGTCATCTCCTCAGGAGGGACGATGGGACCCCTGGTCTCCTTGGGAGTCTCCCCAGCCTCCTCACCTTGTCTCCTGTCCTCGGTCTGGCTAATACTTTGTTCTCCCAAAGCAGGATCTGCCTTCATTTGGGTGCTCCGACCCGACCTAGGTCTGGATTTAAGTGACACTGGGACTTGTGTCCCACCTTGTAAACCACCAGAACATTCCTTCTCTGGTGGGCGATGACTCCGCGTTCCGGATTTTTTACCGCTCTG
Organism: Prionailurus viverrinus; assembly: GCF_022837055.1. NCBI lineage: Eukaryota > Metazoa > Chordata > Mammalia > Carnivora > Felidae > Prionailurus > Prionailurus viverrinus. The sequence continues at coordinate 83,929,264 of NC_062571.1, forward strand.
TAGCACATCTCCTTTTTCTGATTTCGCATCAAGTTCTTCCTTCATTGACTCGTAAAGCTTCTTAAAGGGAGATTCATTGTTTGCACCATTCTCCAGACCCCGCGTAGAGGGTAAAGGCTTCAGGTCTCCTTTACAGCTCGCTAACGTTATGCTGAAATCTTCCTTAGAATCCCTGCCTGTAGGATCCGTGGTATTTCTGGAGTTACCTCCAGCAAGTTCCGAGGGATGAACGACATTAGGTGTTCTGCTTGCAACCCGGTCCTCACAGCCACCAGAGACCGTGCCCGCTGCTTGGACATTCTTCAGAGGCCTTCCTGAAACACTGTCTTCAGAGGCTCTTGAACGGGCATCGGAATCTTGAAGCTTCCCGTCTGGGCGATGAGTTATGAAATAAGAAACAGAAAGTTCAATCTTTCCTCAGTGATGAACACCTATAGTATTCGAATTTTAAAAGCGTTTCAAATTGTCTTCTAATCTAGCTTTTCACTTAGCCTGCAAATTATTTAATGCCCAAAACGTGTAACAGAAGTATTCTGATGCTGGTGTTACGAGGCAAACAGGTCACGTCAGCCTCCTATAACCCGTGTGAGGCATGGAATGCTGTTAATCTACTCAATTAAACCGGTAACTGAACGAGACTGCTTATACCTGGATGCTCCAGTGAGCACGGTGCCCTCTAAGTCACTTGAGGAAAAAGTGAACTCAGATGTCTGCCTGTGTGCCATGGGAAGTAACACAACCTCCTAACTTTTGTGAAGCTGAATGCAGAACACAGGCGTTCTTTCTGTCCCTTCCTCGCCGTAACGCTATGTGGAGAGCTGACCTTGAAGGATCCCAGGAGAAAACCACAAAACTACTAACCAGGGTCGGAAGAGAGGCTAGATCTTGAGACTCGATGCAGAGATTCCTGTGAATTGGCAAAATAAAAAACAGTGATTTAGGTGTCTTTTCAAACATGGGCAGTCATATTTATTAAAATATTCTTGCTAGGGAGGCTCTTCCCTACCAAACTGTCCTTATATGAATTTTAGAGACTTTCACCCAAGACGCTCAGGGGCAAGTGCTCGTAATACAAGTATTTCTTAGCTGATTTTAAAAATATAATGATAGTATAAGAAACAAACTTGAAGCTCAGAATTGTTTAAACTGGACGTCAGTTGACGTGCCCGGGGGGCTCAGTCGGTGGAGCGTCTGACTTTGGCTTGGGTCATAATCTCCAGGTTTGTGAGTTCGAGGTCCGCGTCGGGCTCTGTGCTGACAGCTCAGAGCCTGGAGCGTGCTTCAGATTCTGAGCCTCCCTCGCTCTCTCTGCCCCTCCCTTGTTCACACTCTCTCTATCTCTAAAAAATAATCATTAAAAAAACATTAAAAAAGATAAATAAACTGAACCTCAGTTGAGTTTTGGGAAGTTCTTCAAACTTCTCTCTCATCCCCCCACGAGAGAGCCAAAGCTGCAATTAGACATTATTTGCATGCAGCGTCTGTGAACCTACCAAGGGCACGGAATTATTGACTTAGTACTCAGCTTTGTCAGAAATAGGGTACAGGAGCTGCTGGGGCCTCACTGGGCACGTGTGCTTTGGCTGGCAGGTGCACCCGAGAGCCGGGATGGTGAGGCCAAGGTGAAACCAGCACACCACAGGTGCTCACCCTCAGAGCACGACAATCAGATCCGGGCTCCTCCCTCCCCCGTCCCCCCAACTGCTGCCCTCACAATCTGTCAGAAAAAATTTTAAGGGGCAAGGAATAACCAAAGAATAACAATTATGCAAGATACAAAAGTTCAGTGTTGCTTCAAAAGAGGAAAAGTATCTCATCTGAGTTACTACAGAGGGAAAAAAAAAATCACAAAATATATCCGAGGGCAAATACTTTAACTTTTTCCTTCAATCTCTTTCAGATTTCTTGGTATCTAACCCGCTGCTTCTCAAATTTGCCAAGTGAGGGATCCGTTTCTAATTTCCCATCTGAAGTTGGCCAACAGTCTTATGACCAAACAGGAAAAATAAATTAAAACTTAAAAATTGTGTACAAAATACAAGCCCATTTTTGTACCATTATATTCCATAGCACAAAGATCACTGCCCAACTGCAATCACATGTTCTCAGTATTTAGTTTCAGTACTGGCTTTAGCAAAATCCCAACAATGAACAGTTCATAGACCTCTGAGACCTCTTAGCAATGTTTTAAAAAGTTTATTTATTTATTTGAGAAAGACAGAGAGAGAGTGGGAGAGGGGCAGAGATAGGAGGGGAGAGAGAGAATCCCAAGCAGGCTCCACGCTGTCAGCGCAGAGCCCGATGGGGGCTCGAATCCACAAGCTGTGAGATCATGACCTGAGCCAAAATCCGAGACCACTTGTCTAACCCAAAGTTCAGCGTTTTGGTTGGTTCCCTTACACCCGCCAACCAAGTAGGTGGAAAACCTCAAAAGCTAGTTTTCCCCCGAAGCTGATGAGTGGCAAGGTCAACATTAAGGTCACTGCTCTAGGGGGGAAGCAGCACCTCGATCTTCGGTAGAGTGGCTTCCTGCTCATTTCGGGCACGGCTACTGACTTGTAAGCCCGAGAATCGCAACCCGCTCACAGGAGACCAGCTTGGGTAGCTTCATAAAGAAGAGAAGTTCACAGGACACGTCCTACTACAGCTCCAAGGATGGAGATAAGCCAAGCGTTCTGATACGCCAATACATCTGTCACCGTGCAGGACCCCTTTGGTACCCAGAGCTCCGATGTGATGATCTCAGGTACATAAAGATGGAGAAGAGCAGTGACCGGGAGACAACAAGAGCCACTAGATAATGTGATCCCCGGATTTTAATTCCTTGCAATGGGCTGTCCTAACCAAAGGTCTGCAAGATCAGATCGTGAGATGCTAAAGGGGCCTTTTGGGCCAAAATGTTAGACTGACCTAGTCCACTCTTTGTGAATAAAAGAAGTACAGTTTTCAATTATTTCAATTTATGGGGTGTCTCGGGGGCTCAGTCGATTAAGCCTCCGACTTCGGCTCAGGTCATGATCCCGCAGTTCGTGAGTTCGAGCCCCACGTCGGGCTCTGTGCTGACAGCTCGGAGCCTGGAGCCTGCTTCGGATTCTGTGTCTCCCTCTCTCTCTCTCCTTCTCCCCTGCTCATACTCTCTGTCTCTCAAAAATAAATAAATGTGAAAAAAAATGAAATTATTTCAATTTATGGGGCTCCTGGGTCTGTCAGTTGGTTGAGTGTCCGACTCTTGATTTGGGTTCAGGTCATAATCCCAGGACCGTGGGATCCCAGCCCCGTGTGGGGCTAACACAGAGCATGGAGGCTGCTTAAGATTCTCTCTCCCTCCCTCTGCCCGTCTCCCCTGCTCACACACTCTCTCTCAATAAATAAATATAAAAAAAACAAACAAACTCAAGTTTGTCTAAGTTCATCATGTTTAAGATCTCAGTCACACCTTCCTTACAACTGGCCAGTCATCCTCACTTGTGAGACACCATTCATCGACGTGCACGTTAATGATTTCATAGTATCGTGCACAGGAATCAGAACTCAAAGGTGGATGCCACCCCTCGCTCATCACCTGTTTGCGTCTTTGTCCTGGGAATTCAGTTGACTTCCTTCTGTCCTCGTGACTTTCATTTTCGTACCTGAAGTGCACAGAAGGACAGACACATATTCAGATTCAAGATCTGTAACTGACGGTAAAACTTCCCTATCTGATTAATGTCCAAGGAGCGAGGAACAAACGTCAGGTTTGTTTTATTCATGGAAATAAACGTAGTTAGGAAAGATCTTAGGTCGCCTCGAATTTCTTTTGGAACGCTAACGTCATAGGTCGGGACCCAGGTTGATTTCTGAACACGGACGAGCCCGTGTGAGTACCTCCTATGTGAAAACCTACTGCATAGGATGGCCGATCGGATTTCCACTGGTTTGTATCCCTGGAAATCATCTGAGGACTCGGAAGGTCACCCAGGAAGCCCTGCGGCACCTGAGGCCTGAGTCACTTTGTGATGTTATTTACGGCAGGGTCACCACAGAGCCGCCCTAGAATTTAGGGCTGCTGTGATCTCCTCAGTTTCCTGCTTACTGTATCTGTACCCGGGCAAAGACTGGCACATTTCTTAATATGTAGAGAGATTTAGCAACATACAAAGTCGTTCTATCAGACCTCAAGCATCCATTCACAGAACAACCTTTTATGGGCATACTGAACTTGGCCTCCAGGGGGCAGTCTGATCTGAAACAGCTGGGTGTCTGGAATTGCTTCTCATGGTAGTCGAGTTCTTGGTCAAGTGCCCCTTCCTAAGACTTTTTCCCCATTCTTTGTTGGAGGGATTTAATCATCCCAGTTAATCTCAGTCTGAACAGCACCTCATTTTGGGGAAGAAGTTCTGGTCTCCACTCCACATCAAATACTTCCAAGCTAGAAGTCTGTTCGATAAACACGCCCTTTAAACATGGAGGCAAATTCAGAAAAAGCACGGGAAAGAAACAGCCAATGGAACAAACAGAAGATTATCTATTTGATACAAACGAAGGCTGGAAGGAAGGCAGCGTTCCATTTGGCAGCGTGGATGAAAACCATGACCCCACCACGTGCTGCTTACAGGAGACACGATGTATATCCCAAGGCACCCACAGAACGAACACAGAAGGATGCGCCATGCCAGCAGCAACCAGAAGAGAGGAGTCGCACTAACATCAGACAAAATAGATTCTAAGATAAAAATTGTTCACAGAAGGGGCGCCTGGGTGGCGCAGTCGGTTAAGCGTCCGACTTCAGCCAGGTCACGATCTCGTGGTCCGTGAGTTCGAGCCCCGCGTCGGGCTCTGGGCTGATGGCTCGGAGCCTGGAGCCTGTTTCCGATTCTGTGTCTCCCTCTCTCTCTGCCCCTCCCCCGTTCATGCTCTGTCTCTCTCTGTCCCAAAAATAAATAAAAAACGTTGAAAAAAAAAAATTGTTCACAGAAACCAAGCATATTTTATAATGATAAAAGGATCAACCTATCAAGGAGATAAACCAATTATTAAAAAAAAAAAGTGTCCCCAACAGCTGGTTCCAGGAGACCATCTAAACCTGAAGGATTATGCAAAGCTGAAAGCAATGTACCAGAGAAAAATGATAAAATTCAGTCACTGATAAAAAGTATCAGTGAAGGTACAGGATCTCTCAGAAAGATAAATGGCAGGGCTTCACCCATCAGGAGATAATTCTAAATTTAAACACACACACAGGAGAGCCTCAAAACACAGAGAGCAAAAACAGAAGAGCAAAATAACCCACAAAAAAACAAAGGAAAAAAAAACTCCTCAACGTGTGATTTCAACTAACCTACCTGAGTAAGAATCAAGGGGGTGAATTACTATGATTCTACAGCCAGGAATTTGAGTCTAATGGACGCAAGTGGACAGAACACCGCACCCGAGCTGTATAACGCTCTCTAGGGCACACCTGCCGTCTCTTCACATGGCTGTCCCTCCGAACCCCTGCTTCCTCTTCAGTGTCCTAATCTCTTCTTACAAGGACACCAGTCAGATTGAATTAGGACCCACCCTAAGGGCCTCGTTTTAACCTAATCACCTCTTTAAAGACCCTATCTCCGAATACAGTCATATTCTGGGTTGCTGGGGGTTAAGGCTCCAACATATGAATTTTGGAGGGACACAATTCAGCCCGTAACAGATGGAAATCACAAAGGCGCTTGCTTCGTGATAAGCCCATCTGGGCATCTTATCTTGTATCTTTCTCTAAGAGCGTCTTTTACTTTCAAATGAAAGAGAAACTGAAAACTGTTTGCGGCTTCACAACACTTGCAGCAAAATAAAACCCCTTGGGGATCTGGTCGCTCCTCTTTGGCCCAGTTAACTGCATTTGGATCCTCAAAGGGGATCACCCAAGTCCCCTGCGTCATCCCTTCTAGACTCTTGTGACTTTAGATGGAGAACCAGTGGTGAGCATGGCAGCCTCAGATGCTCTGACACTCACCAGCATTACAGAAAGATCGCAGAAGTCTACAAGGCTAGCTCTGGTGCATCAGAAGGTCCATTTACATGAGTCTGATTTGTTTGGACTTCTCACCTACCTGAAGGAACGGTCAACAACAGTGATCACATCTCCATGCTTTAGTTGTACAGGTCCCTCAATGGTAGATCCATTGACTTGTGTTGGATTCGTGGAACTGAAATTAAACAGCATTGCCTACAAGGTAGAAAAAAAAAGGGGGGGGGATAGGTAACTGACAAATGGGTAAGAAGCGAAATGAAAAGTTAAAAAAAAAAAATAAAAGACTTCAAACACCCACTTACCTCCCGCCCATTGATTTCAATTTTGCAATGTTGTTTTGAGACTACAGGGAGCTGGATGCGAATGTCACATTCAATACCCCTTAATTGAAAAAAAAATAAATAAATAAGATTTTTAAGCTCCTGCGTTTTTTTAAAAAAAATTACATTAACGTTTCAAAGTAAAACATCATTTGACCATATGTTTGATCCTTAAATGCAACAACAGAAAGGAATAAAAACTTGGGCAAGGTCCCTGAACTGTGCATTTTGCAAACAATTTGGACAAGTGGTATATAACCAACTATACTAAACCTTTAAAACTTCAAGTACTTAGAAATAATTATAAGGGAAAACAGTAGAATACAAAACTGGAATGCCTTTTACTGAAATACCTGCTTCTAAGACCCAAATAAGAGAGCACTTTATAGCACAGTCTGGAGAACGGTGACGATTTTTAATACTCTGTGCTTTTTTTCTATAAAAAAAGGTTTATATGTGTTCATTTGTAATGTTATGTATGTTTAGAGGTTTAATCATCACGAGTGCTGTATTTTTTGCTAACACCTGTCTGTGCAGCCGTGCTTTACAAACAAAAAGCTTACAATTACATCAGCACCTATCTCGCGGTGTTGTTCAAGCAGTACATGAATTATACACGTCTGGCGTTTGCCTGGCACACAGTAAAAGCCACGGACTCATGAGCTTTTCATGGTTTTAAAACTGTACTGTATTAACGGGCAGATTCAGAAGTCTTATTAAAACTACAAATGCACACAACAAATACACATTATTAGATTCAACTTGTCTTTCCACACAAGGAACATGAACAGGGAGCACCAGGAGGGAGAATTTCCAAACCCACATAGAAACTAATCAAAACAGTCCTTAGTAAGTTTCCTTGGGTCTGGTGTCCCTATTACTGAAAGTTTGAACAATTATAGACTCTCCGCTCTGTTCTCAATGTAATATTCTGGTGCTAAGAATATCTCTTTCTACCTATGGCATATGACCAAACACTTAGGAATGGGTTTGGGTTTTTTTTTTTTTTTAACTTTATTTATTTATTTTGAGAACACGTGAGTGAGGGAGGGCCAGAGAAAGAGAGGAAGAGAGAGAATCTCAAGCAGGCCCTGCACTGTCAGAGCAGAGCCGATGCAGGGCTTGAACTCACAAACTGTGAGATCGTGGCCTGAGTCGAAATCAAGAGTAGACATTTAACCGACTGGGCCACCCAGGCGCCCATGAATGGGTTTGAAATGTCAAATCTTGCATAAAAAGATACTTAATCCTTTCTGTATAATAACCAGAGTGACTGACATCTAATACCAAAACGTGTATTCTTTTTCCTCTGAAAAGGAGCTAGAGCAACCCACTTTAAACTAAAGAGGAGAATTTGACTTTTAGGTATCTGAATATTCCAGCAAGAGAGAGAGACAGAAAGAGACACACACACACAGAGAGCCTATCTCGTTAGAACTGAGAATTTGTTTGGCTGGGAACCGCCAGCTAGCATCCCTGGTCGTTCTTGACCTCAGCACTGTTGCCCTTTGAGGCCAAATGATTCTTTATAGTAGAGCGTGTCCTGTAATCTGTGGACACTATACCCTGTTCAGCAGCATCCCTGTCCTCTGTTCACTGATGCCAGTGGCATGAGCTGCCCACACCGTGACATAGAAAAATGTCTCCAGGCCTTGCAAGAGGTCTCCTGCGGGGCAAAATAATCCTAGTCTGAGAACCACTGCGGCTTATGATTCCACATCCAGGCCACGCTTCTATTAGACACAGAGTGCCAACTCTATGGATCACCTTTTGCTTGCCAGACCCATACTAGGCACGGAGTACATAATTATGAACTAGACAGTCCCTGTCCTGGGAGAGCTTAGGAGTGGGAGACACAACCAAAGCCTCCTCGCCCTGTGTAGCGTTAGGGAAGACAAGAGCAGTGTTCACCAAAGGCTTCTCTTTAGGTAACATTTAGATGATTATCAAGAAGGTGGAAAGGAATCCCTCACACAGGAAGATAAGAGAACATTCCAGTCGTAAAGGTCAAACTGGCTAAAAGCACACAGAGGAGCAAAAGCGTAGAATGTCCGTGGTGGGGTAGAACGTGGAAGAGGGCTGGTAGGACAGGACGGGGTGTGCCTCCCACTTCACAGGGCTCCACAGGGAGGGTGACCTATCATTGATATAAAGAGTCACAGGTCAGAAAACGGGAGGGTGCCTGTTATACAGGGACCACAGTTATTTACCAACAACACAGGACAGCAACAGGCGAGAAAGAAGTTCTCAGATCACTAGCAAGACTTCTCCCAGCTTCATTTCCCCAACAAACCAGATTCGGAGGCTCTTTCCCTCATTTGCTCAGGAGGGTCCCCCACAGCCAAGGAACACCAAGTTTGGAGGGGTTTCAGATGAACATCCTGGCCTTCTAAAGAATGCATGAAGTGAATCAGGATTTGAAGATAATCTACATCTTTCTCCATGTAACGATTTTATCAAATCGATTTTAAAATGTGTTCGATTAAAAAAAAAAGTATATAAACATTGTCTTCAAAATCCTAGTTCCTAATAAACAACCATGAGAGGTTGACAAGCGGTAGGAAAGTCACCAGCAAACTGCGGGCAGGAACTACGTCTCGGGTGTTTCCAGTCTGTTAATCTGTGATTAGGATATTAATGTCTTTTAAAGGAAATTGTCCACCCCTATGCAGGGCTCACCTTCCAAACAAGCAGGTGCTGAGGCTCAGTGGAAAGTGGGGGCCGTCCGCCCCGCTCCTTTTGATGGTAACAAGGCGTCCTGTAGGACCCATTTTCTAAACAAGATGTTGAGTGTAATCGGTATAGGAAGGTCAGGCATCAAAAGGTCTGCGGAAGCAAACTTGATGCAGGAACATGCCACTGAATAAAACAAAAACAAAACACGCCGAGGAGGTGGGGTGTTACTCTGAAAGCAAAGAGCTAGGAAGTCACTTGTAAGTGACCAAATGCGCTGGCTTATACGATCACCATGCTTCTGCCACCCTGACCCACATCTTACTTGAGCCCTGGGGGAGCCCCAGCCAGGCCCCGGGCTGCACCTTGGAGCGCGCCCCCCCCGCCCCCACCAACACCCAGTGCCCCCAAGGACCCGCGGCTAGAACTCTCGAAGCTCATCAAGGTCAAGGCTCCAGAGAGTTCCCACCAACACCCGCTCGCCGGAGCCCTGGCCGCGCTCCAGGCGCCGGTTCCCGCAGAGCAGAGGAGTCCCCACAGCTCTAGCCCCCAGACGCACCGGCCGTCCCCGGAGCCCCGAGACGTCCCGGCCGCGGCTCACCCGGGACAGTCGCCCGCACCGCCACGGCCACCGCCACCTGAATCCCCTGCTCCTCCAGATGCAACTTACGTCCTCACCCGGAAAAGCCAGCGACTCTTCCACCGGCGTCCACAGCCCGCCCCGCGCTCCAGGGACGGACACCGCCCGCGGCCACCTCCGCCGCAGTCCTCACTACCCCCACCCCCCGCCGTCGCCCTCGCCGGCGACCAGGTGGCCCAGCCTAGCTGCGTCCGGGACGCGCCCGGCGTTAGCAGCTCCGCGCGTAAAGCCGCCGCCGCGCTCTCCCGATTCAAATGAAAACAACCATTCGAATTTGGCGCTAAGCGCTGCGATTGGACGCGGCGGTGCGGAGGCAGACCAATGGGCAAGGAGCGAGGGCGGGCGGGGGCGGAGCTAGCGGGGAGGGCGCGGGCTCCGCGGGGCGGGGGAGGGCGGGGTGGCGGGCTTCCCGTGCACCTGGGGCGCTTTCTCAGGGTCCTCACCGGGGACAGAGTAACAAGGGTGGAAGTGGGACATGGTCTCACTGCCGCGAAACCCGTCTCGCCTCCTTTTCTTTAAGGACAAACACAGTTGTACACAATATGCGACTCATTGCTGGAAGGTTTGGAAAATGTTTAAGTTCCCATAGCTCCCCAATGATAACCGATTATTACAAGCAATCTCTTGTGTCCTTTCCCAGCTATGCAGGTACTAGTCTCTTTCAAAAACACACTAAAAAAGCATGGTATGCACATTGTTCTGTATTTTGTGTTCTCTGCTTCCTTCATCCCGTGGACATTAATCTTGAGCACACGTTCCCCTTTCACTTTCTTTTTGATGGCTGCAGAGCATTCGATTTTAGAAACCATAATTTCCTTAATCACGACTATTGCTATCCATTTATACTGAGGTTCCCAGTATTTGCCTCTTAGAAAACAAATTCTCCAATTGTGCTTCTAGAATAACCACAGGATTGCCTCCTAGAGCCACCTGCCTGGGGGGGGGGGGGGGGGGGCGGGGAGGGCGCTCCTGTGCAACATGAAATGGGTTCATCATTGCTTTAAAATGAATTGACAAATGAACTTTGAAGCTTCCTGCTCCCGAGGGGTAAGTCAGAGATGGACCGCCTTCAGGAATATGGAATCGCTCCTAGGAAGGAAACGTGAATGTGTAGGACCTCCAACTCCTAATTGTCTGGGACAAGGCTGATGTAGGTAATTTGAATGCATGGATGCTATTAACCTTCTTTAGGGGATTAGTTTCCATTTCCTCCCCCTTTACGCTACCACAGAAAGCGCATCTCTGAACCACCCCCGAAAACACTGCTTCTGTTACTCTAATTACTGCTTCCTATCAGGGACGGCTCTGTGACCTTGCTGGGGCAGCCTAATTAGAACGGGGAGGTGCTGAACTTCCTGTCAAATCATCTTACACACACTCCGAAGTACACGGAGTCAGCGCTCTAGACAGAGCAGGAGTTACAGGAAGACTTAGGGGGTTGGCAAAGTGCCAGACCCGCAGGACAGTCCCCTTAAACCTTCTGGTGGCCTACTTCAGCGGTGGGGCTTTCGGCTGGGTTTGAAGCTTGGCTCACCACCTAAGATTTCTTTGAAAATGCAGATGTCACTCCTGTGAGGAGAATCCCACGCCCCATCTGCAGGGCTGGCATCTGGACCCCCAGCCCCGCTCCAACACCATCAGAGTCTCGAATAGAGTGTAGAGTGGGGACCCCGTTAGAGCAACGGGCACCCCAGATGGGCAGGAAAAGGCTTTGGCCTGAGGGCTTGTCAGGGTATCCCCTGCCGGATGCTCTTAGCGCTCACACACCCGCGGTCAAATCAATCAGGCCAAGAAAGTGTCTCCAGGGGACTTCCCTGTCCTTGGACCCCTTCTCCTTGTGTGCCACCCCCCCCCCCCCCCGCCACCTTCACTTGCCTGAAATTTACTTGGGGAGGGGCACCTGGGCGGCTCAGTCTGTTAAATGTCCAACTCTTGATTTCGGCTCAGGCAGTGATCTCATGGTTCCTGAGTTCGAGCCCCACACTGGGCTCCACGTTGATGGTATGGAGCCTGCTTGGGATGTTCTCTCTCTCCCTCTCTCTCTGCCCCTTCAGCTCTCTCTCTCTCTCTCTCTGTTTTTCAAAATATATAAATCAACTTTAAAGAATTAAATTCTTGAAATCCACTTGGAGGATGGCTCCAGGCATCTAATAAGGGACCATTTGACAATCCTTTTCAGTTCCACATCCATCCACCTGATGAGAGGGTGTATTTCCAATATGGGGCATATGTTTAGAAGGTATTTATCACCTTTGAAATGCGTGTGTTGTTTGGTCATCTGTGTTCCAGTAAATAGTATATTCTGTGATCTCTGACACTTCATCCAGGAGAAAAGGTGGGGGGAGGGCGGTACAGGGCAGGGAGGTCCAGGCGCCCCTCCCCGGGCAGGCTGTGCCCCCATAAGTGTGGTCGGTCCTGGCTGAGTCTCACCCCGGCACCCCGGGAACTGCCCTTGCCAGGTGCTCCAAGCCCACAGGCGCCCTCAAGGCTGCAGGAAGAGGTCATGGTACCAACCATCACCGGAACTGCTGTCTTCCTTCCTAACTTCCCTTCCCCTCCAGGTCTTTTAATCACATCCCTCCTCCAGCCAGCTTTCTAGTTTCCAGGGCAGAGGAGAGCCCTACAGTGGGGGTAGGGACAGCACAGGTAGCCAGGGGTGGGGCTGGGATCCTTCTGAAATGGATCTGGCGTGTTCTTCTCTCTCAAAGGTGAGCTACACCACTGAGACCCTGGAGACCCCTAGATGTCCAGTGGCCGTCAGCTTCAGCCACAACACCCAAGCACTGACCCAGCCCCAGGCCGCTTGCCTGGCTTCAACCACCAGCTCTAAAGTTGGGCTATCTCCCCAGGGCCCCCAAGGCCAGGTGTGCCCAGCCCCCTGAGCAAGACCCCGGTTGCCTCTCACCCAGCTCTTTGGCCCGCATTCCGCAGGTGGGTGGGCAGGTGGCCTATGGTGTTGGGAGGCCCCTGATTCCCCAACCTCTTCCCACACTGGGTCACCTGGGCCTTTCTTTCTGGCTTGTCAGGGAGGCCAGTTCCATCTATGCCCCAGCACGTGTGTGGGATGACAGCTCAACGTAATCCTTATGCTCCCCTAACCCGGAGAAAAGAGGAACCCAAACACTGATCTCTACTCTCTGAGTTTAGAAAAAGAAACTGGGACAAAGTATGATATCGAAAAACATCAAAGAGGGGCGCCTGGGTGGCGCAGTCGGTTAAGCGTCCGACTTCAGCCAGGTCACGATCTCGCGGTCTGTGAGTTCGAGCCCCGCGTCGGGCTCTGGGCTGATGGCTCGGAGCCTGGAGCCTGTTTCCGACTCTGTGTCTCCCTCTCTCTCTGCCCCTCCCCCGTTCATGCTCTGTCTCTCTCTGTCACAAAAATAAATAAACGTTGAAAAAAAAAATTAAAAAAAAAAAAAAGAAAAACATCAAAGAAATTTTGAAAAACTTAAAAAAATGTTTATTTAATTTCGAGAGGCAGAGAGAGTGTGCACATGAGCAGGGCGAGGGGCAGAGAGAGAGAGGGAGAGAGAGAGAATCCCAAGCAGGCTCTGGGCTGTCAGTGAGAGCCCGACACAGGGCTGGATACCAACCACGAGATCATGACCTGAGCCGAAATCAAGAGTTGGATGCTTAGCCAACTGAGTCACCCAGGCACCCTGAAAAACTTCTTTTTTATCAAGAAGCTAATACTATATGCTGTCATGATAGAATATTTGGATAATATACAAATGTTGAAGGAAGAAAAATTTACCCTAAGATAAAGAACAACAAAAAAAGCAATCACGTTTTTTTGTCTCTGTAATGTTTATTTTGCATAATAAACATATCTGTGTGTACCCATACCTTTTTTAAAAATTTAAATTCCAGTTAGTTAACATACAGTGTACTATTGGTTTCAGGAATAGAATTTAGTGATTCATCATGTACATACAATACCCAGTGCTCATCACAACAAGTGTCCTTGAACGGGTAAAGATGTGCTATCTATCTATCTATCTAGATACACAAATGGAATATTACTTGGCAATCAAAAAGAATGAAATCTTGCCATTTACAACAGTGTGGATGGAACTAGAGTGTATTATGCTAAGTGAAATATGTCAGAGAAAACAAAGGCACGTTCCATTTTATTTCTTATGCTTTCATTTAGCCTTATCATGTAAGCGTTTTCTCATTCATTCTTGGTGAATATCACCCTGATAACCCTATTTCCACTGTGTTCCAACATTTAGGTTTTTTCCTAACATTTAATTATTACAAATAATGCCGTGATGAAGTGATGAAGATCTTGAGCAGAGACCTTGTAATAGATGATGTTCTTAGTTTCTATACTCCAAAATCTAGTTGCTGGATCAAATAATATTTGCTTCACATCCTCTAACTGCTTGCTTTTCAAAAAGGATTGTAACAATTTATCCACCCAGGTCCATGCTTGAGAATGCCTGTCTTACCATCAGCTCTTTGCTTTCACATTGTATTATTTTTTTAATTAAAAAAAATTATTTTAGGGGTGCCTGGGGGCTTAGTCGGTTGAGGGTCTGACTTACACTCAGGTCATGATCTCACAGCTGGTGAGTTTGAGCCCCATGTCAGGCTCTGTGCTGACAGCTTGGAGCCTGGAGCCTGCTTCGGATTCTGTGTCTCCCTCTCTCTCAGCCCCTCCCCTGCTCATACTCTGTCTCTGTCTCTCTCTCTCAAAAATAAATAAACGTTAAACTTTTTTTTTTAAATATAACAAAACAGGTATCAACTCTATCAGTTGGTTTAATACCTTTAAGTGGCCTCATTAACCTATTAAAACAAAAAGGTTTTAACAGTTCCACATGCTTTCACAGAATGCCTCCAAATGTTATCAAACACAAAAGACAAAGTGGAAAAGTTATGCATAGCATGCGATGCTTATCTAAGAAATGGGCTTATGGGTATGCATGTTTATTTGCTCTTATTAAAAAGAAACAGTAGCGGGGCACCTGGGTGGCTCAGCCTCTGACTCCGGCTCAGGTCCCGATGGGTTCAAGCCCTGCGTCAGGCTCTGTGCCGACACCTTGGAGCCTGGATCCTACTTCAGATTCTGTGTCTCCCCCTCTCTCTCTGTCTCTCTGTCTCTCTCAAAAATAAACATTAAAACAATAATAAAAAGAAAAAGAAACAATAGGAAGATAAACCATATAATGGAAAAATGAAGGACAGAGGACAGAGAGAGAAGCTAGATTTCTCCGAGCCCACCATGTTTGATAGATTGGACTTGTGATCATATTAATATTTACATAAATATAAAATCAATTAAGCCAAAGAAGCAGAAAGCCCTTTAAGTAGATGTTAAAATAAAACTAACTGTATATCAGGCAGCAACACAGTCACACACAAAACAATAATTGGAAGTGATTTGGATAATAATTTAATGGTACAACCCTTGTTAGCGGTCGTATTGGCAGTAACACTGACACCATTATTCTGAGCTTATATATGATAATAGGATAAAGCAAGTAAGTCATTTTGTGCAGATCACCAGGAAGAACGTTTTTCAGCCTAAAAAAGGGACGTAAATATGAAATCCAAGAATGAAGAGTTCCATGGCTACCCCGCTAAGTACTAGGGATCCTCACCCCGAATTTAGTTTGTATCTAGAGACTGATGACTTTATGCCCATCCATCACAGGGTATGACAAGGCTGGCGATCTGGGCTGCCTGGGTGGCTCAGTGGGTTAGGAACCAGACTCTTGATTTCGGCTCAGGTCAGATCTCAGGGTTCATGAGATCAAGCCCAGCCTCGGGCTCTGTGCTGATAGTGCGGAGTCTGTTTGAGATCCTCTCTCTCCCTCTCTCTCTCTCTCTCTCTGCGTCTCCCCTCCAAAATAAATAAATAAACATTTTCTAAAAGAGGAAAAGATTGATGATCTTCATAATTGAGGTCTCTGTGGGGAGCAGGGCGGCTCTGAGCTTGCTTCAGAGAGTAGGGAGAGGAGCTGGCTAGGTTTTCGTTGTGGTCAGGATGGGGCTGGTGGCAGGGGCTGGCTCTCTGAAGGTGGGGGGACTTGGGCTTTCTCACCAGCTCACCCAGAGGTGGGGCGGACGGGGAGCGAGGGGTGAGGCTGCAAAGCTGTCAGCAGTCAAACCTCAAACAACGAGTCCAGCTCCCTGTTACATTAAGTAGATTTTGAATTGGATATGTCAGTATGAACTCTTTCTGGATCATCTATTTTAAAATTTAAGAATAGAGTAATACTTCCTGATACATTCCCTGAAAAGACCTTGCACTTACTCAATGTTACGGGTCTCCTTACCACCTAGATTGTGGCTGTTTGATGCTATTTCCCACTAAAAGGAACCCAGGTTCCCTGTACAAATGCTAGACTCCATATGAGGGACAGGGACGATGCAGGATGACGCTAGGACATTTCATCACCTGGAAAAGCAAGGATGTGCCTCAAGGACGACTGGGATCATGTCTAAAGGACCCAGGAACCACTGGCAAGGGCCCCACCCCTTGGCCCACAGTGGGGAAACTGATCTTCAGTAAAAAAAAAATAACTACAGTGGATTGAAACACATAAGATGCATTTACATTCCTCAAGTTCACAATGACTCCTTAACAAAAAGAAAGAAAAGAAACTCTCTGGACACCTTCGGACAATGGAAGACCAGCCCATTCCGGCCAAGAAAGGGAGGAAAGTAAGCTTTTGTCTGCCTCTCTTGTGTGAAAAGGTGCCTCCCCGCCACCACATGGTTGCATATGGAAAGTCCCTCTTTGTAGATAACAGATAATAAATGCATGGAAAAGAGGAAAATATAGTAGAATATCCCAACTAAACACACCCTTAATGAAAACATAAATCCAGGCAATGATCATCGGGGCTACTTGTCACAAAAAAAAGAGACAGCCTCGCCTGCAACCCGGACCTCTGTCTGAATGGTCGGAGAAAATAAACTGGAATGGGATTTGGCCCCCAGAGGCCCCCAGAGGGAGCGCTCAGTGTACAGGAAACAGGTGGGACAGCAGAACCTTTTAAACAGCACCAAAGGGATGCAGTAGTGAAATCCAGACTGCAGCAACTCTGCAGGACAATGAACATGCGCCTTTAGTGTAATGCAAGGAAATAAAAAAGAGGACGAGGGACCCTACATACTTAAGGAACGGATCGGAAGGTCACGGGCTTCAGCCATGATGGAGTAAACTGGCCTCAGACCTCCCACTGCCAACAGTTGTAAGACCGAACAAACTACGTAAGGCAGCTCTTTGCAGGAACTTGGCCAAGGGGGCCGCACAGACTTGTCCCTGAGAGAAGGAAGCCCATGCGTCCCACCCCAGTTCCTGCAGGGCGTGTGGGAGAGTAGTGGGAGGTGTGGGCGTGGGGGAGAGTAGTGATCTCACCTTGCGGAGGGAGCAGTGATTGGGGTCTGGGGAGGCTGAGACAGGTGGATTTGTGGGGTACGGGGCTGCCCTGGGCCCTTAGCCAAGGGCTGGATTGCACGGGTGCAGGGAAACTCTGCAGGACCTGGCAGGAAACAGCCACTGAAAGAAAACTCTGTCCACCTAGCCGTCTATATCCAGGGGACACATCCTGTTAAAGCAAGGGTGAAGGAGACACTTTCAGATAAATAAAAACCAAGAGAGCTAGAACTCATTGCCAACACACCAGGGAAATGCAATTTAAAACCACACCGAGGGGCGCCTGGGTGGCGCAGTCGGTTAAGCGTCCGACTTCAGCCAGGTCACGATCTTGCGGTCCGTGAGTTCGAGCCCCGCGTCGGGCTCTGGGCTGATGGCTCAGAGCCTGGAGCCTGTTTCCGATTCTGTGTCTCCCTCTCTCTCTGCCCCTCCCCCGTTCATGCTCTGTCTCTCTCTGTCCCAAAAATAAATAAACGTTGAAAAAAAAAATTAAAAAAAAAAAAAATAAAATAAAACCACACCGAGATACCGTTACATGCCCACCGAAACAGCTAAAATTAAAAAGTCCAAAAACAGCAAATACTGGCGGCGGGGGGGGGGGAAGCAGAGAGCTCATCACTGCTCGTGGGAACATAGTGGCACAACCATGCACAAAACTCCTGGATGGATCCTTGTAAAGCTGAATACACATCTTTCCCACAATCCGGCAACTCCACAACTCACAATCTGCCGAACAGAAATGAAAGCATATTGCCACAAAAGGACACGGATAAGCAGCTTTGTTCATTCTGTCCAAAACCTGGGAACACTCCAGCATCTATCAACAGGGTATTTCCTCACAGGATACGTTATGGCATAAGCTGTGTTACATTCACACGGTGGAACGTACTACAAAGGGATAAAAAAAGAACGAGGTTTTGGATTACGGCACGTGGCGACTGAAATATGTCGACGTCATGAGATCATGACCTGAGACCAAATCAAGAGTCCAACCCTTAACCAACTGAGCCACCCAGACGCCCCCAAAAAGCGTTTGTAAAATCAAATATAATTTATGAGTCTTTTTTGGACCCGGTTTAGAAAAATAAACTGATAACATCTCTATGAGGCGGTTGGAAAAATGGAGGCACAGACTGAATACCTGATGGTCCTAAGGAGCTATTTGTGCTGTGACAATCGCATTAGTATTGCGACAGAGGTATTGTGTTAAAGGAGTCCTTGTCTATTAGAGAATTACACTGGAATATTTATGGAGGAAGAGCTAGGATATCTGGGATTTAGTATAAACCAGTAGGGGGTCAGAGGGGCCAGTGGAAGTGTCCTGGGGGCACAGCTGACCCCAGATGGCCATGGATGTCAATTGTTGGAGCTGGGGGATGGGTACTGGGGATTCATTACGTCACTATCACCACTTACACTATGTGTAAGCTTTCCCATGAGAAAGTTGTTTTTCTATTTTATTTTACTTTATTTTATTTTGTTTTGTTTTATTTTTATTTTATTTATATATAACTTATTGTCAAATTGGTTTCCATACAACACCCAGGGCTCATCCCAACAGCTGCCCTCCTCAATGCCCATCACCCACCTCCCCTCCCTCCCACCCCCCCATCAACCCTCAGTTTGTTCTCAGTTTTTAAGAGTCTCTTATGGTTTGGCTCCCTCCCTCTCTAACCTTCTTTTTTTCCCCTTCCCCTCCCCCATGTCTTCTGTTAAGTTCCTCAGGATCCACATAAGAGTGAAAACATATGGTATCTGTCTTTCTCTGCCTGACTTAGTTCACTTAGCATAATACCCTCCAGGTCCCTCCACGTTGCTGCAAATGGCGAGATTTCATTCTTTCTCATTGCCAAGTAGTATTCCACTGTGTATATAAACCACATCTTCTTTATCCATTCAAAATCAAGTGTAGCCAACAGTGAGAATACAAGGAAGCATCTCATGGGGGCTGGGGGGGGGGGTCCCTCTTGGGCAGGAGTGGGCAAAGCCTGGAGAGGCCAGGGGAAACCCACCCCCTTCCTGACCAAGAAATGCCTGGGTCCTCTGCTAAATTCAGGCTCTGGGCGATGGACTGGACCTACCTCCCCCCTTCCTGCCCCTCGGCAGCCCCAGGCCCACCGCTTGCATCTTCAAGGACACACCCCTGCGCGGCCAGAGGGACCCTGTGCCGAGCCCCGCCCGCCTCTCAGAAAAGGGGTTTCTATTTAAAAATGTAAAGGACATTAACTGCCAACATCTCGAACAAAACTTCAGCTTTTTCCGCGTCTTTTAAAAGGGCAAAACATCAGGCCACCTCCAGCAGGCCGGCCTCCACCATCTGCCGGAGCCCAGGGTCCGGAGCGGCAGCCGCCCTGTCCCCGCCTCTGCGTCCCCTCCCGGTGCCTCCCGCCCCAGGAGCAGAGGGGCCCGGCAGCCGCTGAGCCTACGCGGACCCGGAGCGCGATGGCTGGGGCCGCAGCGCCACCTGGTGACCAGGTCGGACCAGCTCGCCCTTCGCCTGGAAAAGCCCGCTCTTTGGGCAGGTGACTTCCACGTGTGCACAGGCCCGGGACCTGTGCTGCGCCCTGAGCGCGGAGGTTGCTGCCAACTCCCTGTGTCCTAGGTCACACCAGAGAGCTCAGCGTTCGTGCCGCTTTAGAAGGAGGACAGTTCCGTGTTTCCACCTGACCTTTGTGCTTGAGGGCACGGCCCTGTGCAGAGCCATGCAGACAGAGCCCAGCGGATGGGAACAGGACAGCCTGTGCTGAGGCGGGGGACCGCACTGTGTCTCCTGGCCGGCTGCACGGTGCCCAGGCAGGGGCCCCGGAAACCCCGAGCGTCCTGTGTGCACCATACCTGGAATCACGGATCGTCTTCAAAACAAAACCCAAACGAAGCACGGCTCGAGTAGGATTGATGGGAACATAAACCGTCGTCATCTGAAAAGCTCTGTACGAAGTTAAGCCCAAGTCGGTTCCAAACGTTTTCGGAGGAACATCTTCTAACTGGCTTCTGAAACCTTTGAATCCATATTTCGATGTGGAGCTAATTGTCTTGATCAATTTACTGTTGCTGTAAATAATAATAATAATTTGTTGTTTGGAAACTTTTAACTTTTTATTATAAACGTATTAGTTTGAGGGGCACCTGGGTGGCTCAGTAGGTTAAGCGTCCAACTTCGGCTCAGGTCATGATCTCGCGGTCCGTGAGTTCGAGCCCCGCGTCGGGCTCTGTGCTGACAGCTCAGAGCCTGGAGCCTGTTTCAGATTCTGTGTCTCCCTCTCTCTGACCCTCCCCTGTTCATGCTTTCACCATGTGGAAAAGGTGAATAAGGCAGCCCCTGTGGTCAATAGCACACAATCCTTGGGGGACAATACCCAAGAGACTCACTAATGCAGCTTGCCACATGCCGCGGCCGCTTCCCCATGGTAGGTGGTGACAGAGCAGTACCCATCTAGGGGACGATCTCAGTAATCACCCTGAGCAGTAGCCGTGTCCTGGGATATGGACGCGAGTGGACCCCATTTGTTAGAGTGCTATTTCTCTGCTGCTGGAAACGTCCTCCAGGTGAGCTTTGGAGAAAGATTGAACTGAAAGATTTGCGGGATGATAGAATGTGTTTGCGTGAGCTTACAGAGTTATCGTAATTATCATTTGATTGAGGGCCTGCCCTATGTCAGTCACTCCGCTCAGCATTGCAGGTTCCTGCTGTGCCCTAGATACCGCCACACCGGGGTCAGGGGACAGAGGCGTGGGTGAAATTTCAGGAAGTGTTCACTCTCGGGGGCTGCTGAAGTTTCACTCGCGTGACCCCGAGAGCGAGCACCTCCGTAAATTTTGCACCCCCCCCCCCCTCGCCCTCCACCTGCACAGGTGCCTCTCTCATCCAGCCCTGATTTTACAAATGAGGAAACCAGAGCACGGAGGAGGTTCATTATGCTTCTGTGTGTCATCACAGAATTTGGGGAATTTTTCTGGCTTTGTTTCACTTCGGCGACCCTACAGCTCAGCTATGCGTTTTCTTCTTGGGGCTCTAGGTTTTTTTGGCTCCCCGAAGTGTTTATTTTTGTTTCAAGGCTCAGTTGCCTCCCCTCCCCAGGTAGCTCGACTATTGGAAGCTGACTTGATTACAAAGCAGTGGGGAAGGAGCTCGGGGGAGCCTGGGTGGCCCGAGCTGTGAGTCCCCGCTTGGGCCTTAGGGGTTGAGTGTCCACCTAAGGGTTAAGGCTTCTGTGGCCTTGTGGACGGGGCCTGGCCGCACACAGCAGCCCTGCCCCATGGGAAATCAGTCCTCACTCTTGTCTCCACCCCACCGAGGCCTCTCTTGCCTCTGACGCTTATCAAAAACGGAAGCTTTACTTCCCATTATCGTGTACTACCGATAATGATGCTAATAACGTTGAAAAGCGCAGCCGTGCCTCCCACGTGTCGTGAGCCAGGCATGACAACACTCCATTTCACGCACGGTCTCACTGGCCTTGGTGACAACGTCACACAGGAGGAATCATCCCCATTTCACAGATGGGCGTTTGAGCTCGGAGAGGCGCGTAACTTGGTCGGCGTCATACAAGCCATCTGCGGCGGAGCACGTGACATGGGGGTCTTTCTGGGATCCCACTGCTCCAGGCACCTTCGCTGCGGCTCCCACGCGTGTAAAAGGAGTCCGGTCTCCATCCTAAGGGAAGGAGGCTGCTTCTGTCTCATTCGCCTTGTGTGCTTGGGCTAGTGCTCCACGACAGCCTTCTCGGGGGGTGTGGGAGACGTGGCTCATGGGGAGGTGGAAAGACCGGAAGTAAGCGCTAAGTTAATCACGCTGCCAGAAGGTAAGACTATGACTGAGGAGAAGCCAGAACCTCCAGGACCAGGGTTTGCCCCCTGTCGCGGGCTCCACCCGCCTCAGAACAGACTCAGGGAAATGGCTGGACCCAGGAGCCCGCTGTTCCGTTTCCATGACACAGGCACCTAGAAACTCAGAACGTCTAGCGAGGTTCTTGATGTTTAAAATGACCACTTCATTAACATTCTGGAAGTACTCTTTTTTTCAACAGCAATGTCCATTCGTAAGCGGGTGTTTATTCCCATTACAAATAATGACCAGGTTCATTTCTGAGACGTGATCGAAGTGATAAACATTCAGGTTTTTTTTTCTCATATCTGCATGATATCCATAAATCTTTTGTTGTGGAAATGCATCGTCACAAGTCAGCAGCAGCTTTGGAGAGCTGTGAACCTGGATTTACATTTCTTCTTTACTGCTTACCTGTGCTATGGACCTTCTCAAGGGATGCGGTGGGGAGGAGGCTTGTCCTTGGCTGGGACAGGGGTGCGGTGGGGAGGAGGCATGTCCTTGGCTGGGACAGGGGTGCGGCGGGGAGGAGGCTTGTCCTTGGCTGGGACAGGGATGCGGTGGGGAGCAGGCATGTCCTTGGCTGGGACAGGGGTGCGGCGGGGAGGAGGCTTGTCCTTGGCTGGGACAGGGGTGCGGCGGGGAGGAGGCATGTCCTTGGCTGGGACAGGGGTGCGGTGGGGAGGAGGCTTGTCCTTGGCTGGGACAGGGGTGCGGCGGGAGGAGGCATGTCCTTGGCTGGGACAGGGGTGCAGCGGGGAGGAGGCGTGTCCGTGGCTGGGACAGGGGTGCGGCGGGAGGAGGCATGTCCTTGGCTGGGACAGGGGTGCGGTGGGAGGAGGCATGTCCTTGGCTGGGACAGGGGTGCGGTGGGGAGGAGGCTTGTCCTTGGCTGGGACAGGGATGTGGTGGGGACGAGGCATGTCCTTGGCTGGGACAGGGGTGCGGTGGGGAAGAGGCATGTCCTTGGCTGGGACAGGGGTGCGGCGGGGAGGAGGCATGTCCTTGGCTGGGACAGGGATGCGGCGGAAGGAGGCATGTCCTTGGCTGGGACAGGGGTGCCGCAGGAGGAGACGTGTCCTTGGCTGGGACAGGGATGCGGCAGGAGGAGGCGTGTCCATGGCTGGGACAGGGGTGCGGTGGGAGGAGGCATGTCCTTGGCTGGGACAGGGGTGCGGTGGGGAGGAGGCTTGTCCTTGGCTGGGACAGGGATGTGGTGGGGACGAGGCATGTCCTTGGCTGGGACAGGGGTGCAGTGGGGAAGAGGCATGTCCTTGGCTGGGACAGGGGTGCGGCGGGGAGGAGGCATGTCCTTGGCTGGGACAGGGATGCGGCGGAAGGAGGCGTGTCCTTGGCTGGGACAGGGGTGCCGCAGGAGGAGACGTGTCCGTGGCTGGGACAGGGGTGCGGTGGGGAGGAGGCACGTCCTTGGCTGGGACAGGGGTGCGGCGGGAGGAGGCTTGTCCTTGGCTGGGACAGGGATGTGGTGGGGAGGAGGCATGTCCTTGGCTGGGACAGGGGTGCGGTGGGGAAGAGGCATGTCCTTGGCTGGGACAGGGATGGGGCGGGAGGAGGCGTGTCCTTGGCTGCCAGGAGCTTGCAGCCAGGAGAGCGAGGTATTTCTTGTGCTTCTTCTGACTCCTCCCTCCTAAGGGGAGCCTCTGGTGACCAAAGGGGCACTTGGCCTTCACATGGACAATTGAGACCCAGAAGCTTCCTCTTTTTAAAACAATGATTACAGTCATCTAAGGAATCTCAAAACTCACTTCTCAAGGCAAAAATAATAGCAACTTTTGGTGTTTATTGTGAATTACATGAGCTAAAATGTGTCAAATGGTTGTTACGAGCTGGACTGTATCCCTTCCAAATACATACGTTGGTGTTCTAACTCCTGGTTTCTCAGAATGTGACTGTATTTGGAGCTAAGGTCTTTCAAGAGGTAATTTAAGTTAAAACGAGGTTAAGTGGGTCCCAACCCAGTATGACAGGTGTCTTCAGAAGGAGAGGAGACTAAGACACAGGCACATGTCAAGGGCGGCCCCGCGAGGACAGAGGGAGAAAGAGGCTGTCCACGTGCCCATCAGAGGGGCCTTGGACGAAGCCGACCTTACCAACCCCTTGACCTTGAACCTCTAGCCTCCAGAGCTGTAAGAAAACACATTTCTGTCATTTGCCCTCTCTGTGTGCTTTGTTGTGGTTCCTGAGCAGACTTACGCGATGGCTCTCCCAAGTCCTAGTATAGATTAGACACTCAGGACGTCCCGATTTCTCTTTTCTTTTCTTGTCCTTTTTTGGGAGGCACCAGATTTTATTGACTCACCTTCTTGAGATCAGAAATTGTGCCATGTTCGTTTCAGTGTCAGCAATGTGTAGGACACACGCAAAGCTTACAGCTTAAAGGAATCCAGACGTGATTTCTCAAAGTGTATCATGTGGCACGGAGTCCCCAAAGACACTGCATTCGAAAAAGGGTCCCCTGGTCGGATGACTTCGGGAAACACTGTGTAGCATATTTTCTGACTGAAGATTTATTGCACACACCGCCCAGGAGGACGGGAGGCTCTCAGAGGCTCTGCGGTAAGAAATAAGCGGTGAAATTCACCACCTCTCAAGTCTGGTTGACCATGACTCTTGTGAAACGACGGGCAATGGTCTTCATCATCTTCAGCCTCAAGGGCTGACTGCATTACTACTTACATCACGACAGAAATGGGTCAGCAAAGCTGCAGGCGATGCACAGAGACCAGCCCAGAGTTTTGAACGGCCGTGTTTAACTAGGCGCCTATTTAGTGAAGACGGATGTAGTGTCCGTGTGCTAGACCCTCTTCCTGGGCTTTTTCCCCCCTTTCCCTGACTTTATCTCGTTGAATCCTCACAATGGCCCACGCCCTTCTCTCTTCTCACTCTCTCTGCGTCTGAAGAATATATTAAATGGGGGCTGGTTTATGAAGACTTGTAGGCATAATGTAGTATTTTGCACCACTGTTTGGATCCGTTTGTCCATTAACTTCAGGCTGACCGTTTTCTGTGCCAGTTTAAAACCCTCTCTAATTAATACTATTCGCCAAAGACAAACGGAGGCAGGATATTGGTAACGGCCAGCTAAGAAACTTTCCGAGACCTGCCAACAGTGGACCATGAAATGCCCCTTCGCAGTGGGCATGGATGAATGGCACCAGCCCTGGGCAACACGTGTGAGTCTTGCAAACCTGACATTGAGAAGGAGCCAGGTACAAAAGAACAGATGCTGTGGGCTTCCTTCTTTGTGAAAGTCAAAACCACACAAGGCCAGTCTATGGGTTTGCAGTCACCCTTCAGTGGCGGGGACGCTGGGAAGGGCCACACGGGGGCTTTGGGGCGGCACAGTCTTTGTCTTGTTCTGGGTACTAAGGCAAGGCGGTATTTCATCTGTGGGCATTTACTGAGCTGAATTCTTGTGATTTGCACACATTCCTATCAGTATTTTATATTCCAGTAAAACATTCCTAACGGAAAAAAGAAAACACAAATGAAGCTGAGTTCCATTCTTATTTCTTGGAGGAGATACAGCTTTCTTAGTTAGCTTCTTGATAACGTAACCATTTTAGGTTCAATAAAGACTTCCAGACTTCCAGAGAAGCTCTTTAACAGACATTCCCGAGGCAGTAGCTCCTACAGGAGAGACATGGGATCACTCTTCTCTGTTTCCTCAGCTCCTCGTCTGGCCTCAACCTCCCCGACAGCCCCGGCCCTCACCGTCCCCCCCACCCGCCGCCAGCCGCTCACAGCCAAGGGGGTAAGCTTGGCTTTGAGCTTTCCTCCGGCATTGGACTTCTTAGATCGTTTCCCTTATTCTCTGTCGGTCTCTTGTCTTGCTGTCTGATCCCCACTTTTCCTTTTCCTTCGAAACTGGAAGAGGGCCAGTGGCCGGGGGACGCTGCTGGAAGCAGTCTCCCTGGGTGCTCCCCTCCTGGAAGCAATCTCCCTGGGTGCTCCCCTCCTGGGCCCTGCCCTGGTCTGTGGCCCATTGGAGACCTCGCTTTGGCCCGCCCCCGATTTAGTGTGTCCGAGACAGATCCCACTGACCATCCCCAGGTGGGCGGCAGGCGGGATTACCGTCTACTATGGGAATGAACTTCCAAATCAGAAGCCACTGGGCCTCTCTCTTGTTCGTGAAAGTTTACATTTCTCAGGCTCTGCGACCAGCTCCGACTTGCTCCTAATTGCTGGGGTAATTAATGGGTGTAATCATCAGGCCCGGGATGATGGACGAGGCCATTGCGTGGGCGTTTGCCTGTCTGCGAGCGTGGAGGGCCGTGTAACCGAGGAGGGGGGAGCCCCCGAATCCCAGGGCAGCCCCTTCGTTCTGCTGCCCGACGCCTCTTAGCACCTGAAACAGCTTTCCTTTTAGACGTGGGGGGGGGGGGGGGGCGTCAGGCGGGGAGGGGCTGAAGCTAAGTGGCTGTTCTGGAGCTGTCTCTTCATCAGGATGATACTTGGGCCCAGGCGACCGCCTGTGTAAACGTGGAAGGTGATTTCACAATTTGCTCTCAGGCCACTGAAGGGGGGCTGTTTACTTCTGTGTTTTTACAGCAGCTAAATCACAGCCGGGACGTTCCAGAGCTCAGCAAACCGTCACAATTAGAAACAAAAGTTACTAGTTTCAGTGCCACACACTAAATTAACGTGAAGACTTTACTGGCTCCATGGAGAAAGGTCTCTGCATCCCCGGGTCTTGGGGAGACTCAAGGACCTTGGGCAGGGGTGGGGTTGGGGATCGCTCAGGTGGATCAGGTGGGGGCGGGGCTTGCTCAGGTGGGTCAGGCGGGGCTCACCCAGGTGTATCATGTGGGATTAGGGCTCACTCAGGTGTGTCAGGCGGGGGTGGGTCTCCCTCAGGTGTGTCAGGCGAGGGTGGGGCTCACTCAGGTGTATCAGGCGGGGGCGGGTCTCGCTCAGGTGGGTCAGGTGGGGGAGGGACTCTCTCAGGTGTGTCAGGCGAGGGTGTGACTCATTCAGGTGTGTCAGGCGGGGCTCACTCAGGTGTATCAGGTGGGGGTGGGTCTCGCTCAGGTGGGTCAGGCGGGGGCGGGGCTTGCTCAGGTGTGTCAGGTGGGGGCTCATTCAGGTGTACCAGGTGGGATTAGGGCTCGCTCAGGTGTGTCAGGCGGGGGTGGGGCTCGCTCAGGTGGGTCAGGCCGCCTCCTGCTGGTGTTTGAGAATGGTTTCAATGGAGGAGTAAGGTTGATTTGGCGCCGTTATGCTTGGCCCTCCCTTCAGTTTCTGCAAAGTAATGGATGGAAACGGAAAACGGAGAAAACAGAAAAATGAAGTGAGTCTGGAACAAGGGAGCTAAAGGGCCTCCCACGACCCCACTTTCTCCTTCCCCATTCCCTCGGCCTCATTCTCGTGTTCCTTTTCTCGCTCCTATTCTAACTTAGGTCTTCAGTCATGGTGTTTCTTGATTCTCCCTTTCTCGGGAAGCGCCCTGTGCACCTGCATCCCGTCAGCTCGGAGCGGTGAAGGGGCCCGGCAGGCCCACACACTGGTTATCAAAGGAATGCAAGAACACTGGGCCCCAGGTACCCAAGTGAGCACGGACGCACCTGCTTGGCTGTTCTAGAACTATCCCAACCCAGCTGTGGTAGAGGAAAGGGCCATTACTGTTCTGTCTGGATTTCTGTTTCCATCTTCAAACCTTACAGTGGTTTTCCATTGTTTTCTGTGTTCACGAAGTCCTTTATTGAAACGAACAAAGGCAGGGTGTGTTTTGAGTGGGGTGGCGTGAATGAGGGGGCGGGAAGCAGACCCCACCAGTTCAGCTTTTCCCTGGAGCCCCTTTCCAGCTCTGCGGTCCCCGGGGAGGGGAGGCCCAGGGGCATGTGCAAAAGCCAGCAGCCTAGATGATTCCTAAGGCCCTTGGCAGTTTTGCAGTCCCTGGGTTACGAGTTTACACCCACAAACTGATCCATCAACACAGCCTCGGGCCGGTTGTTTCCTCGGACTTGCTGTGTCCATTCGCCCCGATACCGTGTCTTCCAGGCCCAGCCCTCTGTGACTCTCCGAGGCCACCTTCACGCACAAGGGTCCCCGCGGGAGGGGCGCTGGCTGCCGGGTCTTACCACTTGTCCACTCCCAGCCTCTCCGTCCTTGTCGGTGCGGTCACCTGCCCGCTTCGGCCCTCAGAGCTGAGAGACTGGGCACCTCCAACCGCTCTCTACAGCTCACTGCCTTCTTTCCTCCCAACCCCTTGCCTTTCCTGCGCGTCGTGAGTTGTGAGTGTAGCCGCCAGCGTAAGCCTTTTGTACTTTTTTAAATGTTTATTTATTTAATTTTGAGAGAGAGAGAGCACACATGAGTGGGGGGGGGGGGTGGGTAGAGAGAGAAGGAAAGAGAGAGTCCCAAGAGGGCCCGATGCTGTCAGCACAGAGCCCGATGAGGGGCTCAAACCCATGAACCGTGAGACCACAACCGGAGCCGAAGCTGATGCTTAACCGACTGAGCCACCCAGGCGCCCCCAGAGGAAGCCTTTTAAAACAGAACTTTTTGGGGGCGCCTGGGTGGCGCAGTCGGTTAAGCGTCCGACTTCAGCCAGGTCACGATCTCGCGGTCTGTGAGTTCGAGCCCCGCGTCAGGCTCTGGGCTGATGGCTCGGAGCCTGGAGCCTGTTTCCGATTCTGTGTCTCCCTCTCTCTCTGCCCCTCCCCTGTTCATGCTCTGTCTCTCTCTGTCCCAAAAATAAATAAACGTTGAAAAAAAAAATTTTTTTTTTTAAATTAAAAAAAAAATAAATAAATAAAACAGAACTTTTTGGATGTCACTTCCCTCCTCAGCAACCCGAAGCGCACCCCCAGGAAATGAAGTCCTCTGTTCTGGGCACAGCACTCAGGGCCGAGCTCATTCTATTCCTACCCGCGTATTAGGTGTGCAGCCGTCAGAGGCTGCCTTGCTGGCAGCCTTCGTCACGCGGCGGAGGAGAAGGCAGAGAGTAGAAAGGCAAGGAGAGGAAGGAAGGAAGGAGTGGAGAGACAGGAGAAGCGGCTCTGCAGCCCTCCACCCTCGCGCCTGCTCCCTCGTCTCTGGTGGGGGCTCCCGGCACCCACCCTCCCTGCAGACAGAGACCTGCAGCCCCACCCGTCCTTCTAACAATGGTGGAGTCCCTGGAACTCAAGATTTCACTCGAAGGAAGGAAGGAGGGAAGGAGGGAAGGAAAGACAGAGAAGCTCAGGGAAGGAAAGGAAGGGAGGGAAGGAGGGAGAGACAGAGAAAGAAAGAAAGAAAGAAAGAAAGAAAGAAGAAAGAAAGAGGAAGGAAGGGAGGGAGGGAGGGGGAGGAAGGAAGGAAGGGAGGAAGGAAGGAAGGAAGGAAGGAGAAAGGAAAGACAGAGAAGCTCAGGGAAGGAAAGGAAGGGAAGGGAAGAAAAGGGAAGGGAGGGAGGGAGGGAGGGAGAGAAATGGAAAAGTGGAGAAGATCACGGAATAATGGCAGGATGGTAGTGACCAAATGACCTGAATGGGCCTGAATAATATATTAAAAATCCCAAAGTACCCCTCGATGTTTCTCGGTCTGTTCTCCGTGACCTGGAATGTGCTGGCACAGATGCGGACGCACACTCTTGCTCACCCGGCAAGCTGGACGCGTGTGCGCGAGGCCGGCAGTGTCTACTGAGTCGCCGCGCTTAGCAGGCCGTCACCTCTTACGGGAGCAGGCATCTCAGCAAGCATTTCTGGTCCTCCTTTCACTCCCCGGGGTCCTGCTGGGACCTCGGGGGATACAACCAGGAAGGGCTCCCAGAGGCGCCGCCCCCGGGCCTCACTCCCAGGCCGCTGGAGGAGTCCCAGGTATCGTCCGCACAGGAAGCACAAACCCCCAGTTCGGCGGGAAGTGACTGGGTTTGGGGACGGACCTGGGGGGGGGGGATGGTGAGGGAGGGAGAACTGCAGCCTGGGGGCCGGTCATGTGACCACGGTGTTCCTGCTAAAGCTTGTCCTTGGTTGGCACAGCTGGTGAAGAGCCGGGAGCTCAGGCTGAGTTGGATCCCAGCTCCCCTGTCTTTGGCAGCTATCCAGCCTCGGGGTTTCCATCCCTCGGATGGAGTGGCATGGACTCTGCGGGGTTGTCCGAGCACGAGGGGACGGGATGACCTCCTAGCGAGGCTCCCGGCGCAGCTGTGACTTCAACTCTGGTGTTTTCAACTCCTCCCCGAATCTGGCCCTCGAGCAGCCAATGAAAAAATCGCCCAAGGAGAGGTGGGCACCTGGGTGGGTGCCTGTTGTTCTGACGTTGTGGGGCTGGTCCTGATCCACCAGGGGGCGTCCCGATGGCATCTTGGACCAGGTTTGGGATCCTCCGCTTGTCTGGCGGAAGATCCCGATTTCTGAGAACTCGGGTTGGAGGCTTGCTCGAAAGGACAGGCTTCGGAATGAGGCTGCGTCGTCTCTTGTGGTTCTCTTAACCTTGCTGAACCTCATTTTCCGACCTGTGGGAGGAGCAAGCCAGCTTCTCTGGGAAGGGGTGAAATGAAACAAGTTGACCTATGTGAGGCCACAAGGGGTTTCCACTCCCTCCCGTGCCCTCTTGGTGTCTGCCCGCCGTGCTCCCCAGCGATGCTCTCCGGGACCCCACAGATTCCCAGACTCTGAGCCTGGCTGCGGAGGGCCAGCCTGGCTTAGGGAAAATGGTGGTTT
Source organism: Prionailurus viverrinus (assembly GCF_022837055.1). Lineage (NCBI taxonomy): Eukaryota > Metazoa > Chordata > Mammalia > Carnivora > Felidae > Prionailurus > Prionailurus viverrinus. The sequence continues at coordinate 83,959,770 of NC_062571.1, forward strand.
GAGACAGAACAGTGGAAAAGAACAGGAATTAGGGCTAATGAGGGTCTCGCCGTGTTGCTTAGCTGTGGGAAATCTCAAGGAACATGTGTAGCCACTGCCCACAGCTTCGGGCTCCAGGAAACTGGTGCCAACCTTGGGGACAGTGTTAGTACTTCATGGGAGGGAAAAATGCCAACCTTAGATCACTGTTTTCTCCTAACTTGTAAAAAAGCATTGTTCACGCTCAAAAGGAATGATTACTTTCATTAATTTGAAAGCTGGAATGTGGAATCAGCAAATTAGGGAATGCTTCCAAATGCGCACGAGATTTAGAGTCTGGCGCAGAAAATCTACCTAAAACTCTAGACTCTTTTGAGAAACTGCTGTAATAAGATGAAGAATGGCAAAGATCACTCGTGGCGTAACAGTTCAGGGATTTAACAAGCGATGTACGTGGTTAAGTGAAGAAAACACAATTTCGAAAACAGGACTGTGCAGTGTGATCCTATTTTATGAAAACATACAAGAAAGAAAAATATACTATATATGGATGGTAACATACACGGAAGGGTGTATATATAGATAAATATATATATACATATCCTAGGGTATTTCTTCTTTTGAATTATTTTACTGTTTACATTGAACGCTCATTTGTTAATAAGAAACAAATAAGTAAATTTAAAAAAAAATCCTGCTTTTGTGTAACTCTTGGAGGAAGTATACACCCCTGTGAAGTGGTCTTACCAAAACAATCAAACCTGAGTCTGGATACGTGCGATAAATTCAACTACCGATTTCCAAGACATGCATCGGGGAGTGTAGAAATGCCTCGTGGGGTCCCCCTAGGGTCAGGATCAGCGGAATCCAGAGGGAAACTCTAGGGGAAAAGTGCCCTGGCTTCTTCAATAGATAAATAAATCCAAGAGAGACGGAGACAGGAAGAGAAGAGAGAAAGACTGAGAGAGAGAGAGAAACAGATGGAGAGAGAGGGAGACGAAACGTAGGAATTAAACATCAGCCAATTACAGCATGTGACACTTAATTTGCTTCTCGACTCAAACTGTAAAAAGTAATCGTCCAGGACGTTTGTGGGGCAACTGGAAAGCAGACCTCTAACTGGCCTTCTAAGGCTATTAAGGAATTCTTGCTCAGTTTCTAGGTATGATAATGCTATTTTACAGGTTAAAAGCCCTGCTACTTTGAGGTGTATCCCAACTGTCTGCAGTTGGCATGATAGGTTCTCCAGGATGTGTGGGAAGGAGGGAGGGACGGAGGCGGGCAGGGCACCAAGGATCAGGACCAGTCATGACTTGAATACCGAGCCCGGGCAGAGGGACCCGGGGTACCCCGTGTGGCCCTTTACACTTTGGCACGTGTTGGTATTTCCTGTGATAAACAAGTTCGAGGAAGCCTCTCCTGCTTCTCTGCGGTGACTCAGACCAGAGCCGCGGACTAGCGATCTCTGCCCACTGCTCCCGGGAGGACCCTACATCACCCCCGTCCTCCGCTGGCTTCTTTATCTCCTCTACTTACTCCTAATTATCTGGAGAATGCCCGGGGCTAGACCCACTGGAAACTGGCCATCTTGGCAAGGTGCTGCTAGGTCTTTTCATTTCAAAAAGATTTATCTCTAGAGTACCCAGGGACAGGAGCTCTCTGTGGCGGGAAGGTCCCTGGCCACGGCCGCCACCGCCACTCGCGGTGGGCAGCGAGGCGCTACCTTTGCTCTGCAGGTATGTTCCCAGCTAAACCCAAATTATTAGCCTTAATACAATTTTAAAACAATTATTGAGCTAACCGGATGCGAATTAAACAAAATGAACCTATAAATATATGTGTTTTTCAAATTAGTAATTGGATTTTTTGATGATCTTTGGCGTGACATTGATAAGCTGCCTCTCATAACGGTCTAATTAGGCAATATGTAAACTTTGGCATTCGTTTCTGTCCTGGTGGCTTTTTCAAATGATGTTTGTAAAATTTGCAATTTCATATTACAGATTAAAAATTAAAAACTGCAGGAGGCTAACATTAAAATGAGAATTCATTTCAGGGAAAGCCCTGTAGACAAAATTCACCCTAATAGAATTGAGCATAAGGGGCTGTAAATCACGGCGCACGGTTACACAGGGGAAAGGCTTGTCAAAACCAGTATTGTTGGTCTGTAGTTCTATTCACAGTATTAAACCCATCAGCAAAGCCACTTTGGGGAAAATGTGAACATTATCAAAGAACAGTAAATTAGCAAGAAATTAAAGCATATACCCTTGCATTTCCAAAACAAAAGATCCCTTCATTAAAGACCTTCCATCGTGGCTTAATATTCATAGCAGTAATTTGCATAACTAAATCAGTTTTCACTGATGAGAGACGACCAAAGTTTTTTCACTAATTTCTTTTTTGAATGAGCTCTCTAGTTTTTTGATTAAAATTTCACACCAGTAGTTGAACAGAATTGAATACATGGCTTAGCCAGATTTGCAAGTGTCATCTTTTAAAACACCAGATTAAATGTTACTTCTTAGGACGGAAGGTATTGTTCACACAGCCTTGTTTACTTTAAGCGCATCGACTTGTCTCTCCTTGACGTTTAGGCCTTGCATAAACCAGCTTGGCGAGGGGCGGGATCAAGCTCCTGGCCTTTGGACTTGCTTCTGGTCCTTTCTGAACCTGTAGGTAGGCACTGTTGTGCAAGGTGGCCGCGGCCACCTGCTGACTAGGGCAAAGTGGCCAGCTTGCACACGTTAGGAGTTTCCAGTGTCTCCGCGAAGGAGCAGTTGTCTCCTGACATGCTGCTTCTCTTTAGAAAAAGGTGGGCTCCCTGGTGCAAAGAGGATGGGGAGGCTGGCTGTCTACACCCTGGGGACAGCGGCCGGAGAAGAGCCACCGGCCCAGGGGTGCAGGGACAGCTGACTGTCCAGGCCTCCAGCTCCCCCTGGTTCTAGCTATGCGAGCTGCTGCCCTTTCCTCTGGCCACAGGATGAAACAAAGTAACTATGATTTGGGATCCCCGGGCTTTCCCTGGGACACATTCTCCCAGTTGTCTAACAATTTAATCCCAGTTAAAAACACACTGTTGGGAGTGAGGTAGTTTACTTTTTCTTCCATCTCAGCTAGAGGCGCCCAAAGGTAAGGCCGTGCACCTCATTTGGGGGCCGGGGGGAGATAGTTACGGGACTTTAATTGGTTGTGGGTGATTTCAAAAAGACGTATAATTGAAAGTACCGTGGTTTACTGCGTGGACAGCTTGCAAAGCGGTGTTTGGAAAGACAAGTTGCCCCTTCTGCTGAGAGAGGCATCTTCTGACTTCTCTGTCCCGGGCACCCAGTGCCCAGCCAGTGCTCACTCTGGAGATCTGTGAACTCTACCTAAAAATACTATCTTCCCACGTTAATCCAGCTCCTCCCAGTGAATCGGTTTCTGGAGATTCTTACATCTTTTGGACTGGATGTATCGCCTGATACCCAAACTAAGAAACTCAACCACTGACGTAAAAATGGGGGCCTAAAGAATACATTTTTACAGAGCGTTTATGATGAATCTCCTTATATTCCTCTTATCGTTCAGTCATTCCGGGGAAACCGTCGGATGCCCAGCAGTGTGCTTTGCTCTCGTGGAGACCCTGAAACAAACATTCTTCGCACTGTGGCTTAAATACACGACCGTACGACGTGTTTCTTGTCTGCGGTCGTACGTGCACGTGGGATGGCGAGTGTGAGAGGGCTTAGACCAGGCAAAAGGCAAGTTAATCTTTTCTCTCATCAAATTATCAAGTCAGCGCATCAACCTGTTGGCCTCACGTAGCTCGAAACTCACTAGCAGTCCAATCTGAATGTTTTTGGGATCAGGGGGAAATATCGCATTTCAGGAGAACTTGATTGAAGGAGAAGCTTTCCCCCTTCAACAGGACCGTGTCTCTCAGTTCATTTTCACTTCCCTTAAACAGACATTGTCACCTGCTGGTTGGTATGGCTGCATTTAGCGGCCTCCGGAGCCCTGGCAAGTGGGGTCAGAGACAGTGGACATCTCCGCTGCTCCTGGGGGATAAAGGCAATAGTGGGAGCCCGGGAGGAGAAAATCGGAAGGGCCGTGTCTTGGGCAGAGACAGAGACGTTGGCGGAGGACCTCCTGTCTGCGAGGTGTGGTATGTCCCTTGAGAGGGAGAGAAGGCAGTGTGGCCTCCCCTCCACTGGACCTGGTCTCGGAGAAGCCTGCCTGGGCTCAGAGCATCCTTCTCCTGCCCTTCCCACAGAGTGGTGATGACCAGCCAGTGGCGCAATCGTGGCCTTTGGATTGCCAAACGGCGGGGGTTGAAGCCAAGGAGGTTTCAGATGAAGTTGAGACTGCGGAGATCGTCCTGAAGGCCACGTACGTCTGTAGAGCAGATGGCTTCCGGGCTCTCTTCTCCACTCAGGCCCTGATTTCCCGGCCTTCTGTGACATTACTATGGGGGTATGCTTCTTCTACGGAAGTATGTGAAATGGAGAACAACCAAAACTTTCTGATAGGTAGGTACAAAGGTATTAAATAGACTTTTTAAACAAGATGCAGGGGAAAGAGGGCCGCCATGAGCTAGAAGGCAGAGCTGAGGGAGGAAAGCATCCAAAGTGTGGCTTCAAGGCCAGATGGGGGTTTGGAGGTCACCCTGACGTGCCATCGGGAGGGGCTCCACCTGCAAGGAGGCGGGGGGCCTGCTTGGTGCCCTTGAAGGCCGACCGCAGGTGCACCCTTACAAAAGTTACATTTGCTTTTGGAATCCGAGTTCTAGAGCAAGATTGCCCACAAAGCACACATTGCTACACTGAGCTCCGTTTTAGCGACGGGCATCGCACAGCCCACAGCCCGAGTTGATTTTCTGGTTGGGGGAAACCTTCAGATCTCGGCATCATCGATGCCTGATGCTTCTAATCTCTGACACCCTGCTAGCTCAGGAAAGATTTCATAATTAAAAATGTAAAAATGTTAATTACCTGAAGATACTTCCTGATGGGTAGCACTGATCAGGAGGGAAATTGATGGTATTAAAACAGGGACAATTATTAGATTAAGCAATATTCAGGGGAAATGTCTCTCATAAGAACTCTGTGTGTGGTCATGCGGGTTTGGTGCTGTTTTCGGTGTTACGTTCTGTCAGTAGAATAGGGATGCATGGAACTAAGAGAATTTGATGACATGGGGTGGGTGGAAAGGAGGCTGTGTTTCCCTGGTCAGCAAAGCGCTTGGGGACATGGGAATGATTCAGGAAGGAGCAGGAGGAAGGGTCCGTGCGGCTTTGATATTCCTGTGGCCACAGGAGAGAGGGGTCCACTGGTGGAGACTGGGGGAGATTCTGTTGGGGATCTGGGCTGGGGTCTCGTGGGGGCTGGTGGAGTCGTGTGAGCATCTGTGCCTGGGAGGACCTCTGGCCTGCGTTAGGGGACTGTTTCTCCAGGCCGTGTGGACCCACGGCCCACCAGGGGGGGCGCGCCGTCTGCCCTGTCGGGGGCCCGGCTGCCTGGCAAACTTCTGCAAAGGCCCAGAGAGTAAATAGTGTCAGCTTTTACGGGGTCTGCCTTCGGTGACACCACCCAGCTCTGCCGTGGCGGTCAGACGCAATTCATACCCGAACAGGCGCGGCTGTGTTCCCGTAAAATTTCATTCGTGGACGCTGAAGTTTGACTTTCGTACAATTTTTACATGTGAGGAAACATCTTATTATTTTTTTCCCCGTGATTGAAACACGTGAAGTTCATTCTTAGCTCATGGCCTGGAGTTGGCCTGCAGGCCGTGGTTGGCCAATGCCTGCTGTGTGGGAATGTCTTGTGTTTTGTTTTGTTTTTAAGTTTATTGATTTTGAGAGAGAGAGAAAGAGTGTGAGTGGGGGAGGGACAGAGAGAGAGAGAGACAGAGAGAGAGAGAGAGAGAGAGAGAGAGAGAGAGAGAGAGAGAGACCTAAGCAGGCTCCTCGATGTTAGCGCAGAGTCTGATGCAGGGATGGAACTCACGAACCGGGAGATCGTGACCTGAGCGAAGATTGAGAGTCGGACACTTAAGTGACGGGGCCTCCCGGGCGCCCCTGGGTGGGAATATCTTGGAATTTTCATTGGCAAATTTGCTACTTGGTCAGCTTCATCTACTTTAAACCCTAGGAACTGAGTGTGCTGTGTTATTTGGACAAACCCACAGCACGGACGAGGCGGCAAGAATTGAGAAGTGTTGGTGGTCATGGTCGATAATTCAAGTTGATTAGTAACTCAAGCGTGTTCCAGAATTCTGGCAAGCTATCTGATTGGTACCGTGCACCGTTTAGACAAGAGCTTCTGTGGAGATTCACTCATTCACGGACTGGTGTATTGCTTCACTGAGCAAACCTCCGTCCAGGGTCTCACTGTGTAGCTCATACTGGGTCAGGCCTCAGAAGGCAGGGCAAAACCCCTTCGCCCTCACAGAGTTTGCTGCCTAAGGAGACAGACATTTATCAAGGACATACACAGAGGCCTGTGTCACTGTGGATTTTCAGCTGCTGTAGGGGCGCCTCTCCCGTATCCCCACGTTCCGGCTACCAGCGTCTGCCTCTTTCTGTCCGACAGCCTGCCTCCCCGTCTGCTCCCCTGCCCATGGGTTTCCCTCTGGCAGAGCCGAAGTGCTGAGGGACCAATGCCCCTGTCCCTCCTGTTCCCCTTCGACCCAGGACTTCGGGATCTGATGTGTAAATACTCCAGCTCCCTTGCCCGTTGAATGGGAACATCCTGAGGCTTCTGTTGCTGCCAAACACCATTTCCTAGAGATTCCCCTGTGGGATTAATCTCTCATCACCTCTGCGGGTCCCTGGCTTGACAACAGGCCATGTCACGTCGGCAGACGTGTGAGATGTGCCAGCCCCGTGACAACTTGTGATGAGTTGATTGGATCAGGGAAGCAATTTCATTATTTAAACTTCGTCAGGCGGATGAAGCGGGAGCTCTCCAGGCACGGAGGGAGCCGGGGTGTGGGTGTGCGGGTGCGGCTGGACCCTGAGTAGGTGGGGTGCCTGACCCCCCTCCAAGCTCACTACTGTGCCAAGCGAGGGAGATACCGGGGCCCCTGCTCTCTGAAGGTGGGGCTCAATTGTGGTCAGGTTACTAGAGGAACAATTTCTGGAACGTGTCTAGATGTCTTAATTCTCACATCATCTTCTGGTTTCCTCATCTTGCCCCGACGACAACCCCGTGAGGGTTGAGAGGGTAAGTATTCCGTAGAGGTACAGAGTGAGTTGCAGAAAAAACCGCATGCAGGCGAAGCTACAGGGCCCTTGGCTCTTAGCCGCCTGGTGTCTCCTTCCGCGACACGGTGGCTGGTGCCCAAGAAGGGAAAAGCTTCTTCTGCAAAGGCGGGCATGCCTGGCCAGTGGGCGGAAACGTTCAGCGCACTCCAAAGCCTACAGTGTCATCCGGCCTACCACCCGGTTGGCAATACTTGTGTGCATTTTTCTGCACAGGCATGCACCTGCACGCACAGACACGCGTAGTAACACGTACATGTGTTCTACACAAATGGAATTTAATGAGAGGTCATTCTTTCAGAACCTACCTTTCAGCTAGCATATTGTGAAATGATTTCTAGGTCGATAATTAGACATCTACGACATGATTCCGGGTGAACGCACTGTGTTCCATAGATATCTTGGGATTTTTTTTTTCAATGAATATTTGTGGCTTATAGACACGGTATGTTGAGTTGAGTTTCTGTGTGCCCAACAATTGCCTTAGGGTCTTCATGGACTCAGAGCCTGCTCACAGGCTGCGTCCTCGACGACTGCTCTTCTGCTTTATTCTCGTGCACTGGCCATGTTTGGGGCTTTTTTCCCCCGTCACTATCAGTCCCAGATATCATACATGTCCTTGATTATTAATAACTTGTGATAATAGCTAACACTTTTTGAGTGCATTGAGTATTGTTTGCCAAGCTCTGAGTTTGATGCTTTTTATGCATTGATTAATTTAGTTCCCTGGGGTGGACAGGCAGAAGGACACCCTCCCAAAGATGTCCACATCCTAATCCTGGAATACTGTGAATGTGTCACCTTCCATAGTAAAAGAGCAGATGTGATTAAGTTAATGATTTTGAGAAAGAAAGATTATCCTGGATTGTTTGGCTTGACCCAATGGAATCACATGGGTCCATAAAAAATGGAAGAAGGGAGCATAATGTCAGAGTCGGAGAGGGACTGGTAGGCGCTGTGCTGCTGGTGTTGATGATGGAGGAAGGTCAAGGGAGGTCAGGTCAGGTGCCTCTGGAAGCTGGAAAGGAGAAGGGAACAGAGTCTACCCTGGAGGAACACAGCGCTATTTATGTCTTGATTGGAACCCAGTGAGACTGATTTTGGACTTCTAACCTGCAGAGCTGCAAGATAATAAATCCGTGTTGTTGCAAGCCATGAAGTTTGAGATTAACTTACTACAGGAGCTGTAGGAAAGTAATGCATTCACATGTGATTTTTCTGGCGAAAATTCTGTGTTGATCCCCATTTTATAGAAGCACACGAGGTTTCTTGATGCAGTTAAGTAATGGCCTCAATCAAGATAGTGAGATTCTTGGGGCGCCCGGGTGGCTCAGTCGGTTGAGCGTCCGACTTCGGCTCAGGTCATGATCTCGCGGTTTGTGGATTCGAGCCCCCGTCAGGCTCTGTGCTGACAGCTCGGAGCCTGGAGCTGCTTGGGATTCTGTGTCTCCTTCTCTCTCAGCCCCTCCACTGCTCATGTTCTCTCTTTCTCAAAAATAAATAAACATAAAAAAAAAAGAGATAATGAGGTTCTTTGGAATTTGCGTTCTGTTTCCTGCTACTAGTCTGGGAGGTCAGAACTGTCTTCCATCCCGTCTCTTCGTATGTTCATTGACCATTTAGATAATTTTCTACTCATATCCATTCTTATTGATTAGTTGGAATTCTTTATATCTTGAGGACAAAACCATGGTCTCTCAGGCACGTTATGAACATATGTTTTAATATTTTTGTCTCCTATCTGTGTTTAAAGTGTGGTTATCTGAACCAAAGTTTTGGTTTGTTTGTTGATTTCTTAATTTTTATAGCAAAATCTATCCACTTTATCCTCTGTGGTTTTTGTCGTGGTGTTATGCTTTAAAAAGACATTCTCCCTCCAAGATTACAAAAATATTTATGTATGTTTCCTTTTAAGAACTTAACGATGTATTTTTTATATTTAAAATGTTAACTCCTGTGTAATTTCATTTTGGTGCAGGGTAATACCTAGGAGTCTAACTTAATATTTCCTTTTCCTTTTCTGAATTCCCATAAGTTCTTGGATCTGTGTCTGCATTCTCTGTACTGTGACCTGTTTTGCTCTGCCTTTCTCTGCACTGGGACACACAGACTTAATCTTGTCATTCAGTAAGAACCTTCAGTATACAGTAAGGCCGGGGGCAAGCTTGGTGGGGGGGGCTAATGTGCTACTCCTGTGGTCTTGCCTTACATTTCGAGTTAATGGATAGCTTACCTTTACGTTTCTCTGTATTGTATTTTGATGTTTCATTTTAATATATATTTTGTCTTAGTGCCTAGCTAAGCTAGCTCAGTCGGTAGAGCATGAGATTCCTAATATATGTTTTGTCTTATTTTTTCTTTTCCTATTTTTATTTTTTGCTATAATGATCACATTTCCTTTGTTGATTAAAAAGACTATTCTGGTAATTTAGAAACTATGCCTATTCATTTTCAATTTTTAAAAAATGTTTTATTCATTTTTTGAGAGAGAGAGAGAGAGAGAGAGAGAGAGAGAGAGATGGTGTGAGTGGGGGAGGGGCAGAGAGAGAAGGGGACACAGAATTGGAAGCAGGCTCCACGCTCTGAGGTGTTAGCACAAAGCCCCACGTGGGGCTCCCGCCCATGAACCATGAGATCCTGACCTGAGCTGAAGTCGGATGCTCAACCGACTGAGCCACCCAGGCGCCCCCATACCTATTCCTTTTCCAGGCAGCTTGTGGCTACTCTCACTATATAGATTTAGATTTACAAAATTAAAAGAGCTTCATTGGTTTGCTCATTTGATGACTATGAAAATGACACATGACTATAACATTATCAGAAAATACCTACAAATGTAAAAGAAATGAAAATCACCCATCGTATTATCACCTAGAGAGAACTATTGGTATCAGTTGGCAGTGTAATTTATAGACTGGGTGTCTACCTGGATAATTCTTTCTATTCATGCTGTTTGGGAGGGTTTTTTGTTTGTTTAATAAATATCCCAGATGTCTTTCCATGCAAATACATTAAGCTATCTCTTCATCCTTGAAAATGATAGAATAGGGGCGCCTGGGTGGTGCAGTCGGTTGAGCGTCCGACTTCAGCCAGGTCACGATCTCGCGGTCCGTGAGTTCGAGCCCCGCGTCAGGCTCTGGCCTGATGGCTCAGAGCCTGGAGCCTGTTTCCGATTCTGTGTCTCCCTCTCTCTCTGCCCCTCCCCCGTTCATGCTCTGTCTCTCTCTGTCCCAAGAATAAAAAAAAAAAAAAAAAAAAAAAAAGTTGAAAAAAAATTAAAAAAAAAAATTTGAAAAAAAAAGAAAATGATAGAATATTCTATCCTATTTATCGGTCTAGACTTCTACTGTTGAATATTGAGTCTGTTTCCACCTCTTGCTATTGTAAACAGTACTGCAATAAACATTCCGGTTCCATTCTTTCTTTACCATTTGTTTCCAATTGTTGGGTCAAAGGCGTTCACGGTAATGGCTTGCGTCCTATGTTGCCAAGTTACCAAGTCTAGGGGCTGTGCCATTTTGTATTTGCACCAGCAATATAGAAGCATCTCATTTGTCCTACGCCCTAATCAATGCTGGGCTTTAATTGTTGTGTTGATCTTTATCAGGTTGGTGGTTAAACATGGTATCTCATTATTTTAATTTTTCTTTAATTGATTTCTAGAAAGGTTGAACATTATTTCATGTGTTTATCAGCCATTTCTATTTCTTTAACCTGTGGGTCTGTATGTTTCAAGCAGGTAGAGAATGAAACGGTGTCTGTGGGTGTCCTTTCGGAATGGGATGAGAACAACATGGGACTTTTGTATCCAGTGTCCTACCGTGGTGGGTGTGGGTTTGGGAGACAAGTCAGAGAACCGCCTCTTCAACTCCCCAGCTCACCAGTTTCACCGGCTTTGTGGCTGATCAGCTGACTCTTCTTCCAAATGGTGATTTGACTCTGGATTGTTTGCTCGGCTCTGATGGGGAGCTTCCCAGAGATGCTGCTTTTAGCAACATTTGCTACGCTGTACCTGGCCATCTGAGAGTGGCTCCACGTGACTTGTTTGGACAAAACCCAGGAGGCCACTTTCCAGCTAAGGCTGTCCAAAGTACAGCTCCAATTAGTGCAAGAGAAGAGGGTTGGGCAGCCCTGACTTGTCTAAGACCATGTGTCTGGCTCCACAATACCGGACTAGAACCCAGGCTACCATTGTCCTATGTCGTAGTGTCTTCCCTTGCAATGGCCAGTTTTCGCTGCCTGATAATTATCTCCGTGTCCGTTCTCAGCTTCGCCTCCCCACATTTCATTCATTCGTTTACTCACTCAACAAATACTTACTGCACACTTACGAGGTGCCAGGCAGTGTTGTGGCATCGGCTTTGAATCCGAGCTTCTTGCCTGTTGACCCTGTTCCAGACTCTTCCTAGACCTCCACTGCTTCATTTCCAAAGGGGAGTGAATCTGAGAGCATCGTATCTGCCTCACAGAGTGAGAGTCAGGTGGAAGGATGAGGGGACGCGCCTGGCACGGCGCCCCGACACGTGGAAAACGGAAGTCAGCTTCTGCTGATCGAGAAGAACTATTTTGACTAGCTTGTGGACAGCTGCAACGATGCCAAGTCCCACCCCGGGTCCACTGCCTACCTCTGTCTGCTCTGCAGAACAAAGTCCCTCGGAAAGGTGTGGCAGATACAAGTGCCTCCTGGTGAAGGTGGTGGTCTGCGAGACCCTCCAGCTGTAATATTGGCTCCTCTTCCAAAATCTGGTCTCTGGTCTGGGTTGGGGCAGTGGGAGCTTCCTGCGCTCAGGTTGTGGTTTCCACGCCCCGTGAACCCCTCCTGGATAAGCTTGTTGTTTTCTGTGGAGTTACACACGGAAATTCTAGAGGAGCCGAGCAGCTGAGTTTGACTTTTAAATAAGTTCTGCTCCTTCTCTTTCTCCTGCTATCCGCAAGCTCGGTGCTCCCCCCCCCCCCCCATCCCTCCCTATTGTCCCAGGAGCCCACCCACCTGGAAATCAAAAGACGGGCTCCCCATAATTCTTGCAGACCTGCCTTGATTGAAGACTTGCAGAAAAGCCTGGGTGTCTGGGGTGTTGGAATAAAATTTCTTCTTCTTCTGCCTACAACAGATCCGCATCTAATCAAAACCTTTAATTAAAAAAAAAAAAACTCAGGTACTTAATTTGATTTGCTTATTTGCATAATATCGGAGGACAAAAGAAACCTGCTTCCCCACTCACGTTTCTGCTGCAGGCCAAGCAACCGGCCCCCTGTGATCTGGCCCATAATCGGGGCTGGCCTTGGGGGAGGCAGGGCTCACTACGGCAGTGCTGTTCGGGCTCCGGGCGGGAGGTGGGGTGGCTGTTCCGTAAGTGGAAAGATTCTGGAAAGGCTTTTGTAGGAAAAAGGATTCTGTCCCGCATCTCAGCTGCTGGTGTAAATGCCAGCTTTTCTGAAAGTGGACTCCTCTCTCCTATGTGGCATCTGCAGGAAGAATGGAATGTGATTGTCAGAAGCTTTAAGGAAAGAGCCTGATGGGAGGAAGGCAGTGAGGATGACAGAAGGCGGTCCCTGGAAGCACGCTGCCTTCTGCACATCTTCACCTGCCTTCCGTGACATCTGCTTTCCACGTGGGTCCCTCAGCTGCCCTCTCTGGGATGCCCCGTGAGCATCTGCGAACAAATGTGCACAGCGTATTTGTCCTAAGGACGGAACATCAAAGCCGAATGGAATGAAAAGTTGCACTTAGACAGTATTGGCTTCAAGCAGGGAGTCTCGGTCCCACAGGGGACCTACCTGTGCAGGGGTGGAGGGGAAGAGGGACCCTGGTCTTAGGTCACAGTTGGCGGGGCAGTGTGCTCGCAGGCCAGCAGAGGGAGCCCCGGAGTCCAAGACGAGCAGGCGTGCAGCCGGCTTTTAGCAAAGAACAGAGAAAAGGGGACTCAGGAAAGCTTGTCTGCGGGACGGGAGGGTTCTAGAAATCTGCACAGCTATTTACGTTGCGCATTCGGTGCTGTCCAGGAAACGAGGTAAAGTTGGGCTATCAGAACTTCGAACAAATGTTTGTGTCCATTTTATTGCCAAAAAATTGCCCTTGATGAGAGTATTTTTCCCCCTCAAGTGGTGTAAGGTATGGCTTCAGAAGAGCCCGTTTTGTGTCTTGTACTTTTGAATGATTCTCTTATCTGTAATAAAGCACCAGTCAAGCACAGAATTAGGATTCTGGAAGAAAGGGCTTAATGAGCTCCGACATCTCTATCTAGGGTAGGGAGAGCGTCTGATCTTAAGTGTTTTAGAAGGAATTTGTGAGGAAAGATGCAGAATATTTGGTACGACTAAATGGGAAAAAATATGTTAGCCTCTTCTCTTTTCCCGTGTGCGTAATAAGCCAGTTTGCACGGCAACGCCTCCTGTGCCGTGGGTTCAACGCGAAGCACTTTAGTACAGAACTTCAGCTCTTTGTTTCAGATAGGCTGTGTTCTCTTATTAAGGGGAATTAAAGAAAAAATAGCCTTCTTTCGCCACTTACATTTCTGGCATCAGATGTTCCATAATATATCATCATCTGCAGCAGACGACTTTGGAAATAGCTGACTATTAGCAACTTAATTGCCCTTGAATATACAATGCACACTTGTGCAGAGCGTTCCTGGCGAAGACTGCCAGCGGGCAGTGAAATGAGAAAAAATGTCCCCTTGGGTTACATCTATATTGAAGTTTTAAAGAAGGAATAAAAGAAGATGTGGCCGTTAATGGAAGTTTTAGCAGGAGTTTAACCACTGTTTGTCACTCCGTTGTAGGCGCCTGTTAGGATTCTTGTTTTGTGTTAAAGGCCCATTAGTATCCAGCGTCTGGATAAACAGGTATCCCGAGTGCCACTATCCAAGTGTCCGACTTTTTGAGCAATAGCCATTAAGAAAGGCCTTTAAAACATGCACCTGATGGCAATGGGTTCCTGAGAAAGCCTATTTATTAGATGTGTTTTACGAAGTCCTGAGAATTGTATCTGGGGTTAAATGTCAGTACACGCAGCGTGATCATACGGCATGTTGGATCCTGAAATCCTTAGGAATCCGGAACGATGCAAGTCAGAAAGCTGAACAGCCAGATGTGTGAAGTCCGTTTATGCCAGCAGTTGCCCCAGACAGATCTCTTGCGTTTCGCGGCAGTATCTCCAGCAATGAGCAAACTGCCACGACTCGTTTGGGTCATCTACAAAAAGAGCTCATCTGGAGGGCTGACTGGTGTGCCGATCTGGATGCAAGACACAAAATGTTAATTAACGTCATACTTGGTCTAATAAACAGCGTCGGTCTTAAGATAGTTACAGGTGCAAGCATAAAACAGTCTTTTGAGTCCTGATAAAGATCAAAGGGCGTGGAAAATGGTAGTGAGAAGACAGAATGTGCTGGACAAGGAGGCCGTGCGCTAGAGGTGGTTCAGTAGTTGTCTACCATTCATTGTGTAGAAAGACATCCTTGTTAGATTTCAATTTCTTAAAAGATTCTTTTTTCCTGAATGAATGTAAAATAAAATTGACATGCTTGTCTGTGGAATCCTGTGGACGTTAAAGCCTTGTACAGGGCTGTGTGACCACTGCCATAGTCGGGACTCGTGAGAGTTCCATTACCCCCAAACCTACCTCTTGCCACTCCTTTGCCGTCCTACCGTCTTCCACTCTGGACTCCTGGAAGCCACTGGTCTGCCCTCCATCATCACAGGCTTGTCTTATGGACAATGCCAGATAGATGGAATCGAGAAACAGGTAACCCTTCGACATTGGCTTCCTTCACTCAGCATAGTGCCCTTGAGTGGTTTTGAGACTCATCCAAGATGCCGTGGACACAGTAGTTCGTTCCTTCCTGTTTATGGTTAGTAATATGGTTGTGAATATACCAGTTTGTTATCCTTTCATTAGTAGGAGGACTTTTGAATGGTTTCTAGTTTTTGGTGATTATGAATAGAACTGCTATGGACATTTGTATAGACAGATTTTTGTGTGAACATAATTTTTTTTCTTTTCTTTTTTCTTCTTTCGTTTTTCAGGGAAAGAACCTAAGAGTGGATCAAATGTGCATGTTGAGGGTACGTTTAAGTTGGAAAAGAAATCTTAAACTGTTTTTCTCCGTACCATTTTGAATTCCCAGTAGCAATGCTCGGTCTAGCTGCTCTGTCTCCTTGCCGACACTCAGTATTATGAGGGGTTTGTCTTTAGCCATTTTCGTAGGTGTGTAGGATTAGTTCCCTGGGTTTTAATTTACAGGCGCTTAATAGCTAATGATATTGAGTGCCTTTTCATGTGCTTACTTGACATTCACATGAGATCTTAGTAAAGTGTCTATGTAAGTCTCACCCATCGTAAAATTGGGTTGTGTTCTCTTACTCTTGAGTCTTGAGAGTATTTTACGCGTTGTGGATCCAATCCTTTGTTGGATATGCGATTTATAAATGCTCCTCCCAGCTCTCTGATGTCTCTTTTTATAAAGACATTAATCCTATCAGATCAGGATCCCACCCTTATGTCTTCATTTAGCCTTAATTACTTCCTTAGAGACTCCATCATTTCGTCTTCCTGCATTGACAAGGACTTCCAGTATGATATTGAAGAGGAGCATTGAGAGTGGACATCTTCCTTGTTCATCATCTTAGGGGAGATATTACATCTTTCACCATTAAGTGATATCTGTAGGAGGTATTTCTGTAGATGCCATTGATTAGGTTGGAGAAATCACTTCTATTTCTAGTTTTCTAAGAGGTTTTTTTTGTTTGTCTGTTTTTGTTTTTGTTTGTTTGTTTTAAATCATGAATGGATGTTGAATTTTATCATTTTTTTTGGTGACAATTGATATAACCATGTAGTTTTTCTTCTTTATACTCTTAGCATACTCTTAACTGATTGACTTTCAAATACTGGACCAGTCTTGCATTACTAGGACAAATCCCATTTGGTCACAGTACGTTATTTATTTTGCATCTGTTGATTTGATTTGATAACGTTTTATTTAGAATTTTTGCATCTATGTTCATGAGATACATTAGTTAGTAGTTATATTTTCTTGTAGTGCTTGTCTGGTTCAGTTACCAGGTGTCACAAAAACAGTGCTGAGAAATATTCCCTTGTCTTCTATTTTCTGAAAGAGATTGTGTGGAGCTAGTGTTATTTCTTTTTAAATGATTGGTAGAGATCACCACTAAACCATCTGGATCTGAGGGTTTTCCTTTGTGAAAGTTTTAAACAACAATTTCAAATTATGTAATGTAGGACTATTAAGGTTTTCTGCTTCTTCTTGAATGAGTTTTGGTACTTTGTGGTTTTGAGAATTGATTCATTTCATTTCAAGTGAAGACTTTATGTGAGTAAGATTGTTCTTAGTATTCTCTTACTATTCTTTTTATATCTGTGATGTTTGTCTAGATTGATCACCTCTCTTTCATTCCTGGTATTGATAATTTGAGCCTTTTTTTTTTTTTTACTTTTGTCAGTTGGGTTTGAAATATATCAATTTTATGGATCTTCTTAAAGAACTAGCTTTTTGTTTCATTTATTTTTCCTGTTTTTTTTTCCTTTTTTACAATCTCATTTATTTTTAAAAAATTTTTTTAACGTTTTTATTCATTTTTGAGAAACAGAGAGAGACAGAACACTAGCGGAGTAAAGGTAGAGAGAGAGGCAGACACAGAGTCCGAAGCAGGCTCCAGGCTCTGAGCTGTCAGCACAGAGCCTGACGTGGGGCTCGAACCCACAAACCATGAGATCATGATCTGAGCCAAAGTCGGACACTTAACCAACTGAGCCATCCAGGTGCCCCTTATTTTTATTCTTATCTTTATTATTTCCTTCCTTCTTCTTGCTTTGGGTTTATTTTGCTCTTTTTTTCTAGTTTCATAAAGTGGAAGCTTAGATTTTGACCTGAGTCCTTTTAAATTTTCTAATATAAGCATATAATGCTAAAAATTTTCTTCTGAGCCACTCCCTCAGTTTCAAGAAAAGCAAGTAAGGGGCGCCTGGGTGGCGTAGTCGGTTAAGCGTCCGACTTCAGCCAGGTCACGATCTCGCGGTCCGTGAGTTCGAGCCCCGCGTCGGGCTCTGGGCTAATGGCTCGGAGCCTGGAGCCTGTTTCCAATTCTGTGTCTCCCTCTCTCTCTGCCCCTCCCCCGTTCATGCTCTGTCTCTCTCTGTCCCAAAAATAAATAAGCGTTGAAAAAAAAATTAAAAAAAAAAAAAAAAAAGAAAAGCAAGTAAGAAATATGAAGTCAATTTATTTTCAAGAAAGCATTTTCTAGGCCCTTTCCTTCCCACCCCAGCCAATTAAGAATTAAAAAATCCCTATTGTGTCCCTAAAGTGTAAGGGACTGGAAAAGAGCTCAGAGTCTATCACATATCCTTTACTATGCATTTCTATTTCTATGGCATTATTGTGATCTTGAGTCTTGAAGAAAAAGTTAAATAATATTCTATAGGTTATGTCTGCTGTGTCATGAGATAAATGCACAATATATTTTAGTAAGATCTCTGTAAGTGCCACTGATTTAACTTTCTGCTTTCATTACTCAGAATTCCTTATGGTGAGGTGGCTGGTGTTACATGGTGTTACGACACTTCAGTAAGAAAATACTTCAGACCCATTAGAACTGCCAAGGGAACTCCATGTTTATAAGAATTTCTCTTTAAAATTTTTCAAAGTTTATTATATTTTTGAGAGAGAGAGAGGGAGAGAGAGAGAGAGAGGGCATGAGTGGGAGAGAGTCAGAGAGAGGGAGACACAGAATTGGAAGCAGGTTCCAGGCTCTGAGCTGTCAGCACAGAGCCTGACGTGGGGCTGGAACGCAAGAACTGCGTGATCATGACCTGAGCCGAGTCGGATGCTTAACCCACTGAGCCACCCAGGTGCCCCGTAAGAATTTTTTTCTGAGAGAAATCCAAACTGTGCGTACGATTCTATTTCAATAATGATTTTAAGAAGAATTTGTGTAGCAGGGGGCCTTACTTTACACTCTTCCAAATGATTTGCTTTCAGGGCTTCCTTGGACGAGAGAAGGAGTCTCTTGAACACCCCATCCCAACTGGGTGTAGCATCCACCCTCCCTACTTTAGACAAGATCAGGGGCGTTCAGGGTGGTATGGCTTTAGACCACCCTTGCTATTCAAACACTGAATCCCTTTGTTCTCTGGAGATTTAGCAATGGCGAACAGTGCTTCCTGACTTTTGGCTCATTTATTTTGGGAGTGAATTTTTTATCACAGTAAAATATATGTCACACAAATGTTACCATTGTAACTATTTAAAAAAAATTTTTTTTGATGTTTATTCATTTTGAGAGACAAAGAGAGTGTGAGCAGGGGAGGGGCAGAGAGAGAGGGAGAGAGAGATTCCGAAGCAGGTTCCAGGCTCTGAGCCATCAGCACAGAGCCCAACGTGGGGCTCGAACCCACAAACCGTGAGATCATGACCTGAGCCGAAGGCAGACGCTCAATCGACTGAGCCACCCAGGCGCCCCGCGTTGTAACCATCTTTAAGTGGCATAGGTGCCAACAACCATATTTATATTGTTGTACAACCATCACTGCCATCCATGTCCGGAACTTTTCCATCTTTCTCAATGGAAACTCTCTACTCATTGAACACCACCTTCTTATCCCCCCTCCCTGTGGCTGCTGGCACCCACGATTCCACTTTGGTCTCTAGGAATGTGACTACTCTCAGTACTTCATAGGAGTAAAGCCATACAGTACTTGTTCTTTTGTGTTGGTTTATTTCACTTAGCATAATGTTTTCCAGGTTCATCCATGTTTTATCATGTGTCACAATTCCCTTCCTTTTTTATGACTGAGTAGTATACCATTGTTTGTACGTGCTGCACTGTGCTTATTCATTCATCTGTTGGTGGAGACTTGGGTTGTTTCGCTTCTAGCTCATTTGGCAAAAAACATTCTGAGTTTCCTTTCAGCATATGGGTATGCGGCAGGAAAGTGCTTCTGTAGCCTTGAAGCTATTAGAAAATCTTGGATCTAACTTATTGGAGCACTAACCATGCCTTTACAGCTCATTATATCTATGGTACAGAGCTCTAGTTCCCTGTAGGGGATGGCAGGGGCCATATTAGAATCTCCTGGGGAACTTGTCCAAATGTTCCTTCTTCCTCTTCCTTCCAAGTTGCTTTACTGTTGGGAGTGGATCATAAGTCTTACTTGTGTTGGATGAAAGTTTTTTTCGAGACCCATGGACATAGACTCAGGAATATTTCTGCAATTGATTCCTTATATTAACACTTGGAATTATCTTGGCTGGAAACATCCAAGCTTGTCATTCCTTAAATTTCTGTATTTACTCCCTGGGGCATCCTTAGTTTTCTCACTACTTTATTTTTAGTGCACTCTGTGCACACTTTTCCCCATGTGGTTCTGTTTGGATTCATCTGTTTCTTCAGAGTAGAAGTTGTGTGATTTCTTCTAAACCGTGATCGGATACCGCAGGGGGAAGAAAGCTAGGGTTATCTCACATCATTGCAGGGACGGGAAAAGCAGGATTTTGACAGCTGTGGATAGACGTGGTGAGCATTTCAGTTTTGGGGACAGAATTAGCAAAGCTGCAGGGCTATGGAGGTATAATACAAGTGTTCAGGTTCTAAAGAGGAGGAAGTTGAGGAGAAGAGAGAAATACTCCATCTTCCAGAATTTCTTATTTCTTAAAAATTTGTTTAAATGTTTTTATCTATTTTTGAGACAGAAAGAGACAGAACATGAGCAGGGGAGGGGCAGAGAGAGAAGAAGGCATGGAATCCGAAGCAGGCTCCAGGCTCGGAGCTGTCAGCACAGAGCCTGACGTGGGGCTCAAACTCATCAACCGTGAGATCACGACCTGAGCCGAAGTCAGATGCTTAACCGACTGAGCCACCCAGGCGCCCCATTGAATTTTCATTTTTTTTCTGGCTTGAATGTCCACCTACACCCCCTGAACCTAAGCTCGGCCGTAGGTCCAAGTCCTCCCTAATGGCCCCAACCCTTCTCTCCGCCTCTGGGATGTGCCCCCAGCTTTGCATTGCAGGTGATCTTTTCCTCTCTTGCCATTGAACTGGGGTTGGGTGTTCTCATCCTTCCGGCAAAGCCTGTGAGGTCCTCATGCCTCTTCCCATTGAAGGAGCTGGCACCACCATAGCTTGAAAAGAAATTCCTGACTGGTGAATGAAAATACTGGAGAATAATTTGAGACATACAACTATTGAAAATGAACTTGCAGATGAATATTTGAGGAAATAAAACAAACAGTATTCCATAGAAAAATAGACTGTGTCTTAGGATGCAGACTATTTCATTTTTGTGACCACCCATCTACCTTCTGTATTAACGTACAGAAAATGTTGGAAAGTCTCTTTTCCAAGACGGTAAGAGTTGTTAATTCTGAGGAAAGTTCAGATGATTTTATTTTCTACGTTAGGGTTTTCATAAATTACCTGTGGCCCCCTGCCCCTTCCACAACAGACTGTTTCACAAGGGCAGAAACTGTGTCTTTTGTGTGTCTGGTGTGGAGCAAAGGCCTGGCTCCCAGTGGGTATTTGTTGAATGAATAAATGAGCGACTCATATAGTTACGGTGAAAAAAATCTCGTCTCCTTAAAATCTGGTTTAAAAATCTCTGAGGGGGTTTACAATGAGTAAGACATGGCATAGGCCTCTACAGTTTGTGAAATGGTATATAAGAACCAACATGTGGGGCGCCTGGGAGCGGTGAATTTGGTTGAGCATCCAACTTCAGCTCAGGTCATGATCTCACGTTTCATGGGTTCAAGCCCCACATCGAACTCTGTGGATGACTTAGAGCCCCACGTCAGGCTCTGTGCTGACAGCTCAGAGCCTGGAGCCTGCTTCAGATTCTGGGTCTCCCTCTCTCTCTGCCCCTTCCCAACATGTCCTCTGTCTCTCTCTCTCTCACTCTCAAAAAATAAGCATTTAAAAAAGTTAAAAAAAAGAAAAAGAACCAACATGCTATAACTATTATGTCCATGGAAAGATCTCCAGGCCCCTTCTGGTTCGAGTCCTCGGGCACCACTCCGGCTCACTCAAGGAGCCCCTTTCAAACGTTTCCTTGCTTCCACCCCTTTCTGGAAGTCTGGGTAACCTGAGCTCATGGTGAATGCAGATTTATTCTACTCCACGTTACCTTCTCTTAGAGCTAATTTAGCAACACGCACACCCTTTCTCAAGATTTCTATCAGGTGGCGGTGAACTTTTAACGAAGGTAATAGAAAACATTTCTCCAGCTGAGAAAAAGGAGGGAATTTGAAATGCATTTTGACCTCATCAGCTTCTTTCATCTGATCTCTGTAAACAGTTTTATAAAAAGCACATGGCTGTCCTGCTATATCTTGATAAAGAACAGTTTTGGTGTCCCATAGAAAAAAAAAAATCAGAGAACTGTTTCCAATCTTGAGAGATAATGGGGGTTCACTGGAGGGTGACGGGGATGGTCTGTCTCTTCCGCGGCCCCATTTCGGGGACAGTGAGCTGGAGGGACTCCACTCCTCAGTATGGCTCCATCTTGGTGACGGGTGGTAGGGGCGCATTCCCCCTCCCCCCCATGAGGGCATATTGAGGTTTGCCTTCTGAGCTGTATGTCCTTCCTCCTTCCAGTCCTATCCACTAGCTGCCTCAGCCCATCTGCAACTGAACTGGGCGAGACTCTTTCCCCCCGGAGTTTGTGTTTGGCGAGTGGCTCTGTTCCCCAGCTAATGGCAAGGTCAGAAACCTGGAAATTATTCCAGGTTGTTCTTTCCCTTGACCCACAAGATCAGTGTGCAAGGTACTAACAAACTAGGAATGGCAGCAAACGTCTGTTGAGTGTTTCCCTGGTGCCAGGCACGAAGAGCTTTCCACGAGGTCGGTACCGATGGAGAGACAGAGGCATGAGAAGGAGAGTAAGCAGGGTAGCGGGGACGTGGAGCAGGCTGAGACGGAGGTGTGCACCTTTCTGCTCCTGAGATGAAGCCCCAGAGGTTCACTGGGGTCAGATCACGGAGGAGCGTTCAGGCCATGCTAACGAAATTGCACTTTATTCCTCAGCAAAGGGAAACCATCACAGGATTCTAAATGGGGGACACAGGGAAGCATCATGTGGTTTTCATTCTGGCTGCAGGTGGGTGAAGGATTGGAACAGGAGGGTGGCAGGACGGGCAGGCAGGCAGGCAGGCAGGAAGCCAATAACATTGCAACAGCATTGGCCGAGAGCTGCAGAGAGCTTGAAACAGAGCAGGGGCAATGAGGACAGGCAGGAAGGGGTGAGGTCAAGAGCCGTGTGAGCACAGTCAAGCCCGGGTGCAGAGCAAGGGAGGGGGATGCAAGGAATGGGGAGTAAGCCGGGGCTTCTCATCTTCTCCTGTGTCCAGTTGTTTGCAGCTCTTCCGGGTTATACATCTTTCAACTTCGCCCCAATTATCAAATTCCTACATGTCTATTATAGACTTTAGAGTATAGAAAAAAAATGTTACATTCCACCATTCAGTGAAAATCATTATTGACATTTTTGTACACACCAAACATAAAATATATTAATATATATTAATATTTGGTATATATTTATATATATACACACATACCATATATACTATGTACATATCCTAGACCTTTTTTTTTGAAGATTGACCGACCTCCTGAGTTGTACATACGTGCATATGTTATATATGGTGTGCACGTGACAGATGTACATATATAAAGTACATATATATAGTTGAGTTTTATTTTACAAAGACAAGGGTCAGGGTGCCTGGGCGGCTCAGTTGGTTAAGTGTCTGACTCCTGGATTCGGCTCAGGTTATGATCTCATGAGTGAGTTCAAGCCCTGAATCCGGCTCTGTGCTGGCAGTGTGGAGCCTGCTTGGGATTCTCCCTCTCTCTTTGCCCCTCCACTGCTCTCTCTCTCAAAATAAATAGGTAAACGTAAAAAAAAAGAGTCATACTTTATACAAATATATGTACATGTATACATACATACATATATACATACATACATGTCTTCAGCTTAAAAAGCCACAGTCAATGTCCAGTTTGTTTAATATTTTTGTTGCCTGTTATTTTAATGGATGTATAGTGGTACTCTCTCTTTCTCTCTGTGTAACCATCCCATAATTAATTTGATCAATTCCTTACTGCTAAACATTTATGTTGTGTCTGAATTTTTGCTCCCATCAGGAACTCTGCAATGAACCTCCTTATTCAGTATTTAGATCTTTGTATTTTCTGGGCTCAAGTTTGGCTCATAAATACCATCAATTCAGAAGTGGTTTTTTATTTCAGGATGAATTATCACAAGTGGATTTGGTGAGTCAATAGGCAGGGGAATATTTAGGGCATTGGTTGCTAGTTGTTGCCGAATTGCTGTTTAGAGAGAGAGGGTCACTCAATCGCATTTCTACCACAAATGAACGACATTTTCCCAGTTATTATAAATTTCCAAATCTTTGCCAAATTTCATTTCCTGGACTACAAGTGAGGATGAACATTTGTTCATATGTTAATTGGTTAGTTATGTTCTTTTGTGAATTGCCTGTTCATGTCTTTTGTCCATTTTTTCTACGGGGGTGTTTTCCTTTTTTGACTTTTTTTTTTTTTTAAGGATTTGTTTTAATTAAGACTTTGGGGATGGAAGAGATAGAAACAGGCTTGAGTCAGGACAGGTAAGGATGGGAGATTGTTGACAAAAAGGGAACAAAGAGAGGACACGTGGCTTCATCTGAACAGGAGCCGGCAAGTAAAGCCTCCAGAACCCAGCGACTTGCCCTTCTCTTCACTCCTAAAGGCCACTTGGTGTCACCTCTTTGCTGTTCTCCTGATGCTACCTCATCCTCCTGCCCCGAATGGCATTTTCTCCCTGCTCATCTTACAGGTGACCCAACATGGTGAGCAGCCCGGTCCTTCTTCTGGCACCTTTCAGCTCTGCACCCCCAATGTTTGGTGTCTCTAAAGACAGACTGATGAGTGAAGCCCTCCCTTGAACCAGGCCACAAGAGGGGCCGGCCATGGCTTGACTGTCGTGATGTCACACATCCACCCTTGTTTCCATCAGACCCTTGTAGGTCCACAGGTGGGGCCAGTTTTCTAGATGGGACCATGAGAAGGGCAGGCAGTGAAGCACAAATGATACAAACATCAGACTTTTGCTTGTCAGATGGGATAGGCATATTTTCTGCCTGGGTATGTATGTTTCCTGGCGGTTAATTTCTCAACATTATTTCTGGAATGTGTTCACGTCTCTCCCTCCCCTGATGAAATGGCCTTCCTCTGGTTGTTCATTCCTTCTGTCCTGATCATTGCCTCCTGGCCTCCATGCCTCTAGTTACAGCCCTGCCCACCGTTGTGTCTCCCCCCTGCCAGCAAGGGTCTCCCCAAAATGCAAACCATCCTAGGACCCTTCCCTGATTTAAATATTCCAGTGGTTCCTCATAACCTTCTGGACAAAGTCCAAAGTCAACATGGCACCATGTCCCTCCTCCTCCTCATCTCGGATGATGCCTGATGCCACTGTAGACACCTGTGTTCTAGCCACAGATGGCACCCTTCTGCCTGGGATGTCCTCATCTTCTCTTTCTGACAAAGCTAGTATATGTTCTTCAATAATCACTGTAGTGTCACTTCTTTGCTTTTCGTAACACCTACTTGGGCGGCATGAGTTTTTCTTTGTTATACCTTTTCTTTCTTTACTTTGCCCAGGAGCATCCTGGGTTAGAATTGTCCCATATGCTCTTCTTCCAGGTGGGACATCCTCATGGATCAATGTCCACCTTTCTATTTCCCAACCCCTGGAAATGGGGTTGAGTTAATGTTGCCCCACGAATGAACAAAGGGTTCATATGTGGGCAGTTTGGTCGGTGGAATATCCCGGTTAATGGAGAGTCATCATAAATACGTACTACCGTTTTCCATATATTGAAGGATGATTAACTGGATCTACCAGCAACAATATCCTGAATTCCAATCCAATCTTTGACAGATCAGATAGATTTCAGGAGTGTGTTGCACTTGGCTGGGAAGAACAGAGACTGAGCATGGGGCTGTGAGACTGGCAGCCCACTTGGGAATCCTGGCTATTCCTCCACACCTGCTGTGTGATCTCCAGCAGGTCAGTAGGTCTCTACCAGAGGCGAGCTCATAGGAGGATTGACCTCTTAGGGAAATGAGGGCACAGGGAGGGAAGGCAGGTCACATGGTCCGTTAAGGGCTTGGCAGAGCTTAATGCATGTTAGAATTTATTAATGTGAATTATAATTACTAATACCATCAGAGTGCTTGTCACCAGTGGGACTGCCTCATACAGCACCGCGGATAGAGCAGGAAAACATGATTACTCCCATTTCTAGTTGTTTCAATTCTGGACAAAGAGCAACTTGAATTGCACCTCGGAACTCCCTGTTGTATACACCTGTCGTTGCTTTCAGAGGCAGCTTCGACTGTCAGAGGAGGTTTAGATTCAATGCCCCCCACCCCTTTCCCTTCTTGGTGCTGGTAGAAGATTCTGACCACTACTCGCTTAAGCGGGAGGGGGTCCCTGGACCCGAGCACCTGCCTCCTCTGCCGTGTACAGAGTCTCATCAGGTGCGACAATCTGGCAGTGGCCTGGCATTTGCATTTCCTCACTGTGTATGGGGCCTCCCTGAGCCCCACCTGCTGTGAGCTGTAACCCCGACTGGACATGAGATTAATTCTAGACGATCCAGTCCAGCACTTGCGCGGAAATGTGCTCACACGCTTTTGCTGGTAAAACCATCTCACGTGCTCAGAGAGCAGCCCAAGTGATGAGCACGCTCAGAGATAGGGAGTGTGGCTTGTTCACATCAATCTGAGCTAAGAGGAAAATCATTTGTGCGGACAGTAGCTACGGGGCAGCCGTGAGGTGTGATGGCCACCATGGTTTCCCGTCTGCACGCTCCAAATACATGAAGCGTCTCATTGCTGAGCCTGGGTTGTGATGGGAAGAGATGCATTTGCTCCTGTCTCTCTAGACTCCCAACCTCTGCTGCTGCATCCTTAATGGGAGCCCACGCCCAAGATGCTCCCAGCTCTGTCAGGATCAAGATCTCTCTCTTTAAGCCTTGGCTCAGCAACCCATGGCCCCTGGGCCAAGAGTCCAGCCTGACTCTTGTTTCTATGGGACCTGTGATCCAGGAATAGTTTGTAAATTGTTGGGGAAAAAAAGTCAAGGGGAAAATATTTTCTGCACCACGATACCCACTTGAGTGACATCCGTCCACGCATCGCCCACGGCTTCCTTCACACGGAGTGGAATTGTTGGAATGGAGACTTGGCAGAACCCAGTCTAGTTACTGAGAGCTTGCCCACCAGGGCTTTAAAGTAACCACACGTCTTTGTCAATGACAGTAGCTATGTGGCTTTCTGCTTTTGTCTTCTGAAAGGAGTTCAAAACTGGCGTGTGACCACGTGGGAGCGTAGGGGGTGAGGTCCTCCACGGACCAGCTTGCTCTATCCTCCACCACTGCGTCTACACCAGGAACTGGGTCAATGTGCCTATAATTGTTCGGCTTCACAGCCACGCACACGACCTCAGCTTTCTGGTCGTCTTCTTGGCGGATCTGACCTGGGGATGTTCTTGGACTCCATACTGTAGGCTTCACTACAGCAGGTCCCAGGGTTGCCCATGACCTTCAGGTCCGGCCAGGCCTCCAGGCATGTCGCCCAGGTCTGCTCGTTTGCACGGAGCTGTGGGTCACTATAGAAGTTTCTGGCAACCTTGCATTTGTTGGTTTTCTGGAAAGGCTAGGGCTGGCCTGCAGAGCCTCTGGGAGGGGAACAGAGTTGGTGGGCCATCTGCTGTCAAGCCAGCCCGAGATGGGAGACAGCCTCATGGAAACCAGGGAGCTGCCTATAGGGTTTGAAGACTCCAACCAGTCATCTTGTCCATCTGTAGGTGGGCGTGTCTACAACGCAGGGAGGGCAGTAGGGGTTGTAGGTTCAGGAGGCACACAGCCTGGCTTGGCTCGAGAACTGCCACTACTTGTATCCGGAGGAAAAAGTGAAGCCAACCTGAGTCTCAAGCACCCTGCTTGCTCTGAGTCTGGCCACACCTGGGGGCCTCACATGGTGCTCCCATCCCCAGATGACCACCCCGTCATCCTCTCCCATCTGGAACACCAGCCATGACAGGACTGTAAGCTATAATAGCCCTTCGCCCTCCGGAAGACAGAGATTGGATATGAGCTTGGCCCTGGGAGGTTGATGCCGTCTTGAATGACCCTGCCCTTTAAAAAGGACAGCGACAGTGGGTGTGTTGGCTTGTTGCTGTGGGAGCACCCACCAGTCCCAGGCTCTCAGTCCTGGCTGCCTTCATGGGGGTGGAGGTTGTCATTTACTGGGTCACAGGTTTGTGGAGTGACCAGCTCTTCAGTTTGCCGGGCACAAGTCTCTACTGGGAAGGTCCCACACAAACTGGGATGTTCGTCACCCTATGGGTATTCTGTTCCTTTCAAGGATGACTCTGCCCTGTGACACTGGCTGCAATGACCTTATTCAGTTACTTATTGAAACGTTGCCAGGCTGGGTATCAGAGTTTGAAGGTGCAGATTTCACCACCAAGCGGGCGGCCCAAGCAGACCACCAAGCAGAGGCTGCTCGACACCTCACGATGCCCAGAACGACCCCCGCAACACAGAATCGTCTGACCCCAGAGGTCAACAGTGCCGGGGTGAAGAGACAGCTCTGGGGGGTGAAGGGAAGCAAGACAGGCAGATGATATTATCTTTCTTAAATATTTAGACAGCTTGGCTTATATCGTGCTTTCTTTCTCTTCAGATGCTGTTATAGGAAGCTCACTTACTGATGAGATTAACATCCAATCAGCCTCATCGTGAGCTCTGTCTATGGGTGTTATAGAACAGGAGGAAGCTGGGCATGCTTTGGATGCTCCAGAAGATTCTACTGAGGAATTTGGGCAAAGAACCTTTCTGGTGAGCTGAAGGTCTTCTGACTCCTCTAACGTTGACAGAGCCTGCCAGAAGGGTCAGCTTATTTTTTAGGGGTTTTGCCTGGGACCTGGGATGCAGGTTCCAAGGGACTTCTTCTTGCCGTCTGCAGAGGTACTTGCATTTAACATTTATTTATTTTTGAGAGACAAAGAGAGACAGAGCATGAGCGGGGGAGGGGCAGAGAGAGAGAAGGAGACAGAGAATCTGAAACAGGCTCCAGGCTCCCAGCTGTCAGCACAAAGCCTGATGCGGGGCTCGAACCCACAAACTGTGAGATCATGACCTGAGCCGAAGTCGGGTGCTCAACTGACTGAGCCACCCAGGCACCCCGAGGTACTTGCATTTAAAAAAATTTTTTCTTTTGGAATAACTTCAGACTCATAGGAAAGTTGAAAAAAATAATACAAAAGTTCCCTTTGCCGGGAGTTACCAAGTTTACATTTTTACCACACTTGTCTTATTATTCTCCCTCAGTGTGTATAGACGTAGCAGTATTTTTACCATCTGAGAGTATCCTGTGGACACGATGCCCCTTTATCCCTACACACCTGAGTGCGTGTTTTATAAAAGCAAGAACATTCTCTTACGTAACCACAGCACAGTGGTCAAAATAAGGAAATTAGAGTTGATACAACAATATCATCTAATCTATACCTCTTGTTTCTCACCAACTGTTATCTTCATGCTCTTTCTAGCATGTTCCATTTTCCCCGTTGTCCCAGTGAACCCGTCTCCTTAGACTCCTTTAGCTGAAAACAGTTCCTTGGGTTTTCTTGTCCTCTATGACCTCGACAATTTTGAGGAGCACAGAACATTATTTTATAGAACGTCCCTCAGTCTGGGTTTTTCTGACGTGTCCCCCTGTGAGGACATAAGGTTATGCATTTTTAACCAGGATCCTGGGAAAGGGGAGTGGTTCAGCCTCTCGGATCATGTCAGGGGGAAAATGGCGGCTACCTGTCCCCTCACCACCAAAGCGAACTTTCCCCAGGTTTCTTTAAGGTTATTACCTTCACCTTTGCCATTACTAAATGTCTTCAGGGAGGCTCTTTGAAACTCCCTAGTTCTCTTTATCTTTTGTTATGAAAATTTCACTAGTTTTACATCCGTGGATGCTTCTCCCTTGAAACTATTATTATTATGATTGTTTTGCTCGAAAATCCATTCTGCCCTCTCCTGTCCATTAGATTTCTCCTGTAGAGATGAGCTTTCTCCCTCTTTCTTGTATAATTTATATCCGTATGAACTCCTGGATTCTTATTTTATTCTATGGGCTATGACCCAGTACTGTGATTATTTAGTGTGATGCTCAGATTGTCCTAGATCTTGCCATTGGGGGCCGGCTCCTGTGTCCCTTTGACACGCCCCACTCTTTTCTTCAAATACTCCCCTAACTTCTGTTCAGTGTGGTGTTCCAGATTCATCTTACCCTCTTCCTGCACCAGCCTGGAAGCCAGTCATTCCTCCAAGAAGCTCTGTTTCCTTTTATTGGGGAATAGGATTTAGAAACCAAGATCTGAGCTCTGGGGGTGCCCATGGCAACTGTCTTCTTGCAGACTCTGTCGTGAGCAGACACAGGTAGGAAGTGTGTGTGTGTGTGTGTGTGTGTGTGCATGCACGTGCACACACGCATGCATATCATCTGCCTATCTTCCTATATATCTATGTATCTATGTGTCTATCTACTATCTATCTATCTATCATCTGTCTTTTCTCTCTCTCCCCATCCATCCATCCATCCATCCATCCACACTGACACTTCCAATGCCAATCCAACACCATGGGATTCATTCTGCATTTCCTCCTGTCCACATTTCTAACTCCCTTTTCCAACAATGGAAAACCTGGCTCCCATTGTTCAATTTGTTTACTGTTTGCTCAGTCCTGCAATACACATAGAAGGGTTTTGGAACCGCTAACTTATGCCACTGTGAAAAAAAATTGACTCATTGAGTTTCCGTCTTTTAAAAACCCTTTTGTGTTTGTTTATTTCTTTGTCTTCAGCCTAAAGGACTAAAGTATGAACATAGTAGTGTGTTCAAAAGTTACTGGAATTACTTTTTGTTTCTCTTTCTTCAGTATGCTTATATAGTTTGTCCTAAATACACGTGGGTTCGTCTGTTTTTGTTTGTATTCCATTTTGGGATTTTGCTAAAACTCTTTTGAGTATGTGAATCGACAAGGCTCTAGAAATCAGAGCTATACAAACATCTCCCTCAGAGGAGTGTCCCTTGCCCCTTACCCTCCACCTTGGCCCCCATCTTTCTTTCTACCTTTTCCTTCTAGCCACTGTGGGTGCCCATCTCATTAATTTTCAGTTTATCCTTCCTGTGCTTTCTGTCTGTACAAATGAGATCACGTATACTTTATCTCCTCCCTTTTCCTTATGCACAAATACATGTACTTGTTTGCGTTTTCCTGTGTCCACTTGACCGTGTGCTGAGTAACACTAACTCACGAGGCTCTCCTCCTTCTCACACTGCGTGTCACTCTTGTGTGTGGACTTGCTGTCTTGCGTGCGGCCATTGGGTTGCTTCCGATATTTTGCAACGCAGCGCTGCCGTAAAAAGCTTTGCGTAGACCTCTTTTCGTGTTGTCATTATTTAGTTTGATGCTCAGACTGTATCTTGAGGGGAGGTGTATCTTGAAGGGGAGATTTCAGATGCCAGATGGCTAGGGAAGGAGGATTGGCCATACGTACTTTCTGCCACCGCTCTACCCGCCACAGGCTTTACCAGCTTGCCCCCCACAGCAGTGGGCAACAGCACCTGATCGCCCACCGTTTCTCCAACAGGATGTTCCGTCATACTGTCTGATAGATGAGTATGTCTCCAGCTGCATGGTCCAGCAAGGGTGGGGGTGGGCGGAGAAGCATGTTCCTGGACCTCACTCACCTTGTGCTGTCGGCCCCTACCTTCAGGGTGCAGAAACCCCTCCCCAGAAGTGCCCGGGGAGCTTCTGACCTGGAAGCCTCTCTGCTCCTGCTGGGTCCCTAACTTCTGGACACGGGCAGGTGGCGGGAGGCAGGGGCAGACCCATTGCGTTCTGGGTGGCTCCGTTGTCCACGGAAAACCTTCGCAGCGTCAGAGATGGGCAGAGTTGTCTCGGGTCCTGTGTAGTCTGAGCAGGAAGGCAAGGTGCACACAGCTCAGGCCTGTTTGAACGTCCCGCAGAGTCCATGCACTTCCACTGGGAGCTCAGTGGAGTGGCCCCCAAGCCTGCTGGTCGGTGGGGCCTTGGGAACCGAGCTGGTTTACGCTCAACCACCTAGCCTTACTCTTAGACATGGGCCCACAGCGCTGGAGTCAGGGGGACTGACGGCTAAGAGGTGGGGCCCGGTGGGGTGGGCTTGTGTGCCAGGGGTGGGCGGTCCCCCCCTCCTGCCCCCCCGCCCCCCCCCCAAGAAGGAGGAAACGAAAGCAAATGCATAGGCCATGTGGACACATCCAGAAATCTTGAAGGAAGAGGCTTCCTTCTACGTCTCTTAACCAAATGGAACATTAGAAATCCAGTGCTTATGTCCTCAGAAGATTGTGAAGCAGTGTGGTTCCTGGGAAGCAGGCTCATTTTTTTTTTTATTTTTTAAAGTTTATTTATTTATTTTTAGAGAGACAGAGACAGTGCAAGTGGGAGAGAGAGAGAGAGAGAGAGAGAGAGAGAGAGAGAGAGACCCAAGCAGGCTCCACGCTGACAGTGCAGAGCCTGATGTGGGGCTTGAACTCACCAAACCGTGAGATCATGGCCTGAGCCGAAACCGAGAGTCGGACACCGGACCGGCTGAGCCCCCCCCCCCCGCCGGTGCCTCTTGGGACGTGCTAAGTGAGAATAGTAGCAAGGGAGACGCGGAGAGAGCACAGCATTTATGGGGGAATTGAACATCGCTTCGCTGAGCCCTGGCAGAACGAGTAGGCGAGAAACGAATCAAGGTGTAAAAGGATTTAAATAATGGAATTAATGCGGATGCGATGATGCCGGCGTTGGTGGAGTTTATCGAGATAAATCACATTTTCAAACATTCATGAAACGTGAACAATATTTGCATCCCGTGCAAGGAACAGTCACAGTACTCAGAGAAACTCTCCGACTTCCCAGAGGTAGAAACCGACCAGTCCGCATTCTCTATTTCGGATTCAGTGAAAGCAGCAACTATGGATATGTGTTTGAACAAACCCAAAAATGCTCCAACCTACCTGCTAATCCAAACACGGCATAACACTCTCTCATACGAAAATTGGCAAAGAGGAAGTAAAATACAGATACCGGTAGAAAACACAGAAAATGATTCAAAGCAGAATCTTATGTTGGTTACCGCTGGTCAAAAGGTACAAATTTCAAGTGACGAATGAGTTTTGGGGACCTTGTTAATGTCCAGCTTGGTGATTACAGTTACCAATAAGGGGTTATATGCTTGAACGTTCCTAAGAAGGTAGACCTTAAATGTTCTCCCCACCAAGAAGAAGTGGTAATCACGTGAGACACGATGGAGACGTTAGCGAACACTAGCTTTGCGGCGTGTAGGTGTATCAACTCAGCGTGCCCCGCACCCTAAACTTACACAATGTAAGTGACAAATAGGTTTCAGCGAAGCTGGAAACAAATCTTGGTTTCTTTCAGAGTAGAAAGCAGAGGAAAATTCACACCCTTACAACTTTTATTAACTAACAAGAAAGAATAAGGCACAAATAGAAGGTATTTTTTTAAAAAGACTAACACAATCGTATAGGCTCTTCTACGATTTATTTTTCCCTGCACGTTACAACTCACCACGAATACCTTTCCATTTAGGACATAAGAAATCTTTCTTCTTTTATTAATGGTGAAATAGTCTATAGCATGTGGTACTGGAGATTATTTATATAGTATTATTAGGATTATAGAGTATTTATATAGAATACTATATAACATTACAGATTATTTACACCCCCACCTCCAGCAATGCACACTTAGATTTTTTCTGTGTTTTTCAATCACAGGGGGTGTTGCGTTGGGCCTCTTGCTAAATATTTTTGTGCAATCTGCAAGTATTTCTATAAGCGTAAATTTCTAGGTGTGTGATTGCTGGGTCAAAGGATATGTGCATTGAAAACATTAGTAGCCATTGCACACCCCTCTGATAGATGATACTTGTCTGTATTGCCACTGATGTTACCGGAGCGCCCCTGGTCCTCCCACTGTCACCCAGGGCCGGCAGCTGGGGTTCCCCGCCTTCCCTCCTGAGTGTGTGCTTGGGTTGGGCTGACCACCCAGCGCAGGAGGAAGATGTGGAAGGGGAGGAAGCGAGCACAGGCGGCCCGCCTCTCGGTGTCACAGGACATTGGCTCAGAGTTTAGACAAGGCGTGGACTCCAAGAATTCCAGACCGGAACTGGCAGTGGCGGGGGGGGGGGGGAGTTTCAGGAAACAGAGGGAGCCTGAGAAGTCCATTCGGTTGAGGACACATGAAAGATGATGGTGCCTCTTGGGCACAAAGCAAGACGTACGCCTCTGACTGTGACATCGTAAGTGCCAGCCCTGCGGCAGTCCTCGAACAAATCCACGAGAAGAGATGTGTTGTGCACCTACCTGTGTCCTGCACGTGGCTGTGAACCGAGCAGCAGCAATCCCTCAGGGAATGCCGGTGTCGGCGTGCTGTGTCCTTCAGCCCCGAGACCGCTGGCCCCGCCACTCACCGCGGCAGCCACGGGTAGTGGCCTGGGGTGGGGGAGTGGGGGTCGGGAAGCCAGCCTGCTGGTGCCCAACTGTGGCCCACCTGTCACAGAGCCACAACCACCCTGCCATCTCAGAAGGTCCCCGTGGGACCCCCACACATCCTGAGACGAATCAGCTCATTGTTTCTCTTAGCTCCCCGAATATTCTTTTAAGATCGTCATACATAGTAATGAATGTATTTTAGAAAATGTACATAAGCACAATTAAGAATATAAGGGGGGGGGGCGCCTGGGTGGCTACATGGGTTGAACATCTGACTCTTGGTTTAGGCTCAGGTCCTGATCTCGCGGTTCGTGGGTTCGAGCCCTGTGTCAGGCTCTGTGCTGACAGCACGAAGCCTGCTTGGGATTCTCTCTCTCTCTCTCTCTCTCTCTCTCTCTCTCTGGCTCTCTGCCCTTCCCCTGCTCATTCTCTCTCTTTCTCGAAAATAATTAAATAAATATTATAAAAAAGAGGGGTGCCTGGGTGGCTCAGTTGGTTAAGTGTTTCACTCTTGATTTCGGCTCAGGTCATGATCTCATGGTCGTGGGATCGAGTTCTGTGCTGGGCTCCATGCTGAGTGTGGAGTCTGCTTGGGCTTCTCTGTCTCCTCTGCCCCTCCCCCACTCACACTCTCCCTCTCTAAAAAAAAGAGAGAGAGAGAGAGAGAAAAGAAAAGAATATAAATACGCATAAGACTAGCACCCAGAGACACCAACAGTGAGTATCATGGCACGTGTCATTCCCAGGCTGCAAGTTAATTCCACAGAATCTACGCTACAGACAAATCCTCTGCTGTCACGCGTATATATATGTGCACACACTCCTGTAACAAAGGCGCGATCACACAATTCACACTGTTGTTCAGCTTGCTTTTTGCACTTAACAATAGAGCACATATAACTGCCATTACATAGTCCTCTGTGGTGTTCTTTCTAACGCTACTTTATTGTACTCCTTGACACCCTGGGCATCCGTCAAAGCTCTTCTCGGAGTGCAGCACAATTTGCCAGAAACGTCTCTTTGCCCCGGGCTGTGAGTCCATCACGACTTAGTTTATCCCTGGCTCTTAGCACGATGTCTACCAGGCAATAATGACATTAACAACGAGTAATTATTGAGCACTTACTGTATGCCAGATTTTTAACAGTGCTTCTTTTAAAAAAAAATTTTTTTTTTAACGTTTATTCAGTTTTGAGAGACAGAGTGCAAGCAGGGGTGGGGCAGAGAGAGAGGGAGACGCAGACACCAGGGGCCTGGGTGGCTCAGTCAGTTAAGCGTCCGACTCCAGCTCAGGTCATGATCTCATGGTCCGTGACTTTGAGCCCCATGTCGGGCTCTGTGCTGACAGCTCAGAGCCTGGAGCTGCATCAGCTTCTGTGTCTCCCTCTCTCCCTGCCCCACGCCCACTTGTATTGTCTCTCTCTCTCTCTCAAAAATAAAAATAAATAAATAAATAAATAAAAATAAGACTTTATTCTTTTTTCCCCAGCCTCATTGAGATAGTATTGACATATAACATATGAAAGTTTAAGGAGTACAACCTGATGATTTCATGCACATATATGTTGCAAAATGACTACCACAGTAGGCTAGTTAACACGTCCACCCCCTCACGTAATTACCATTGTTTTGTGTGTTTGTGCGGTATTAACATTTAAGATCTACTCCCCTAACAGCTTTCATGTATATAATGTGGTTTTGCTAATTATAGTCCCCCATGCTGTACATTAGCCAGCCTTGGTTTCCTAATGTCATTCGCCAGTAAGGGGAACCAGGGTTGGGAACAATGGCAGATCCCCGGATGGATGGGAAACACACAAGATGGGCGGGTCGCAGGGGCGCATCTGGGAACGCAGAGGAAGGGGTGCTCAGAAGGCAGCAGCATCAGGATGCTAAAGGGCCACAGGAATCAACGGGAAGAGCTCCCCGTTTGAGCAAAAAATAATGTACTGGAGTATAACTCAAATATGAAATAAACGTGCCTAAGTCTGTGCTGGCATAAAGAAATGACCAAATAAATAAGCAAGGAGAAGAGACCAATCTCTCATGAACAATTCCAAGAACTTTATGTAGATATTCTGCTGTCCAGGAGGGGGCGTGGAACACCCCAGTTTATAGGTGTGGGCTGCAGACAGCAATTTCCTTCTCCGAGTACAGGATGGAAGGGGGGACAGTAACTTTTCAGCAGAGACACCTGCCAAACATGACCTTCGCCGGGTGGTCAAGGTCAACATCCACAGTTGCGAGTCCTGTTAACAGCATGCACCCTTGACGTGATGTGATGAGAATACTTGACCTCTGCCCTTTTCCCCCAAACCCATAGCCCCAATCTAAGGATTAGAAAGACATCAGAGAAACCCAAACTGAGGGACATTTTGCAAAATGCCTGACTAGTACTCCTCAAAACTGTCACCAAAACAAGGACAGTCTTGAGATACTGGCACAGTCTAGCGGAGCCCAAGGAAATAGGACGACAAAATGTAATGTGGTGTCCTGGATGGGATCCTCGGGTACAAAGAGGACATTAGGGAAAACCCAAGGGGATACGGTATGAATTGGATACAGTAGGGATTCCAGTTAATAACATCGTATCAATACCGGCTCATCAGCTGGGTCAAAGGCAGGCGCTCTCGTAGGTGTTCACGGCAGGGGAAATGCAACTATCCGTGCAGCTTCTCGGTGAAACTGACACGATTCTAAATTAAAATTCTAAAATGAAATTCGTCGTAAAAAGCGCCCTCTATGCATTCTCTCTCTTGACTCTCCCCAGAGTCCTGGGGGGGGGGGGGGTGGTGTCCCCCTTCTGCGGGTGGAGGGATTGAACAGAGAGAGCGCCCGGGTCTTGCCTGAGGTCCCAAGGCGAGTAGATGGCCAGGCGGGACCGAAGCAGGGCAGCAAGGTTTCAGAAACTTCCCTCAAGAATAATTGCTCCATAAATATTCGGGGGAATGGGCAGTGAGGAGGCAGGCTCATTTCTTCACGACAGTTTATCACATCCAGAGCCGCCTGGCAACGCGCTGCTCTGGTCCCCGGTGCTCCCACGGACACCGGCCGGGGCTCCCCGGTTGGAGGAAACCGAACTGCTCTCCGAAACCCTGAAAATCGACACCCCCGGAAGCTGCCGTTGTGCGACAGCGGAAATGAAGTTGTTTCCTTTCCCAATTTGATAGGGAACAACGTGCAGCTCCAGCCTACTTTGAGTTTAACAATTTGTCCCGTTGCCATAGTAACCGAGAAGAGGCCTTTAAAAATATATTCCCTCTGACCTTGTTGTTCTTGAGATTGATGGATGCGGCCCGGGCCAGGCGACGCGGCCGTGCGGCTCCAGGGCTGGCCACCAGAGGGCGCGCCGCGGCCTGGCGCGCTCGCGGGATGGGACGTGCCGGGCAGGTGCGCGGGACCCCGGGGGGTCAGCGCGGGGGAGGGATGGGGAGCAGGGCCGCTGGGGTTTGGACCGCACAGACCACCCCCCACCTCTGTCTTTGCGCTTCCTCTTCGGGAGCAAACCACTGCCTCGCAGTTCGTTTCCCACGCCCGCAGGGAGGCCGGCCCCTCCGGCGCCCCTGGGCCATTCTAGAGGCAGCGCCGCATGGCGGGGGCCCTGGGGGTGAGGCCGGCTCCTGCCACCTCCCCCCCGGGGAGAGGAGCAAGCAATTCTGGGGACCAGCGGTGCCTCCATTTCCTCGTCGCTAAAGGGGGGCCGCTCTGCCACTTTTATGTTGGCAAAATGGCCAGAAAGAGACTGTTTGCCTGGTCCCTCTCCTGCCCTGGCCTCGCTTCCCATCTGTCCCCGAGTTTCCTCCTGTGGCTGTGGGTGACCCCCTGACTGCCCTCTTTTAATGAATCCTCCCTCCCTGCTTGGATTCAGCGCCTTCTGTCTTTGCCGGGCTGTCACCGAGGGGGTAAGGGCACTGCTCTGGCCTGTCCTTCCCACAAGGCGTTTGCAGAGATGATTTCCACACCGGAGGAGTAATGCCACATTTTCGGTGGCCTTGTGTCCTGAGATTTCCCCACGTGGAACATTTGTCCTCGTGCGCCTGGGTCCCTGGTTCTGTTTTAAGAAAGGAGGGAAACCATCCATTATGTACTGCTGTGGCTGAACTAACCCCGCCCCTGTTGCCTGTGGCCTTGTCCTCGGCTGGCCTCTCTGGTCTGACGGGGAGCCCCTCCACTCGGCAAGCCTCGGGCTGGTGAGACAGGTACCCCCCAGCTGCACCACACAAGCCTTGCCTTCCACTCCGAATGGCTCTGGAGGCGTGAGTCCTGCGGAGGAAGCAATGTGAGCCCGAGACAAGGAACCAGCTCCCAGCCCAACAGGGCAAGCGACCTTAGGGAAACACAGACTCACGTTCACCTTCCTTCCCCTGGGTTTGGTCACCCCAGGTGGCCACTGGCTGGCTTGATGCGGGCAAGGCAGGCTCGAGAGGGAGCCCGGACCAGGAACCTCCCCACCCCCACCGCCCCGGCCTCCCTGTCTCCCAAGGCTGTGATGGCAGGGGCCCCTCTGGGTGCGCAGTGCTCCCTGCTCCGGCTCTGGGGTCTTCTCCACCCCCGGTCCCTCATGATCAGGGAGGCAGAGGGACTCGTGGCCTGGGGAGGAGGAAGATAACTAGGAAACAAATACCCCGTCTTCCAAAACGGTCCTGAGAAACGTTTCTGTCCAAGGAACAAGCCAGCACGACTAGACCTTGCTAGAAGCTTTGTATTTCTGCGCTTAATATTATTACTTATACATCAATATCGACATTCGGCGTCCATAGATATGTGATAAAAAGCATCAGATAGGTAACATATTTTATTTATGTGTGGTAAATATTTCAAAACTCCCGTGTGTTTTGATTGGAAATTGTGTATTACTGGACAATTTAGTTTCAAAGGTTTCTCTCTAATGTAAGATTTATTAAGATGTATGAGGCAGCTGCTGTGGTGTGATCGAGTGTATGTGAAAGTCCTGAAGAATAAAATTGGGGTACTGCCCAGTGATTTCGCCGTTTACAATCCCATTTATGAGGCGAGGCTCTTCGCTGTTTGTTATTAAGATGCAGTGATTTGCTCCGCATGAATTAACCGCTGTGTAATATCGCCTGAGAGGAGCAGGGTGGCTAGTTGAGAACGTCAGCTTGCAGGTTACGTTTTTCCATTGTTTCAGAGGTGGCCACATCGTTCACCGGCCTCCGGTGAACGGGAGTTAATTCAGCTACGGCAGTAAATAATGTGGTGCGGTTCTGGAGAGGGCCACTAGATGGCGCACTGGAGGCTGCCGGGAGCCCAGAGGTGACTTCGAAGAGGGGCGCGCGGCCCCTCAGTGTGGACAGAGCTTCAGCCGGCAGGCGTCTTGGCCCGGGTCGGTCTGGAAGTCATTTCAGACAAGGTGCGTCTCAGAAGAGGTGTTCTTGGAGGCATCGTTTCCATACCTGGGCCAAGTTCTGGCTGGTGCCCGGAAGGACCTCCTTGGGTTGTCCTCTGCATGCACCTAACAGGGGAGGGCGTGGGACAGTCACCCAGGTAGGAGTGAAAGAGTGTGCATTCCGGCTACAGCTTGGCTATGGGTTGAACTGTGCCTCCCAAAATCTATGTTGAAGTCTTAACCCTCAGTAACCTCAGAATGTGACCTTATTTGGAAATAGGACCCTTGCAAATTTAATTAGTTACAATGAGGTGATACTGGAGGAAGGTGGGTCCCTCCCTAATCCGGTGACTGGTGACTTTATGAGCAGGTAGCCGAGTAGACACAGCTGCAGGGGAGAGTGGCAGGGACTGTAGGGATGTGGCACAAGCCTGGAGCCACCAGAAGCCGGAAGAGGTGCGGAGGGACCCTCCCCTAGAGCCTGCGGGCAGGGAGCGGCCCTGCAGACCCTTGGTTTCGGGATGGTGGCCTCCGGAACCTCGGGAGACTCAGTGGCCGCTGCTAGGAGCACCCCGTGTGTGGTCTTTGTTACCGCAAGGGGCCCGGGGTGTGCACGGGGCCACCTGGAGGCGGAAGCGGGAGCTGGCCGGCGTGGCCCCGTTGCCGCTGGGCCTGCTCCCTCTTCGTGGTGGCCAGAGGCGTCCCCTCCAAGCAGGGGTGGAGGTGAGGGGTGCGAGTGCAGAAAGACTTACTGTAGTCTTTTAAAATTCTGCCTGGACCTTGGAGCAGGGAAACTTCTGAATTAATGCAGCGTGAGAGTGGCCGGGTTGTACTGGAGCACAGTTGATTTCTGCAGCTGATCTTGGCAAATAATGCCTCAGCCTGCTCCGGGGTTCTGTCATCAGATCCCGCTGTATTAGAGCTCGGGAGGAGAAAGAGGGGGCCTCCTGAGCGCTCGGCATCGCCGCCCGAGAGGGGTGCTCCCGCCCGGCCCCGGCAGCAGGACCGCAGCCTGGCTTCCTAGAAAGAAGATGGCTGGTGGCCGTCTTGGAGACAGTGACCTGCTGAAAACCCAGAGAAGAGGCGTGGGAGCCCCCGGCTTCTCCCTGGACCTTGTTCTCCCGTGGAGGAGGTGAGACCAAGCCGGTGGTCATCCCAGCGAGGCCGGGCCTGACCAGGGGAGCCTCTGGCTGCTGGAGATAAAGGGAAGGGGACCACATCCCTTCTGTTTCTTCTTCTCCATCAGAAACCACATTCTGCTGGGATTCGAGCCCGCTTTCAAACCTCCGCGCCTCTCCCGGGAGCCTGTCCTGGGTCCCTGGTGCTAATTTCTGATGAGAGGAAGATTGTTCACAATCAACTCCCCGTCGCCCAGGCAGGGTGGGAGGTTGACATTCTCTAGGAAGACAAAGCCAGGTATTCAGGTGCGCTGCCTCCGGACCTCAGCGAGGGGGGCAGCATTGTGTCACTGGCAGCGAGGAGGGAGTGCGATGGAAGTCACCGTGGCAGAGGACGGTGGCCATCTGCTGTCCCCCCCCCCCCGCCCCGCCCCTCCTAAAATGGCAGCGTAATTATGGACTTGCTTGGCTTTGTATAGTTCTCCGTTTCCGGTAAATATTAATGGGTCGCTTTTTATTCATTTAGCTTATGTTTTTGAAAGATGGCCTCAAACAAAAAGATCATATCTGTATGTTGTGCTTTAATTTATTTTCACCTTTTTTTCTCCTTTGGAGACCCCTGGTGTATCATCACTTTGTTTACCACAAATTAAACCGGGCCTGATTGTTTACCCGACTGGGGGCCCCTGTGCATCGCTCCTACTCTCCTTTTTTAAATAATCACAACCTGGGATTCATTTGCAAGAGGCCCTAATCTGCATGAGAATTATACAATTAACTTTTGATTAACCACCTAGTTCTTTTTGAAGCCGCAGTGTATAGGATACTCTGCATTTAAATAATTTTCCTTAAATTGGGAGCAGGCCTTTCATTAAGCTGCTGAGTTTGACTGAACAACAACATTTGGTGATAATCAGGGTCAAAACAATAGGCAAGCCGGCAGGGCTAGAATGTCATCTTTAAATATAACAGTCGAGATAAAGGCCCCCAGATTGTGCCTTATCGAAACACAAAAAAATCAAAGGACTCTCTTGTCTGTGGCAAAATGCGGAGGCCCCAGCGATGTGGGCGACCATTGTCTGGCCTGGACGGCGGCAAGATTTGCATGCAGGGGGCCCGCAACGTAAAATACACATTACATCACGTACAGCGCTTATCTCCACGTCTGACAATAATTATCAGGAAGAATATACTCAGAATGACTTTTTTTGTGATTTTTATGCCTCCCCAACACAAGGAAGGGGAGATAACAGCATTAGGAGAAAGGAGAGAGTCTCCCAAGACTCTCCCCGGAGCTGGCTCTTCGATTAAATTCGCTATACCCCTCCAGTGCTGGGAAACAAGCGGGAAGAAAGCCTGGGAGCCTTTTATATAGGGTAATAATAGACCTGAACACAGCCCTCACCGTGAGATAAGATCCATTGTCGAAACAAACAAAGGGAGTCGTATTAAACAGCCCTGGAAGAATATCTATGAGCAAAGTTTGAAATCCGCTTTCTGTCTCCTCTCCTTGCACCGGTTCTGCAAGGCCGACGTGATGGGGGCGCAGAAGACAATGTGGCGGGCGTCTCTGATTTAAGGAGCCCGGGAAAGCGAGGTTGTTGCCTGGAGGTCACTGAGGTCGAGTTAGGACTTTCGAAGGTCAAGGTCATGCCCTTCCTTCTGAGGGCCCCATTCGGCTCAAATTTGCTTTTCTCCCCAAAGTCCAGCAGAAGAGACCTTGCTCCCCGATATTGGGAGCCCCGGGGGGATTTGGTGGAAGGTCGAATTCAAAAGGTACCGTTCAGTCCTTCTGCGCTCGGTCCTCCGCGGTCCTGCCCACCTTCCTGGACCTTCAGCATCCTCAGGAATTTAGTCGTCCTTAAAAGAATCGTTCGGCTTCCTTCTCTTTAAGGGAAGTGTTAAGGACCCGGTGTTGAGCACCCAAAGTCTGGACAGCATATGGATACGGGTACAATGTCCCAACGAAAACAAAGGTCATAGCCTCAAATTAGCTGCTTTCCCACAGCCATCTGCACTCAGTTGATGAGGACATAGCACTGATCTTATGTCTGATTCCCTGCATTCCTGATCGGCATCCTAGGGGCTCCATTGGTATAGTGCTCCCTCAGCCTTTGAGCAAGGAAGACTGGGATGTCGAGGGTGAATTTTCAGTCTGATGGAGGTCAGAATACTAGCTGGGCTTTTCTTTTCCTCCAGGGAAAGGAATTAGCAGCAGTCAAGATTTGGTTAGTATGAGTTTGGTTCAACCTGCTCAGCTCTTTCCTTTATCCACCTACACAGTCTTTGCCTTTTCTTCCTGTGTGGGTCTGGGTTGGGGTCTTCTGGAATGCTCTGACTAGGGGCTCTTAGCTGCCGTGGTGGGGCAAGGCGAGTGTCCCAGGCCAGCCCTGGCTCACAGGGACCACAGGTGTGTGGGCAGACCTGTCAGGTTAGCAGCTCAGAAGTAGAGCCTGTGATTCTGAGCATGCTCACTGGGGGTTGGGGTGGGAAGACGGCAGGGGGAGCTAGAGGAGGAGGCAGGGAACTCAGGGGGTGGGTCAGGAGGGAGCAAGCGAGGGCCTTGTCTTTCCACAAACCCGCCGTGTGGAAAGTGCCCTTTCTGAGTCTGTTTCTTATGTGTAAGTCACAGGGCTTCTCAGAACACAGTGCATCTGGGTGGCTTCGAATTTGCAGAGGCCACGGTTGCAGGTCCCTGGGAGCTTCCGGGACAACTGGTGTGTCTTCCTTATGCTTTTCTGGGGTGGGAGGAGTTGGCAGAGGTGATGAAAACCTATGGCGCAGCTTCCTCTGGTAGAAACTTGGTCTAAATAGATGGGGGAGCCAGCCAGCAGAGACTGAGTGGAGAGGCCGCTCGCCAGCCTGACCCTCGGCAGCCAGTGTGTG
Source organism: Prionailurus viverrinus (assembly GCF_022837055.1). Lineage (NCBI taxonomy): Eukaryota > Metazoa > Chordata > Mammalia > Carnivora > Felidae > Prionailurus > Prionailurus viverrinus. The sequence continues at coordinate 84,002,981 of NC_062571.1, forward strand.
TGACATCTGTGCCCTGGCCAGGCCCCAGCTTTGACCCTTAGGGTTGCCCACCTCTACAGGTGCCGGAAGCAGGGAGGGGCTTCCTTCCACCTGCCAGAGATTGAGGACTCCCGCATCACACCTGGAGGGGCTGGCCCAGGGTAGCAGAGCACCCCACACCTGAATGCATTTTCCATCAGAGCTGGAGGGGGGGGGGGTGGGCAGAAGAGTGTCAGAGGACCAGGGCGTTCGGTGCCTGCTTTTGCCCTGCAAGCTCGATTTTCACAGGTCTGTAGAAGGTCATTCATTAGGAAGGGGTCTCAGAAGCCACCTGCACCTGCTCCCCCCACCCCCAGACTCTTTCTTCAGCAGGAACCTTTTCTCCCCAAAGGGGCCTTTGCACCGACCAGACTTCATGGCCAGTCAGGCCTCCATGGGCCAGTGATGCTGAGGCTCAGGGCTCTATCTCTCCCATGTGCAAAGACAGGGGTATGGCCTGCAGAAATTTTTAGCCACACTTAAAAAAACAAAACAAAACAAAACAACCACCTCAGGAAAGCAATGAAGTTTGATTGGCAAAGCGTTCTTCCTGTGAGTGGCTGAAGTGATTTTATAATTCGGAGAAATGTAATTAATGCTCAAAACAAGCTCAACGCATAAATTTTGGATTCTTGGTGAACTGGGCGTCGGGTTGACCTTCCCTGCAGTTTGCCATCAGTGCCGAAGGTCAAATCATTATTTTCGAGCCCTGTCACCTCCCGTGGTCTGGTATTTATGAAAGCGGGGCTCAGCATATGTTATTGGGTGTGGTTTTTTTTTTTTTTTCCACATTGTGATTGTTTTGAGCAGGAAAATGCCAGGGCAGCTGGGGAAATGGATGCTACCCTGTGGGTTTGCTAATGAGCATGATTGACCAAAGGCAGCTGGTTAAAGCAAGATAGAACCGGCAATGGTCTTCACGATTAGGGAACAAGTTCCCATGCACCTAGTGGGTGGGGAGAAACACTCAGGGCAAAGAAAGAGGTGGCTGGATACCACGACTACGATTGAAAAAAAAGGACTTTACAGTTGGATCCTTTTTTGGAATCCATCTTATATTATAGAAAGTGAAAAAATATAGGAAGGGCAAATTGGGGACTAGGAAGATTACAGTAATATAGCTTCTCAGCTAATTGATTAGCAATTATGGTTGGTAATATTGTTCATTTTAATTGTGTTTAATCTCTACTTTGGTAATAAAGATTATTGTTTTGGATTATGACTTTATCCTACTATACTAATTACTAACTTGTGAAATTAAAGTGTATATTTTCACATCCTGAAAAAATTCACACCATGCCCTTATATAATAGTTTTATTTTCTGAGCAGGCAAGTTGTTTAGGGTTGTTTCATCCTTAACATCTGAGAAGGACTCAGTTTTGGCACCCAAAATAAATGATATTTGTTCTACTTACTAAGATAGATAGGCTTTAAAAATACGTTTTTAAGGGGAAGAAAGGAACAGAAGATATTGCCAGGAGTAAATCTGGACTATGAGCGAATGCAAGTAGACTTGTGCGAAAAATCGATTTTTAATTTTAAAAGGGATTTCACCCCTTATGATGGTTCCTGCGGATTTCGGCTGGCAGGCATAACATGACCCCACCCTAGAGCTTTTCAACCTCACCTTGCCGCTGTTATACCTTCAACCACTGCCTGGGGTCCTGTCTCTTGGGACAAACATCAACATGACACCTCTATTCCTTGTGGTTCAATTTTTTTTATTTTCCACAAACTTCCTGTATCTGGTGGCCCATATTCGTGGCTCCCATTCTCTCCCCAGCTTCCCATCCTGACGGTTGTAGATCAACCACATTCATGGAAGTCCCCAGTGACCAGCCCCCAACAGAGACCTTGTGCCATACATCACACTCATCGTGTGGGGTCTCTACATCCTTTTTGCCCCCCTCCGTCTACCTGTCCTTTCCCCAGTTTTCAAGAATTCAAAGGTCCTGAGTCCCCTCAGGGTGTACCACCCCCCCCCCCCCAACAATTAAAAAAAATGTGTGTGTTGGGACACTCAGGTGGATCCTTGGGACACTCGGGTCAGTTAAGCCTCTGACTCCTGAACTCAGCTCAGGTCTTGATCTTATGGCCGTGAGTTCAAACCCTGCGTTGGGCTCTGTGCTGGGCATGAAAACTGCTTAAAAAATGTGTATGCTGTAAGGATCCTACATACTCAAACCATTGTCAACAATTGGGATTATTTTCCAGGACGTTTTCTTTGTATTTATGTAGATCGGGGGTCTGAAGAAGTTTTTTAGGGTGGGCCACATAGTGTATTCTTCAGTCTTCGCAGGGCTTCGTGATAACTGCTCCCCTGTGTTGTGTCAACAGACACTACCAAGCGAATATGCCTGGCTGGTTCCAGTAAAACTTTGCAAAGACAGACCCCCGAATGGATATGGCCCGCAGCCTGTAGTTTGCAGACCTTTGATATAGATGTTTACATATATACGATATTGCGTATCTTCGATTACTCTGACGTGACGTCGGGAAAATTTCCCTTTGTCAATCAAATTTATACCTGGATGTGATGTTAATGGCTGTATCACATCCTGGTCCAAACATTTGTGGCTATCTTATTTTCAGAAAAGTTATGGTAATTTATAATTTCATTAGTAGTTTATGAGAGGTCTACCCAACCACAGGCCTGCGTTGAATCGCATAAAAAAATAAAGGTTTGGCTAATTAGCTAGGAATAGGAGATCTAGCAGAATTCTAGCAGAAGCTTGTGTTAGCCTGGCTCTGTTGCATTCACGGCATTGATTACATCACCTCAGAGTGGATCAATATTCTCCCTCAGAGATATGATCATTCCAAAATGTCCCCAGTGCTGGTCTCCTCATATGCCTTGTTACCTCAGATCCCAGCCTCAGCCTCTCGTGCCTGCCTCTTCCCTTTCCTTGCGTTTCTTAGAAATGCCCGAGAAACAGGTATCACACAGCCACTGGGACACAGAAAATGTAGGTAGCTAGACTCACCCCCTTTAAAACAGGCTAAGTAGGTTTAAACCGCTTTCTTCTTTCTTTTCTTTTCTTTTCTTTTCTTTTTTTTTTTTTTTTTAACAAAAGCAGTGGAATGTTTGCACAGTTACCTCTACCCTGGAGCATCTTAGATCACTTCCTCTTTGCGACAAAGCACTTGAACGAAAGTCTCGAAAATGGTGCCCAGAGGTTAAGCTGGCACGGATATCAATTGCCAGAGCTACAGGCGGGAAAGCAGCCTGCTTCGCCCCGAGCCTCCGTCTGACCGTGGAATTAAAAATGAATCACATTCCTAATAAATGTAATCCCGCAAATTCTCTGAATGAACAGCGCCGAGAGCACGAGCTGGCACGGACGAGCGCTTCGGAGAGGACTCTGCCCACGGCTTCCACAGCCAAGCCTCCCCTTCCCCCCCCCGAACAGGCGCGAGTGCTAAGTATTTGTGCAGATGACGCCCTTGGAAAGCCCTGCACCTCCTTTTAGTTGGGGGCCATTTGCACTTTCTCGGCAGTGTCTAAATGCATCGCATCCAGGTCCCACACACGTTTTGGGGACATCGTTCGAGGGCGAGGCTTTGCCACGGGCTTCCGCGCTAACGGCCCGAGGCTAAGGGCCGTGGTTCCTCGTGGCCTCTCCAGATACCGTGGTCGGGGACTCACTCCTATTGGAGACAATCCTTTGATTTATTTTCCTCAGCACTTGTGCCAGAACCAACTGTATTACAGGCTGTCTAATTGAGCCTTGGCAGCAGGCAGGCAGCCCGGATCACAGGCAGCCCAAGCGCAGATCTCGGATCCCAGGCCAGTGGGCACTTAGCACGTCTCGGAAGCAAAGCCGGCCGTCCGCGTTCCAGCAGCGCGTGCCAATGCTGCTGCCCCGGCAGCCCACTGGCTGATCCACGGGCTGCTCTGCCATCGGTTCCAGAAGGAGCCACTTGTGAGCTATTAAAGACAGCAATGAAGTGCCGTGGTGACAGTGGTGATTCGGGGAAAGGCGGAGGAACCATCCGGGAGGGCGGTCTCCTCTTTTCCACTGCGGCCAGTCTGTGGGCAGGAGCGAGGGGCCAACCAGCACCTTCCCTGAGGAGGGGCCGGGCGTGGTGGGGTGGGGTGGGGAGAGAGCTCCTTCAGGGAAAAGAACATGAAAGAACATCTCCTAAGTTCACAGACAATAGACTTCAACCACGTTCTCTGATGTTTACTAATCCAATAATCCTATTTTCAAAGAATGACAAAAAGGAGGGCCCGTTACCAGTGTAGTGATAAGAACACAGCTATTTGATATAGGTGCAAATCCTCTCAAAATTGATCTATAGATTCAACACAAAATGTGCCAAAGTCGGCTGCCTTTAAAAAAAAAAGCAAGAGAGAAAGAAATTGGCAAAGTCTTCCTAAAGATCATGTGCTCCTGCGAGGAGTTGAGAAAGCGAAAACCATCTTGACAAAGAACGAAGCTGAGGACTCCCACTTCTGGTAAGTTGACTACAAGTTACGGTGACTGAGACTTAACGATATTGTCTTCCAACCTCTTGAACGTGGAATTCCTCTCCACTTATTTAGACCTTTAAACAATTGCTTTCAAAAATACCTTCTTTTATTTATTTTTGAGAGAGAGAGACAGAACGGGGGAAGGGCAGAGAGAGAGGGAGACACAGAATCCGAAGCAGGGTCCAGGCTCCGAGCTGCCAGCACAGAGCCCGACGCGGGGCTCGAACCCACAAACCGTGAGATCCTGACCTGAGCCGAAGTCGGACGCCCAACCGACCGAGCCACCCAGGTGCACCTGTTTGTTTTTTAATTGTTGACTTTTGAGAGTTCTTTTCATGTCACAGATAATATATGTGCTTTGCAAACGCTTTCTCCAAGTCAGGGGCTTGGCTCTTTATTCTGTTAATAGCGTCTTTTGCAGAAATGTTAATTTTAGTGAATACTAACTTACTCATTTTTCCTTCCAAAGGTTATACTTTTGGTCTCGTATCTAAAAGTCATCACAACCTCAAGGTCACCTGGATTTTTCTCCCATGTTATTTCCAGAAGTTTATAGCTTTGTGTTTTACATTTACGTATATGATCCCTTTTGAATTAACTTTTGCGAAAGGTGTGAGGTCTGTGTCTGGAATAGTATTTTTATTATATGTGGATGTCAGCGGTTCCAGCACCATTTGTTGCAAAGACTAGATTTTCTCCGAATTTCCTTTGCTCTTTTGTGACAGATCAGTTGATTATATCTGTATGTGGATCTGTTTCTGGGCTCTGTATTCTGTTCCATTGATCTGTTTACCTATTCTGTGTATGTATCTATGTAAACCACACTGGTTTTTTAATTTTAATTTTATGTTTTTTAGGTTTTTATTCTAATTCCAGTTAGTTCCCGTACAGGGTTATATTCGGTTCGGTACATAATATACTGATTCGACAATTCTATACCTCACCCGGGGCTCATCACGACAAGTGCACTCCTTAATCCCCATCACCGATTTCACCCAGCCCCCCAGCCACCACCCCTCTTTGCCGAAGATTAACCTCAGCTTGTGTTCTTTAGTTAAGAGTGTGTTTCTTGGTTTCTCTCTGTCTCATTTTTTTCTTTGCTTGTTTGTTTTGTTTCCTAAATTCTATGTATGAGTGGAATTATGTGGTGTTTGTCTTTCTTTGACTGATTTGTTTCACTTGTACTCTCTAGATCCATCATCATTGCAAATAGCAAGACTTCATTCTTGTTTAGGGCTGAGCAATATTCCATTGTATATCTATGCCACATCTTCTTTATCCATTCATCAGTTGATGGACACTGGGTTGCTCCCGTATCTTGGCTGTTGTAAATAATGCTGCTTTAAACAGGGATGCATTGGGGTGCCCGGCTGGCTCAGTCGGTGGAGCGTCCGACTTCGGCTCGGGTCATGATCTTGCGGTCTGTGGGTTCGAGCCCCACGTCGGGCTCTGTGCCGAGAGCTCGGAGCCCGGAGCCTGCTTCGGATTCTGTGTCTCTCCACCCCCACCCCCCACTTTTGCTCTATCTCTCTCTGTCTCTCAAAAATAAATAAATGTGAAAAACAATTTTTTTTCAACAGGGATGCATGTATCCCTTTGAGGTAGTGTTTCTGTATTCTTTAGGTAAATGCCCAGTGGCGTGATTGCTGGATTGTAGGGTAGTTCTATTTTTAACTTTTTGAGGAACCTCCGTACTGTTTTCCACAGTGGCTGCACCAGTTTGCATTCCTACCACCACTGCAAGAGGGTTTCTTTTTCTCCACATCCTCACAACATTCGTTGTTTCTTGCTTTTTCTTTTCTTTTTTTTTTTTTTAGCTATTCTGACAGGTGTGAGGTGGTGTTTCATTGTCGTTCCGATCTGCATTTCCCTGATGATGAGTGATGTCGAGCATCTTTTCATGTGTCTGTTGGCCATCTGGATGTCGTCTTGGGAGAAAGGTCTGCTCAGGTCCTCTGCTCATTTTTAATCCCGCTGTTGGGGGTTGTTTTTTGGTGTTCAGTTTTGTAAGTTCTTCATATGTTTTGGAAAGTAGCCCCTTATCGGATATGTCATTTGCAAATATTTTCTCCCATTCAGTAGGTTGTCTTTTAGTTTTGTCGGTTGTTTCCTTTGTTGAGCAGGAGCTTTTTATTTTGATGAGGTCCCACTAGTTTGTTTTTGTTGTTTCCCTTGCCTCAGGAGACATAGCTAGAAAAAAGTTGCTACAGCTAATGTCGAAGAAGTTGCTGCCTGTGTTCTCTTCAAAGATTTTTATGGTTTCAAGTCTCACATTTAGGCGTTCCATGCGTTTCGAGCTTATTTTTGTGTGTGGTGTAAGAAAGTGGTCCAGGTTCATTCTTCTGCATGTCGCCGTCCAGTTTTCCCAGCACCACTTGCTGAAGAGACTGTCTTTATTCCATTGGATATTCTTTCCTGCTTTGCTGAAGACTAATTGACCATATCATTGAATGCCACACTGTTTTGATTCCTGTAGCTCTGCACTAAGTCTTGAATTTGGTAATATCGGTCCTCTGACTATTATTCTTTACTATTGTCTTGACTATTCTGGGTCTTCTGTTTTTTCATATAAACTCTAGAATTACTTGTTGATATCTAAAGAATAACTTGCTGGAGTTTTGACAGTAATTGTACTGAATCTATAGGTCAAATTGGGAAGAACTGACATGCTACCAGTATTGACTCTCCTTATCCGGGACACAGAATACCTCTCCATGTATTTAGCTCTTCTTTAATTTCTCTCACTACAGTATTGTGGTTTTCAGCACATCGATCTTGTACATATTTTGTTTGATTTATATCTAAGTAACTTTCTTTTGCTGCTTATGTAAATGGTGTTGTATTTTTAATTTCTAATTCTTAAGATTTTTTTAAAACCATTTATTTACTTTTGAGAGACAGAGAGAGACAGAGAGTGAACAGGGGAGGGTCAGAGAGAGAGAGGGAGATACAGAATCTGAGCTGTCAACACAGAGTCAGACGTGGGGCTGGAGCCTATGAAACACGAGATCGTGGCCTGAGCTGAAGTTAGTGCTTACCTGACTGAGCCACCCAGGCTCCCCTTCATTTCGGATTCTAACTGCTCATTGCTGGTATATAGGAAAGGGATTGACTTTCATATATCAACCTTATTCTCACAACCTTACTATGATCACATCTTAATACCAGGAGGGCTTTTTTGGCCAGTTCTTTGGGGGTGTTCCACATAGATATTTATGTCGTCTTTGAACAAAGACAGCTTAATTCCTTCCTTCCCAATCTATGAATCATTTATTTACTTTTCTTGTCCTATTTCATTAGTTAAAACTTCCAGGACAGTGTCAAAAAGGAAAGCTGAGGGGCGCCTGGGTGGCGCAGTCGGTTAAGCGTCCGACTTCAGCCAGGTCACGATCTTGCGGTCCGCGAGTTCGAGCCCCGCGTCGGGCTCTGGGCTGATGGCTCAGAGCCTGGAGCCTGTTTCCGATTCTGTGTCTCCCTCTCTCTCTGCCCCTCCCCCGTTCATGCTCTGTTTCTCTCTGTCCCAAAAATAAATAAACGTTGAAAAAAAAAATTTAAAAAAAAAAAAGGAAAGCTGAGAGGGGACATCCTTGCCTTGGTCCCCATCTTGGGGGGAAAGCATCTAGTTTCTGACCATTGTACGGTCTGCATTAAACCTACGGGTACATTTGGGGAGTGTTGCACTCATAACCATATGGAGACTTTCAGTCAACGAGCAGTGACATTTCTCTCCATTTGTTTATTTATTAAAAAAACATTTTTTGACTGTTTATCCATTTTTGAGAGAGAAAGGGAGAGGCAGAGCATGCACGAGCGGGGGAGGGGCAGAGAGAAAGACACAGAATCTGAAGCAGGTTCCAGGCTCTGAGCTGTCAGCCCAGAGCCCAACGCGGGGCTGGAACTCAAAAACCGCGAGATTGTGACCTGAGCCAAAGTTGGACGCTTAACCAACTGAGCCACCCAGGCGCCCCCGTCTCCATTTATTCTTTCATTTCAGCAAAGTTTTTTAACTTTTTATTTTTTTAGTTTTCGGCATAAAAAGTTTTTCACTACATTTGTTAAATGTATTGCTAGATATTTTATTCTTTTTAAAGCTTTTGTGAATAAAGTCACTTTCTGAATTTTATTTTCAGATTTCTCATTGTCAGTATGAAGGGGTACCGTGGATTTCTGTATCTGTTCATTAGTCTCACACTTTTCCCACGGATTCTTTGGGATTCTCCACCTACAGGTTAGGGTCTCCGTGAAGGAAGACAGCTTTACTTCTTCCTTTTCAATCTGGACACTTGCGATTTCTTTTTCTTGCTTGAGTGCACTGGCTAGAAGTTTAGAACAAGAGTGAATAGAAGTGGTGAGCGGGCCATCCTCGTCTTTTTCACAAATTTAAGGGGAAAACATCCCGTCTTTCATCATTAAGGATGATGTTTGCTGGAGGCTCTTCATAAATGTTCTTTATCCGTTTGGGGAAGTTCCTGTCCATCCACGGATGGACGTACTTTCTTTGGCTTTTGTCCATGGTGTGAGCCACTTGGCTGCCAACAGCTAAGGGGGGCAGAGCAGAATGTTGGAGGTCCTGGATCAAGCCACCCTAAGGCCCACCATACCTCTCAGCATCTAGTTTTGTGAACCCGCAGATGTCTTTATCGTTGAGGGCTGGCTGACTTAGTTGTTTGTTACGTTGAACAAGAGACCTCCTCACTGATACACCGCCTTCTCCAAGCAGTCTTCCTGATTCATCCGCCAACTGTGCCCCGTCCTCTCTGACTTTCCGTAGCTCTTTGTAGCTCAGTCATCGCACATTTTGTGGACACTGGGTCTGAGCCTTTGCGTCTTCCTCTGCCAGCTCCTTTGGGCAGTGGCTTTACTGCCTCTGTGTCTGCTTGGCATTGTGCTCGCAAACCGTTGATACTCAGCTCCTGAATAAATTAATGAAAAGATACTTGTGTGATTACTACTGAAAGGGGTTATGTACTTTAATCCTTTTTCTAGGAGTCGTATTTAGGTATTAAATCTCTTTTGAGTTAATTTTGGTGAAAGGGATAAGGTCTGTGTGTGGATTAGTAAAAGGAAAGATTGTGAGGCATGGCCCGTTTCTGGTTTTGTTTTTCCTCCTCTGAAGCCTTGGGGCGATTTGCACAGTGACGCCACAGAGAGTTCACTGAATGGAGCGAGATTGGAGCCCACAAGCACCCTTCCTTGGGAAAGACCCTTCCTTCCCTTCCTTCCCTTTCTCCAGCTCTGTGCTCTGTGGAACTTCTTTGAGAAATGTGGACCCTGTTTTACTGACGAGGCTACTGATACCTCCAGACTCGTCTGATTTCATGCGGCTGGTTGGAGCAGGGCTAGGACTAGAACCCATGTACCCTGCATTTCAGGCCAGTGCTCATTTGTGCCTGGAAATAAGCCCCTGGTTGCTGTACCACCGATGCCACTGCTGGTGTCAATCTTCCTCATTTATAGCACCCAAAGGTGAGAACGGTGGGAGCCTCGCAGACGATCTTGTACGACCCTTTGATTTAGTCACTAAACACATGGATGCCTTGAAGGACGAAGTGGTTTTGGAGGCTGTGCTTATGGGGCCGAGAGTCTTAGTCTGGGTCACGGTTAGTTATATTTGCTGGCTTCGGGAAATCAGAGCCTCTCCGGAAGTAGAGAGCGGCCTAGGAAAGATCCTACCTTCTTACAGACATAAGGGAATCAGTAAGCTGCGTCCTGTAGCCACTGAAGGCATTTCTGGAAAGTATGAACGTCCATTTCATTCTGCATCCTGCTGGCGAACGCCATTCCTGCTTGGCCTCTCCGGCCGGATCAGGTTTCTTGACTCGACATCTCAAAAACCTGAAGGAATTGATGTTTCCCTGAACATCAGGCAGAAACGCCGTCCCTTTCCGACCCAGAAGCTTTGCAGATGTGTCACCTACAACCATCAGTAGTAGGTCGACCGCTAATGGAGTCATTTCCCCTAAACCAGTTGATGGTCCCTAAGCTCCCACCATCTTCCCCGAGAGTTTCCAGCCCTGGGCCTTCTGGGAGAGCTTGGGGGCGTTCATGCTGCGAGAAGCAGCTGACTCCAGCCCTGGAGGTGAAGTGTGAACGGAAAACAACTGGCGAAGGGGAAGCCGAGAGGAACGGAGGTAGGAGAGCTTAACAGCATCTCACGCGTATTAGATGCTCCGAAAAATGCTTGTGGGGAGGACGCGTGAGCCAGAGTACCAGCTAGGCTGCATGCACATACTAGGGTTTCCTTGAATTCTGAACCGACGTGAGTGCCGTTCATACACCGCTTCAGACCTTAGGGGCTTACGACGACTGGCTCCTTTTCTCTCGTGCCCTCTCGCTCCGGATGGCTCTTCTGCTGGTCTCCCTTTGGATCTCTCCTGCAGTTGCAGTCACATCAGAGCTAGGAATGGGATCCTCTGGAGGCCCAAGTGGGACACCGGCACGGCTGGACTCCCCCCACCCCCCAACCTTGCTCTTCTCAGAAGTGGGGACGTTCTCTTTCCGTATGGCTCTTCTGCTCGTTCTTCGTGCTCTTCTGTGCTAGCAGCAAAGCAGCTAGCGGGACGTCTTTACCCGGCAGCTCAGGGTCCCAAGAGGGCTGCAGAAAGACCCTGTTGTGCAAGTGTTCACCAAACCTCTGTTGTGTTGCTCTCGCTAACGTCACATTGGCCAAAGCTACCTGTGTGGCCAAGCCCAGGGTCCGTGTGAGAGGAGACTACAAAATGGCGGAAATACTGGCAGGATGGGTAGCTCATTGGGGGCCACCAGTGGGACAGTGCCCCCGAGGCAGGGGAGGTAGGGCTTGCCGGGCAGTGAGGGGAGATAGCTTCACACAGCTGCCTTGCGTGGCTCTACTTGAGGGTGAATGGGCATGGGGAGTGGCTACAGATGGGGCTGGAGAGGTGGTTGCAACCACTCTGAAAATGCCTCTTATTTGTTGTATCTTATTTTTAAGTTTTTAAATTTTTATTTATTTATGATTATTTTTTAAATTTACATCCAAGTTAGCTAACATATGCTGTAATAATGATTTCAGGAATAGAATTTAGTGATTCGTCACTTATACATAATATCATGTATTATGTAAATGATACATAATATCATTTATTTATTTTGAGAGAGCGAGCGAGCGAGCGAGAGGGCTCACGCGAGTGGGAGAGGGGCAGAGAGAGGGAGAGGGAGACAGAGAATCTCAAGCAGGCTCTGTGCTGTCAGCGGGAGTCGATCCCATGAACCGTGAGATTCTCGTGAAATCGAGAGTCGGATGCTTAACCGACTGAGCCACCCAGGTGCCCCGAAAATGCCTTTTAGTCCCATGCAGAGAAGTCTGGATGTGATCCTACAGATTGAGGACAGAAGCAGCAGAATTCTCCAGGTGGAGGCATGCAGCCCAGGCGTGTGGTTTCGGGAGATTTCTGGGGACCAGCGAGATGATCTGGCAACAACGACCAAGGAGAGAAATGACATGTGCCCGGGGTGGGCAGTTATGGGAATTGTGGGCAGGGAGCAGATAGTTCAGGGAAAAATTTGGGGGATGGAATCTGCAGGGCATGTAGCTGATGGGCTGCAGGAGACAGGGGGGACAGTAACTGCCTGCAGCACGTGTGTCCATGGCCCTGGACTTGGGAGACAGTGAGTCTGCTCGCCGGGTGGGCCCTGCACCTTGATAATGGGTTTTCCCTCATTAGATATAAATATTTTAGGCAGACGTCATGAGTATGACGTAGTGCAGACCCTGAAAATGAGAAAACTATTTGTAGATAAGGAAAATATGAGAGCCTGGCGAGAAGGGTTACTAAGAACTCCGAAACCGGTCTGGAAGTTGGAAGAGATCTAATGGAAACCTTTCAAAAATAACACACCCGGCGTAGTTCACGCCAGGTCCCTGATGGGGCCCATCAGGTGTCACTGGGGCGATGGAGACCAGCCTCGTCCCTGCCTCTCCCGGGTAGGGGAAGCCACAGAAGCAAGCAATTCCGTTCTTCACGTTGACAGGGAAGCCTGGAGGGGCGGGGGGCAGGTCCCTGGGGCCAGGGGATGGCTGGGGACATGGGGCTCAGCCTCTGGAGCCGCCGGGAGGTCAGGGCCAGAGACGAGGGGCCAGCAGAAGATTTGGAGGCTTCCTTCTGGCTGATCTTCATGTTCATTGATGAGACTGTAGGGAGCCTCTGATTTCAGACCCGGTGCTCTAGGGAGCTTCTGGTTTCACCCTTTGTTCTCTTGCCTGTTAAGAAGGCAGGGCCGCCTGCATCAGCAGAGGTCAGGGGCTGGGGCTCTAATTACTTTCATTCTTTGAATTGCTTGGAGGGGTCTTGGGAAAGCGACAGAAGGCCTGCCCGTCGCCCCTGACGGCCAAGTGAGCTCACACATTGGCCGTGTAGAGTTGTTATTGTTTTTGGCGAAGCTATCGCTTATTTCGAACAGCAGCGCCGAGGCCCAGGAGGGGTTTATGGGTGCGATGCGAGCCAGGCCGGCCTGCCCACGATGAGGGGTGGTTGACAGGTTTGGGGAACGAACATGGGGTGAAGACATTTCCAACGACCTTAAATAGATCTGAGGTTGAACTGGACAAAAGAAAGCCTGTCGGGAGCAGGTAGTCTCCCAGGGAGGGCGCGATGGGACACGCCTGCCCAGCTCGGCTGCCCTGGGACTTTCTGGAACGACTGGCCCCTTCCTGCCCAGTAAACTGTGGTCTCAGCCTGGGCCTGTCCAGTCGATTTGCTAGAAACACCAACTTGCTGTTTGATCCCTTGTGTTTCCAGAACCAAGTTGCTATGATTTGAGCGACATTTTCTGTGTTTTGGAAACTCACATTTATCCTTCTAAAACCGAAGGGGAGGCCTGTTAGCCCTAAAATTAGGCAACATGGAATAACTTTGCCTTCAACGGCTGACAGCTATCGAGGGCCTACCTGCCAGGGATTGTTCTAAGGACCCCACCCGCGTGAGCTCACTGATGTGTCACGTGCCCTGACCAGGTAGGGGACATTATTGACCCTGTTTTGCAAATGAGGAAACGAGGCACAGGGCATCGGGTAGCGTTCCCGCATTGACGCAGTGGGGAGCGTCGCACCGGGAAATCAGAATAAAGTTCGAGGTGTTTTCTTCCAAAAGACCCCCCGGCCCCCCGCCCCGCCCCTTAAAATCATTGTCGGTTCGGTTGTGGGGTCCAGCAGATGAGACGAATTCCCACACGCTCTGAAGACACATTTAGTGCTGCTCTAGGACCCACACTGACTGCAGAACAAGTACCCGTGATTTAAGTCATTCTGGAGCCAGACTCTCCGATCACTTCCGGGCGTTTCTGGACAGGAGCGTGGCCCCTTTCCTTGCTGATTTAGGTGCACTTGGCTCTCCAAATTCAGGAACGTGCTCTGTGGTCTCTGTCTGCACCTTGGCCTCTGTCTCTCTCTGCTGGGTACAGTGAGGGCCTCTAGTGCCCCCCCACGTCCCTCCAGAACCAGGGCCTTCCCAGCAGTTCCCCGTGATCCCAGGCTGGTCCCTGGGCCCCCCCAGACCTGGCTTCTGGAAGTGAGGGAAACATTTCCTGGCTCCAGGGAGGCTGGGCAGCATAGGGGCCCTCTGGGATGCTTCTTCTTGGATGGAGGGGGGGGTCCTGGTCCTGTCCCACCACCTCCTCTAGCCACCAGAGCCTCCCTGGCTGGAAGGGCAGGTAGAGCGTACAGGGTCATGTGTACCTTTGCAGCTGGTCCCTGTGTGACGAGTCACCTTCCCGGGACTGTGCAGGAGGAGGTGGGGCTTAGAGTCAGTTCTGTCCCTGTGGACCGCCCCCCCCCCCCCCCATCTCCTACCTGAGAATTAAAACGCGTGGCTCACACCCTTCCAGCCAGAATGTCCTTGGATTCTAGGAAATACACCTGACCGTATAAATTCTCCACACTCTTGTTTTTAATGGTAGAAGAAATAATGTTCATTGTAGAAAATGGAAGATACAGATTATGCAAAAAAGATAAAGAATTAAAACCGACTCTAATCCTACTGTAACCCTTATGACCGTTGAGACATATATTATTCTAGACTTTTCTCTTGTGTGTGTATGCACAAAATAAAATGGGATTATATTACCAGATACAGTATCTTGTAACCCGTTTTTTTGGCTTCACAATATACCTCGAGCATCATTCAATATTGATTTATTTTTTAATGAACGTAGGTCATTCAGAAAGAGTAAGGGAAAAATTGTCAGATACATGCAGACTGATCTAGCTAAATCAGTTGAACACAATTGTACTTAGATACTGGGGTAGGTAGAGGCCAGATGTGCTTCTCGTCCTCAAGGAGTTCGGGGAGACAAGAGGGATACACAAAATTACATGGTCCAGCTCCACATGATTAGCCACAAATCTATTCTTTGGAAACACTTGGAGGCCTTCATGGAAGAGGCGTCACATTTGCCTCGCTTGGTGACCATTTGCATTTTCCACGGTGGGAGCCAGCCAGCCAGAGGAGTAAAGAGTTCTGACTTTGAAGCAGATGTAACTGGATGCCAGGTTATACTTTGTCACATCCTGGCTGTGTGACGTTGGGAAATTTAACAAACTCTCTGAGCCCCGAGCTCTTCTCTGTTAAGTGTGGCTAATTTTGTACCTACTTCACCAGGTGGTTGTGACATTTCAGTAAGATAACCAATACCAAAATACATTGCGTTTTGTGATACCCAAACAGCACCGGATGTGTCCTAACTGCTCAGTAAATGATAGTTACTATTATTATTTGTATTTGGTAAAACAATTATTCATAAGCAGAAAATATGTGAGCCTCTAAGAAATTAGGAATAAAAAAAAAAAACAACTTAAGTGATTTCACTGTCTTCCAGAATACGTTTCAGTAAAGTCCAAGTAAACCTTAGGGATTTTTTCTAGGATGTAGAGAAAACGTATACCTGGGGTCCACTAGTTAGTCTGATTTAAAATTTGGGGAAATTTTGAGTCTGTGTTTGACTCTTACAGGTAATGGATTAGTCTCCTAATAATATCAGGAATGTTCCCATATCACCCTGAAATAGTACTGTACTGATGTGACCCTGAAATAATTGTGTATTCTGCTATTTCTCTGAAGTAAGATTGCACTTCATTAATAGATATCTCCATTGAAAATCGCATTCAACTTACGTGATCACCATGTTACATTCCAGACTCAACAGCTGATCTTGTCTTTCCTAGTACTTTTGTGGAAGGAACAACTTTCAGATTTGACCTATTTTGGAGAAGGATACACTTTGTTGAGAGCTATGTTAAAAAGAAACTCATTTGGGGGCGCCTGGGTGGCTCAGTCAATTAAACGTCTGACTCTTGATTTTGGCTGGGGTCATGGTCTCATGGTTCATGAGATCAAGCCCCGAGGAGGGCTCTGCACTGGCAGCACAGAGCCTGCTTGGGATTCTCTCTTTCCTTCTCTCTCTCTGCCTCCCCTGCCTGCACACACATGCGTGCACGATCACTCTCTCTCTCTCTCAAAATAAATAAATGCACATTAAAAAAAAATAAATTCACTTTCCCACCCCCTCCCCCCAAAAAAGAAAGAAAGAAACTCATTTGGCTTTGGAATTAGGACAATTTCCAACAACGAATGCTAAAAATATTGTGTATAAATAGGGAATACATAAAACCTTCTGGTTTTTAGTTGCTCCTGCGATGTCTTTTCTCAATGTCTGTCCAAGTGAAATGCTCTTTTAGAACACCTACACACACACACACACACACACACACACACACACACTCGTGGATGACATTCTAATTTCTCTCGCCCCCTGAAAGTTATGGCCAAATTAAATTAATACATAAGAGACTTGTTTTGTTCAGCTCCTGCAGGAGCTACTCGTGTCTCTTGAAAGGCCTTTTCTTTTTACGGATTCCTTACCTGAAAAGGTTTACCGTGCCTTCTTGCAAGTGGTTGTCATGCTTTAGAAAAATCACAAGCAGCAAAAAGTCAGAATTGTCAGTTCAGGAGACACTGCTCGTTCCGCTGGGTACGACCGAGCAAGCAATGCTGGCAAACGATCTTTAGAAAAAACCAGAGGATGGGAACGGCGGCGGAGCGAAGATCAAAAGGATGGCGGGCTTTATTCTCGCTGAAGGCTGGCGGCAGGCACCTGCAGGAGGGACGCCTATCGGATAGGTCATCTGTTGGGTAATGGAGAATAGAAGACAGGAGAATAGAAGCAGGTGAGGTTCCCTCTGGGAGGGGCCGGAGAGCCTGGGGAGAAACGGGGAAGCACAGCCTTCCGGAGCTGACCACCTTTCATTTAGTGCCCACGAGGCTTGTGAGGCAGAGGCTTTGAGGGGAGGGGCGCCCGTCTATAAGGTTATAGGTAAACGTGAAAATCCGCTTCTCGTGTCTCCACGGCCTCATTTATGACGGATTCTATCTGTACGGGGCGCTTACTCACACGTCAAAAATGTCCTAATCCCGTGGCGTTGACGCTACTTTCCTAGCGTCTTATTTCTGGGTGTGTGAGTGTGGTATGCGGTTTTACGCAGAAGGAGCAAAGTTATGGAAATAGGAAGTAACAATTTGAAATGCGTGCCTCTGCCGAGGGATTTCCGCCTCGCGTTGCTCTGCTTATAAAATGCACTGTTTAGCTTTAAAAGAAGTATTCAGGGGCGCCTGGGTGGCTCAGTCGGTTAAGTAAGCGTCTGACTTCGGCTCAGGTCATAATCTCGCTGTTTGGGAGCTGGAGCCTCCATTGGGCTCTGCACTGACAGTGCGGAGCCTGCTTGGGGTTATCTCTCTCTCTCTCTCTGTCTCTCTCTGCCCCTGTCCTGCTCTCTCTGTCTCAAAAGAAATAAATAAACTTAAAACAATGACAAAAATTAAAAAGTACTCAAAAGCTACCTCCCCGTGGAAGCTGATCTAGGAGTGTCCAGTTTGAAATGAAATCACGAGGGCATCATCGGACTGTAACAGCTTTGAGTTTCCGCAAGAAGGCTCGGTTTGGCATCTTTACTTTGTGAGATGCGATCCGCTGACCTGAGGACCGTCGGCCGGGATGGCAGCTGGGGCTTTCGTGGGCTGGGCGGGGCCTGGGGTGGCCCAGGGAATCGGGGGTGTGAAATGAGTTTGTCCCTTTCTTGCAGAGGACTTAAAACCCTTGCTCTCCTGCCTACTCTGGAGGATTCAGGAATCACAGAAGCAGCCTTTCAGCTGAACACCCTTTGGCAAACCCCCCTCCCCTGCCTCCCAAGGAGGGATTGTTAAATCAGATTTTTCGAGGAACACACTGCGATTGAACGGGCGAGGCTGTGCCTCCCAGGAGGCCCTCCCTCCGCTGGCGGGCCCGCTGGAATCAATAATGACCCTTTACGCTTTAGTAGGAGAAAGTTGGAGTCACCCTTTCTGTGTCGGCCGGCTGGGGTGCGTGCCCCCCGCCACACACGACCGGCGTTCCGTGCCCCCCACGCCAGTCGGCGGGGCAGCTGGACGCCGGGTCTGCCATCCATCAACGGCATCAGCCTTGGCCACGGCCGGCACCTCGCGCACACGCATCCATCATACGTCAGCCCGCCCTCCTTCACACACAGGCTAAAGGAGTGTGCTTCTTTGCTTCCTGTCTCCTGACATGCGGGCCTAGCCACAGGACCCGGCAGTAAATATCCACCCTAAACAAATTGCAGTCACTTCCAAGTCACCAGGGGCGTTTAAGAGGGAATTAGGAATTAAGAATTTGCGGCGATGGGCAATAAAAGATGGATTGGCTTCTCCGTGTGGCTCTGCAGACGTGGGCGTTAAAATCGGTAGGAGAGGCCGAAAGAGGACGCAATTACGCTTCTGAATAGGTCGTACCCAATTGCCCGGCAGTTGACTGGCCACTTCGTCAGCACGGCTGTGTTGCGTGTGCACGTCTGTATCATGTCTCTACATCTAACTACCTCTAGTCTAGAGAGAGCACATCTGCATGTGATGTGTGTACGTGTATTATGCGTGGCCGGGTGTAGTGTTTCTGCGGCAATAGCTTGGTCATCTCATTGTCATGCTACGCAAAAACGGCACATTCAAAGGCGGCTTTTGACGGGCAGGGTGGTACCTTTTGCGTGAATAATTTAAATTCTAACTGAAAAAGTCCAGGGGCGCCTGGGTGGCTCAGTCGGTTGGGCGTCCGAGTTCGGCTCAGGTCATGATCTCACAGTTTGTGGGTTTGAGCCCCGCGTCGGGCTCTGTGCTGACAGCTCGGAGCCTGGAGCCTGCTTCGGATTCTGTGTCTCCCCCTCTCTCTGACCCTCCCCCACTCACACCGTGTGTGTGTGTGTGTGTGTGTGTGTGTGTGTGTTTCTCTCTGTCTCTCTCTCAAAAATAAACATTATTTTTTTTCAACGTTTATTTATTTTTGGGACAGAGAGAGACAGAGCATGAACGGGGGAGGGGCAGAGAGAGAGGGAGACACAGAATCGGAAACAGGCTCCAGGCTCTGAGCCATCAGCCCAGAGCCCGACGCGGGGCTCGAACTCACGGACCGCGAGATCGTGACCTGGCTGAAGTCGGACGCTTAACCGACTGTGCCACCCAGGCGCCCCTAAACATTATTTTTTTTTAAAGCAACCCTTTGAGGGGCACCCGGGTGGCTCAGCGGGTTAAGATGTCCTATTTTGGCTCAGGTCATCATCTCACGGTTGGTGAGTTTGAGCCCCACATCGGGCTCTGTGCTGACAGCTCAGAGCCTGGCGCCCGCTTCCGATTCTGTGTCCCTCTCTCGCTGTGCCCCTCCCTCCCTCATGCTCTGTCTCTCTTTCTCTCAAGAATAAATAAAACATTTAAAAAAATTAAAAAAAAAGGAAAAAGTCCGTATGCCCACATTTTAGGATTCAATCTTTTTGGCAATCTAAAAGGAAAAACGTTAACCCAGGCTAAATTGCTTGGTTATCCGGCTGTGTGTATTTTATATGCCATCAATACCCTACAATAAGAAGATTATGATGTTTAAAATCAGGCTTACAGATGTATTTTCCACTTTTTAAGCCAGAAAACCCTCCAAATTGTTAGGCCTAGATTCTTTAATCTCTCTGCTTAGGCCAAAAGGTTAGCTCAGGAAAAAAAAAAGAGAGAGAGAGCGAGAAAGAAAGAAAGAAAGAAAGAAAAAGAAAGAGCCACCATTTTCCACCGTAAAGAAGGGCTGAGGGATGTTTCTGGAAGTGATTGCCTGGTTGTGCTGCTCAGCGGGAGAAACAGCGTCGGATGTGGGGCCGCAGGGAGCTGGTCCGGGAGCACCTGCCCTGAGCTCGCCCCGTGCCGACAGCAGACAAGTCTGGCTCATGTTGGAGGAGGTCCACTGCTCCCCCCTCCTCACTGTGAGGGAGGTGGGGGCGGGGCGAGAGCTGCCCCAGGTCCCTCCCGGGGAGGGGCACCAGACCGCCCCACTCCATTGGCTCCGGGCCTGTCCGGGGCCCCTTCCTGGCCCTGGCCCCTTCCATCCATCTCTGCTTGGTACCCGGTGCTGACAAACTTACTCAAAACTATTTGTGACAGCAGCTTCCTCTGTTATTTTATTTGTAGTGTAACAGAAAGCCTTTGATGTTTGGACCAGATGGGTTAAGGAAATGTGGGGATTTCGGTCCTGGAGAGAAGGCTGCTTGGAAAAGCATGGTTGGGGCAGCACAGAGCCTCCGGGGCACCGGGAGCCGTGTTTGAGCCTCTCCTGGGGGAGGCAACCTGGTGCCCCCGTGTCTAGACTGAGACGGTGACCGTTGGGCTGGGCAGAAGGGGTGCCCCGGGAAGTCTGAGGGCTGCGGATCCTTGCAAGTCCGGGAGGAGGGGGGTCCCTTCTCCCCCAGGCCTTTCTGGCCTAAGAGTAGCGGGCCTGGGCCCGGTGGGCCGGGAAGGGTGGGCGTGTGCAGGTGCCTGGCCCTGGGGCTTCTTGGTGTTTCAGGAGCAAGACTGTCAGAGTCGTCTGTGTGTCGGGTCACCAGTGGACACTGTGGTCTCCGATCCTCTCCCACCCAAATGGCCTGTCCACCCGCAAAGAGAAGGGCGCCACTCCTCCGTCCTCAATCCTCTGTCACCGTCGCTGGGACACGTCCCACGTAGGCGGGTAGGCCTGCCGGAAGAACGGGGCTGGACTCGGGGGATGTCAACCCGAGTGCGGTGGGTTCTCTTCTGCGGGCTTTTATCGCGCCCCCTGAAAATGCGCTCCCTGTGAGGACTCGTGTCTGCTCGTCGGCAAAAGAGCAGTGTGGGAGTCACGTGTCTGACCACGGGGTTAAGGCCTTGGGGACGCGGTCCCGAGCGAGGCGTCCGCTGCTCCCTTTGCCAGAAACACAAGCACTTTCGGGCCTCGCGTTGGGGTCCCCACGATTCAAGGGGGGTTTTGGAAATGTCCTGGGGAGAACTCTTCCTTTTCCCCGCCCGGAAAGGACTCGATCCCCCCTCCTGTGGCCCCGCGTGCGTGGGGACAGTGCTTCTGTTCCTGCCCCAGGCCACCCTCCGACTCCCAGGGCACCAGCCGGTCTCAGCCAGCACACCCACACCTGCCTGCACACACGCACAGGTGCGCACACGCTCCTGTGCCCAGGAGCACACACGTGTGCTCACACAGGCTCTCCCTCTCTCCTGCCGTCACGTCTCTTCCTTTCCAGGCCCACCTCCTCACTCAGCCGTCTGGGGTCTCCCGTGGGTTCCCCGCTGCTACTGCTGATGGAGCCCAGGGGCCTGTGGCCACCACCCGCTTTTCCTTGGAACCCCCGCCCAGCACCCACCCTGCCCTCATGCTCCCCTCTCCCTCCCCTGCTCCTCCTCAGGTCCTGCGTCCCCTCCCTCCCTCCTCTCTCTTTTATTTTATTTTATTTTATTTTATTTTATTTTATTTTATTTGTTTATTAAAAACATTTTTCTTAAGTTTATTTATTTATTTTGAGAGAGAAAAAAAAGAGAGGATGAGCAGGGGGGTGCAGAGAGAGAAAGAGAGAGAGAATCCCAAGCAGGCTCTGAGCTATCAGTGCAGAGCCAGAACCCATGAACTGGGAGATCCGAAGTCGGACGCTTAACCGACTGAGCCACCCGGGCGCCCCTCCCTCCTCTCTTTCCATTAGAGTTGGGCTCTTGGGGTTGGTCCTCGGTCCCTTCTCCTCTGACTGGGCACTCGCTCCCTGGCAAAGCCATTCCCTCCTGGGGCTCGTGACCTCCCTTCCCAGCCCCAGGCTGCACGGCCAAGAGCCCGGGCAGCGTCCAGGCCCCCGGAGGGCTGTTGGACACCACACCCCACGTGTGGGAGGTTCACGTCCTCTCCCTGTGTGAGCTCGGGCGGCTGCAACAAAGCAGGCCCCACGGTGGGGGAGGGGGCCTAAAAGCAGACATCTACCCCTCTCGATGCTGGAGGTGCTGGCGGAGCTGGGGTTTGGTGAGGCCGCCTGCTGGATCACAGACGGCCGTCTTCTCGTGGCTGCGTCCTGAGCAGACTCCCTGGGTCCCTTCTCTAAGGGTGCTAACCCTTTCGCAAGGGCTCCACCCTTACGACCTAATCATCCCAAAGGACCCGCCTCTTAACACCATGGCTTTGGGCCTTAGGGCTTCCACACGTGACTTCTGGGTGACACACACATTCAGTGCACGGCACCCAGCCCCAGGGAACTCTGGGATGGTGACGGCAGGGGCATCGAAGCACCCGCCTCACGCCCCTCTCGGCTCTCACGGGAAACGCTGCCATGAGCTTGTCTGCCCCGGACTCTTGATTTCTTCTCTCCAGTCAAGGGCCTGTCACTTCCCCTATATCTCCTTCCCTCTGCCACCGCCCCAGTCTGTGTCACGGTCCCCTCTTCCCCACATTCCCGAAGAGTCTCCCTCTGGCCCCCTCGCTTCTGCCTCCCGTCTGTCCCCACAGTGTTTCAGCAGCGGGTGCGCTGTCCTCAGATAACATCCAGATGGCATCAGGTGGCCTGAGTGCCCGGCCGGCTCTCTCCTCCTGGCCCCTGCAGCCTCCTCTCTCTCCCGCCTGCAGACACTGATTAGACTCTGAGACGCTGCCTCTCCCTCACCCCTGCCCATTGAGGGGACCCTAAAGGTCTGAGAGGAGCACCTCTGTGTCCCCAGATTAGCTTTGCGGGGTCCTCCTAGGGTGGGCCGGGTGTGCCTCCCGCGAGCGTCCTGACCCCTGACCATCCCCAGATCGGTCCTGACCACACGGTACTGTTTGTCTTCTGTCCTTCTGGTCACGCCCTCCGCCCCCCGCCCCCCCAACCAGGTGGCCATCTCTGTGGGCCTGGTGCTGATGGGGCCTGGCTCACCAGTGGCCGTTGGACAAATAAATCCAGTTCCTGCCAGAATTCATTCCAATCTGAGTGCCTCTGACGTTACCAGGCCAGATGCCGTCCCCGCCGCGTTTTTCCTGGAGATCTTATTTTTTAAAGGACAAGAAAGGTCTGTGAAAAAGCCAAAGCTTTTTGAAAGTAACTGGAAAAACTAACATTCTTCACTGGATGGAAGAAGGAAATCAGACAGTTGAGGAGTTCCCCTTGTGCGGTTTGGTTCATTTTCTTCATTTGCGATCAGAAATCCCGACCGCGGTTCCTGACCCCACAAAGGATGGTGTTTCCAGGGCCCCGGGCAACGCGCTCTAAATTTGCAAGGCCCATATTGTAAAAGGAAGTACCTGCGTCCTGAGAGAACTCATTTGCCCATTATCAGCCTTGCTCTGCGCCTCTTCCTCCCCTAACCACCAGCTGACCGAGGACTCTCTGCGGGCAGCCGCCGGGCACCGTGGTTTGTTCCTCTGGATCCACGCAACCCCCAGAGGAGGTAGCTTTCGTTCCCACGCTGCAGATGAGCAAACTGAGGCTCAGATTCCCAAATTTCCACGGGGAGCAAGTGGTGGAGTTGATGTTCGCCTGCAGATAGGACTACTCGGATGCCACGGCCTTGGCCAGAATTCTCTGTCACCTCCTATACCTCTCGGGGCTCACACCCAAGGCTTGTTTCTGAAACGCTAAGTCCCATGTGTCAAGTCTTCATACTTGTGGGGGGAGCACCCACGTCACGGGTCAGGCACGGCGCTGGGACGGGGCAGAGGGAGATGGGGAGAGAGAAAATCCCAAGCAGGCTTTGCACCCCCAGCAGAGAGCACGACGTGGGGCTCAAACTCACAAACCTCGAGGTGATGACCTGGGCTGACGTCAGGCACTTAGCCAACTGAGCCACCCAGGCACCCCTGTTCTGGGCTTCCAAGGTGCTCTCAAGGCAACGAGGGAAGGGGGTGTACAGGCACCCCGGGCTGGTCAGGATCGCTCATCTCGACACGATGAAGGGTGTGGTGGGGGGGGGGGGGGCGCGGCCCGGGGCCGAGGAAGGAAGCAGAAGTAAGTGCTGCTGAGGCTCAGGTGGGGAGACGTGAGTGCCCAGGCCATGAAGGTGGTGATGGTGCCCGACTGTACCCAGGCGCCGTGATGAGATCCGGCCCCCGACCCATCCCTGCTGCCCTGGCAGTGAGTCGGCCCTGAACCCACTGGTCCCGCACACGGGGCCAGTCCTGCGTGATTGTCCAGGCCGAGGGAGTTAATATCTGTGTAGCAGGCCCCCCCGGGAGCTTGGTCAAAATGCAGAGTCCTGCCCCCCTCCCCCAAGACACGCCCCTAGGTCTAGGAGGCCTGGGTGGGGGCCTGAACCTGCACTGGAACCGTCTTCCCAGAAGGTGGTGATACAGGTGGCCTCCAGGCCTTGTGCTGAGGGTGGCCGTCTCTGCGGGGTGATGGGAGTTCTCCCGGAGAGGTTGAGCCACCGGCCTGCGGCCTTTCGGGGCTGGGGCTGTGGGGCCGCGTGCACTCTGTTAGAAATGAATCCGCTCTTAGCTGCAGAAATGCCCTTTTTTTTTTTTTTTTTTTAAAGTGCCCTTTCCTCTTTCTACTGCCTGGGAAGGCTAATACTATGTTTATCTGTGTTACAGAAAAATAATATGAAATAATACTAATAAATGCGTATGTATAAATAATTTAATAAATCTTGTAAGTAGTACAAATAATATTGTAGATGATAATAAGATTTTGTGTCCCGGGTAAAGAGGGGGCCTGGGGAGCCGGAAAAAGCTGACTTTGCAGTCACTCACCAGGGGCGGGGGGTGGGGGAGGATGGGAACAGGAGAGAAACACGAGTGTTTTGGCTCTGGGGTGGGAAGAGGCCCCCCAGGCTGGGAGAAGAAGGGGGCGTGGAAACTAGAAGCTTCTAGCTGGGCTGTCCCTGCTGCTCACTTTCAGTTAGGCCATCACCACATCACAGCTCAGCTGCATTCTCTGAGCAGGGGGCCTTCACCTTTGTCCCCTTCTTCCCTTCCCCCAAGCCCCAGAGCTGGGGGCTTTTGATGCCTGTCCCTGTGGTTTGGGCTGTCCTCACTCCTACTCACCTAGGGGACCAGCCTGGGTTTTTCTCCGGTGCCCAGAGTCTAGAGCGGAGCCCCCATCACCGCCCCTTGACCTGGCACCTGCTGCTCTGGGCCCTCAGCAACCCCCTTCCCCCCCTCCTCCCTGCCCCGTGGATGCTCACACCTTTGATTCAGCTCCTCCGCATCCCATTAAGCCCAGGGACAGGCACATTGGCACTTCCTACAGGCCACTGAGTCATTCGCAGGGATGAGATGAGTCCCAGATGTTAAGGAACATGGCAGTGCTCCGTGGACCGCCTTTGGGACAAATAAACACGGGGATGCATGCACCTCGATGGGATTCCGGAAGTTTGGCAAGTTGGCTCCCTTCTGGAGGGAGAGGCTGGTGACATTGGAGGGGGGTGGCGGGTGGCAGGGAGGAGAAGGGAATGAGCGTCTATCCGGAGCATCTCCAGGGTGATTGCTGACTTCTTGAAGGAAAGGAGCTGAAACTAACTATTCCAGTGTCATCCAAGGGGGAAGATTTACTGTCACGCTAGAGCCTGACCCTGTCAGTGAAATGTCTGGCCCCTGAAATGCTGGGCTTGCCATGCAGTAGGGGTACAATGTGGGCTCTGAGTCGGAAGTGACCTTGGGCTGGGCGAGTTTCAGTTTTCCTGTCTCTAGGAGGGAGTAAGAGATCCTCCCATCCCAGGAGCTCCTGAGAACCACGGACAGGGTCACGAGCGGTGAAGTGCGGGCTCCGGCTCACCAAGGGGCTTCTGCTGCTGTGTCCATTCAGTCTCACTGGC
Organism: Prionailurus viverrinus; assembly: GCF_022837055.1. Taxonomy (NCBI): domain Eukaryota; kingdom Metazoa; phylum Chordata; class Mammalia; order Carnivora; family Felidae; genus Prionailurus; species Prionailurus viverrinus. Next base: position 84,028,575 of record NC_062571.1, read on the forward strand.
TCAGTCACCCTTGGTGACCAGGGCCTGGCTCTCCCAGCCCCACCTAAGAGCAGGATTTGGGCTCACGCTCAGGCATTTCCAATAAAAGATGGAAATGCCAGTGCTGTTTTTCTGGGATTTTTTTTGGGTTTTGTTTTTTGTTTTTTTGTTTTTTGTTTTCCTAAGGCTGTTTATTTAAATAGAGCCTAAGACAAAATGTTAACTGCCCTTTGTGTGACACGAGGCCACAAATGGCTTTGAGCAAAGTGGTGGAAAAATAGTGATAAATTATATGCACTTAGGATTCTGAGAAAAGAAGACATGTTTTGGCAAAATTTAATTAACCGTTTGCACTAGAAATTTACTCGCGATAACCACCTTAGTAACTGCACTGTCTATCAATAACGTGATTCATTGCGCATCGAAATGTTTCACGAGTTGGTCACGTGAGGGTTGACCTGCTCAAGCCTCGAGATCATGACCTGAGCCGAAGTCAGAGGCTGAACCGACTGAGCCACCTGGGCCCCCCTGCACTGTGACTTTTATGTCCCCCGCCCCGCAGGGGCGTCCAGTTCATGTGACTGCAGTGCCTGGAGATGCGGTCTATGCTCTCACACCTATGTTTATATTGTGGTTTTATTAAAAGGAAATCTCTCAAGATCGCAATCTACAGAAATAATAGGGCTGAAGTCAGCCTCTCTTACAGAGACGCTCTCTGTGAATCCTCTAAGAATTGTTTACAATTGTTTACAATTCTTAGAGGATGTTTCATGTGATGCTCAATTTGTCAAATGGAAGAAGGACACGGGTGTCCTCTTGAAAATCGTTTCTTTGTTCAATTATAAGCCTCACTCATTAGTTTGGTCAACATTTGTGAATTTAAACATCCAGGAAGGACCAGAAGCAGCTAGCAACCGAGACTGGCAGCTCAGGAGAGAGCATCATTCATTGATTTTATTTTATTTTTATTTTTTTGTCTTTGATGAATGAGGCATGTTCTCTGTCCTGTGGATGCTCACAGGCTGTTGGTGACACATACCTAAGGAACTACTTGCAAAAGCGCATGATAACTGAGGACCCTACGAGGTCAAAGGGGACAGGGCTGGGCATGAGGGATCCTGCAGGGCTGGGGTGGGGTGTCGGAAAGGTGCAGACAGAGCCAGATTTGGGCGACAGCTTGGTAGCAATGAGAAGGAAGACTGTGCATGAGGTCATCCTTGAGCGTGGAAGTTAAGAAAGAAAACCATTTGCTTAAAACCTCGGTGATCATTGGGGTGCTTGGATGCCTCCGTCGGCTGAGTGTGTGACTCTTGATTTCAGCTCAGGTCATGATCCCGGGGTCACGAGACCGAGCCCGGTTTTGGGTTCCGTGCTCAGCCTGGAGCCTACATGAAATTCTTTTCTCTCTCTCTCTCTCTCTCTCTCTCCACCTCTGCCCCGTCCCCTTGCTCTCTCTCTCTCTTTCTCTAAAAAATAAAACAGAACAACCAAACCCTCAGTGATCATTATTGCCATACTCTTTAGTCCTGGAAATATAGAGATGTAGGGGGAGATTCTCTCTCTTTCGATGGTGAGATTTTTCTCTGTAGGGAAGTGTCGTGGCTGGTCCTAATGGGGACCTTCTGCCACTCCCACCTAGTGGTATTTAAGCAACTAGAAGAGAGAAAACACATTGGCAAGACCCCGGGCAATGTCCCCAGAGAGTCTGGTCTGACCTACGTCTTCACGGATAAACTCGAGAGCCCCATCAAGCATTCCAGCGGCACACAAGTTCACCTCTGACCTTCCGACTGCTTCCCCCCGACCCGCATATGTTGTCTCCTTGTTTATTGTATTCTCCCATTTAAAAGTATGTGCTCATGGCATAAAAATGTAAAACTATGGAAAAATGGAGAGAAGAAGTAATAACTCCCATTAATATTTCAGTGTTTATTTGTTTTTCCAATCTTTTTCCAAATTATTTTCCTTTACACACCCACGATCATAGGCTATGCATACACAATTTTGTTCCCCACTATTTTATTTATTTAATGTTGTAAATATTTTGTCCCATTCTTCACAAGTATTTTGTGATGTGGAGCAACCGTAACGTGCTTAACTCTCCCCCCCCCCCCCACTCCTCATTGGGCACAAATTGTTTTCAATGTTTTCCTGAAGTAAAGAACGCTTTGATGGTCATCTTTTTGTAGAGACGTCTCTCTGTATTTCGGGGTGGATATTCTTTGGGAGTGGAGAACAGAAGTGGAATTGCTGAGTCAGAGAACATCAACATTATTGATATTTTTAGTACGGAATGTCATACGCGTCTCCACCAGGAATGAGGATATTTGGTTCACAGAAACGAGACACCACAGTGAAAATCCAACCAGCGAACCAACCGACAAACAAACAAACAAACAAACAAAGCCTTCACAGGTTTGAGAGATGCACTTTGTATATCTAGGCTCGTGAAGACAACATTTGGTTTTGTTCTGGCCTTTTTTGGGGGCTTTTTTTTATTGATGTATCCCAGGCGCCCGGAACTTGCACAGAGTTGGATCCCACAATTATTGGTAAAATGGAATATGTTTTCCAAAGTGGCCCTTTATCTGGGCGAGGAAGTACAGGGCCCTCTAACCTGTTACACTTAGATCAGAATCAGGACTCCCTTCTTCGTTCAGCCCCTGAACTTAGGGCTTCACCAAAAAACTTGACTGCAGGCTATGTGTCGGCTCCCAGGGCAAGTTATTTCTGGAGCAGATCGGTGCTTTCTGTTTCTGGACGCATCTTGTTAAGGCTCATCCAAGAAGCTTTCATGGCAGATTCACGAGGCCAGGAGATGTTACCAGAGCCTTGTTGCTGGCTGAGGAAGGAACAGAATTCAGGATGGTGAGGTTGAAATGGCTTTGAACCTGGGTGGTTGAGGCGGGTCCCACAACTGGAAGCAAGACGTGTGTCCAGAGATGGAGAGCAGGGATTCCCCCGTGAGGTCTGAGGGGCAAGGTCATCCCTGCTCAGGCTCCTAGTTACTGACACTCATGCTCTTTATGGGGGAACCTTTCTCTGTGGTGGCTTGTCCTTTACTTGCTGGTTCTTCTTTTTTGTTTAAGGCTTATTTATTTATTTTAGAGAGAGAGAGAGAGAGAGAACAAGCAGGGGAGGGGTAGAGAGAGGGAGACACAGAATCGCAAGCAGGCTCCGTGTTACCAGCGCAGAGCCTGATGTGGGGCTTGAACTCACCAACCGTGAGATCATGACCTGAGCTGAAATCAAGAGTCAGACGCTTAACCCACTGAGCCCCCCATGTGCCCCCTCCCTCGCTGGCCCTTCAGCTTCAATGTAGATGTCCCCACCTTGGTCAAAAGACCTCCTTTCCGATCTCACGCCCCGCTCGAGTACGCAGAAGCCTCCACCACGGCCCGTATCTTCTTGTGCCGGAATTGTCCGACCGCAAGTCTGACGTCCCTTTGCCCGTGAGACCTGAGCACTGACCCAGAGAATGACTGTGTCGAGCTCACGTGCAGGTGCACGGCAGGGGCTCCCCAGCCGCGGTTCACCATGTTGCCCTCGTGATGGCCCACGAGGAAAGGCTATTTCAAGGCAGAACTTTTTGGTTTTTGTGTTTTGCTCCTTACATAAACTGTAAGTTTTTTTTTAAAATATATATATACAACAAAATGAAAGTAAAGGGTAAGTCATAAATGCCACCTCCTAATAGGACAGCCAGTTAAATTGGAGTTGTACATCATTGACCACTATGAAAAACTACTTTCATAATTGTTTTAATTTTCTCTCTTGGTTTTATGAAGACCTTTATTACACACAGCTCTATATTAGCACCTTTATTTGTAATGAAAGAAGGGCTGGCAGAAAATTGAGGTTAAAACATGGCCTCGCTTCCAGGGGCAACAACTAAAGGTGAGTGCTTCTCCGAAGGAAGTAAACACAGGCTGTCCTCTCGGCAGAGCGGGCTCGCTGCACCCCTCCTTCCTGGGGCTGTCGCCCTTCCCCTCTCACACCTGTTTTCCGAACGCGGAACTTAGACACAAAGATGTAACCACAAGTGTGATCGGCCGATGTCTCCATCTTCGGGGGTGGGGGTGGCGGGGAGGGATATTTGCTCATGAAAACCTCCTCTGGGATTTTTTTGTTTCCGGTCACGACCAAAAAGCTCGACGATTTCGACCCTTGGAAAAACAGATTTTTCAAAGTTTTATTTTAGTTTTGTTTACTTTTGCAATCGAAATCAGCAGCCCGTTGAATTTCACGGAGTTTTTAAAAACTCTCTGTTCCCTTCATTTTCAGTAGCAAAATTTTACATTGCATTGCATTTGGGGGTCGGGGGGGATTTTCTGCAGCTGAGAAGTAGGCACGCGGCCAGTGTGTGTGTGTGTGTATGTGTGTGTGTGTGTGTGTGTGTCGGATGGCTGGGAGGCCCGGGGTGGGTCTGGCGGTTCATTTTCAAATTCAAAGTGATCTCCCTTTTGGAATAAAAGTCAAGGGAGGCATTGCCAAAGAAACATTTCCCTACTGACTGGGCGTCAGGTGGTGGTAATCACTCGTCAGCTGTTTTGTGGCCACATTAGAGAAGTCACTTTTCTGTAACGTCGAGTCTTCTACGAGTCCTGTACCGGAAGGCAGGCCCTGCTCTGGCATGTGACGAAGATTTCAAACAGAGAAACAACCCCGTGTCCCCCAAATGGAGTGAATATTGGAACCGCAGAGAAACTAAGACACTCGAGATCATTATTTGAGGTCAGGAGGTTTCCTGCTAAAAATCTCCCCTTGAAACCCAAGGGGACTGCGCTCAAAGCGTTTTTATCAGAAGGCTCTGGAGTCGGGGATCTGCTTTGACTGCTGGTGTATGGCTTTTGACCTGTGAAATTCCACAGCCAGCGTTTGAACTGAGGCTTTAAGGCTGCATGCGCCGGTGCGGGTGAATTTAAAAAAGTCGCTAAAAAGTGTTATTTTCCGGTGCATCGTGGAAGGGGCTGGGCCTGCTTGTAAGTCACGTTACCTTTTCAAAGTGTTGGTGTTCTCATCCTTCCTTCTAACCAACTTTGAGCCAGAGGCACCGTTGTGTTTGTTAAACGGCCAACGAGCCGCTGAGTTGAAGTCGGTGCTGACTTGAATAATCCTGTTTATGAATTAAAAAAAAGAGGCGTGACCCAAATGTCCTGGGACTCGTAAATGGATTCTAACCCAACGCCAGAGGACGAGTCTGAAGCTGGCTTTGAGCAGAGGGGGCCCCTTTGGAGCAAAGGCTGGCCAGGTGGCAGGTTTTAAAGGGAAAACACTTATTTAGATGTGTAAGCTTTAGTAAATAAATTAAAAAAAAAAGCATCCACAAAACCTCCTGATTTCGGAGTCACGCCTCAGACAGTTCTGTCCCTCCCACTTGGTTGCTATCTTCATAACATAAGCAATTACCACAGGGGACTTTAATTTTTTTCCTGGCTGCGTATCCACAGGATTGCGGTTCTGTTGTGAATGAAAACTATGATCGATTAGACTCCCGATCAAAATGAGATCAATAACCTGTTCCTTGGCTATTGATGCGGCCGGTCACGGAGGTTGGGGGCGGGTTCGGCCCCCACGGCTGCTTCTAGTAAGCACAGTTTGGGCTGGTTTACAGGCTTCACCCCTTGCCATGCCTCAGTCCCGTCCCTGTGGTCCCATTATCCACATTTAACATCACAGGACAGTTCCTTTTGTGGAGGAAAACTGTTTCCTTTTTTTTTTTTTTTTTTCATTTTTCTGAAGTTTATTTATTTATTTTAAGAGAGAAAGAGAGACAGAGAGAGACAGCCAGTGCCCGAGCAGGGGAGGGGCAGAGAGAGAGAGGGAGAGAGAGGGAATCCTCAGCAGGCTCCACACTGTCAGGGCAGAGCCTGACTCGGGGCTCAAAATCACGAACTACGAGATCATGACATGAGCCGAATCCAAGAGTCCGATGCTTAACTGACTGAGCCCACCCAGGCGGCCCCTTTTTAAATTTTTTTTTAAAGTTTAATTTTTTTTTTTTTTGATAGAGAGTAAGAGAGCGCGAGTGAGCATCAGAGGGGCAAAAAGAGAGGGAGAGAGAGAATCCCAAGCAGGCTCCATGCTGTCATCGCAGAGTCTGATGTGGGGCTCGGTCCCGTGAGCCGGGACATCATGACCTGGGCCGATATCAAGAGCTGGGTGCTTCGGTGACTGAGCCTCCCAGGCACCCGGAAAACTGTTTCCTAATCAAGAACACAGACTTCTGGCTCGTAGGGGATGAAGCCAGGGCTTAGGCAACTCTCACTAAGTCTCTTCCCCGCGCAGTCTCTGAATGGGTGCAGCTGTGCAGAGCAAGCTGTCCAAAACTGCACTTTAGGGGCGAGGCTGGGTTCGGGGGGTCCGGGAACGCTGATGAAGGGTCGTCACAGAGGCTGGTTCTGTCGGGCTCCACTCTGGACCCCCACTACCCGGTTTGGATCGCCGGATGAGATTTATCTCATCTTTCTTTACATTTTACTCCAGGGTAGTTTCACAAGTCAGATGCCTGATCGTGACCTGCATCCGTGCGTGGTGTTAATAACATGACCCTTCGGGCTTTTTGCTTTACAAGAGACCTCTGCATCTCAGACACTTGAAATCTTCTCTATTCTGGGAGATTCAGGCAAACAGGTTGGAGCCAAGGCTGGCGAGGTGGCCAGGGAAGGTCAGCGCGTGACCTCTGATCAGGGGACTGTGGGGCTGTAAATAAATGTGGCCGCTGGGGTCTGTGACCACCAGGCTGCCTTCATCCCCCTCTTATTTGCTCACCCCTGTAAGTGACAAGAAAAGGCAGAGCCGGCGTCGTGTGGAAGGGGCCCAGCTGACCCTCTAGATTCGGCTTGAACCGAACACCAGGCAGAGCAGGAAGGCTGGGAATGCTCTGGAACAGATTTCATGACATCCATCCAGGCCTCTGGTGGGGTGTCTTAACTGGGATTGGATTAGGAGGAATTTACCACTTCGGAAGAAGTTCTGAGACATCCTGTGCGGGATGGGAGATTTGGCCTCTGGAATGTTCTCTCTGGCCCTGCTTCTGCCCCGGCTGTGTGCTTCCTTCCACTGGGAGTGAGGACGATATCCCCAGCTTCCAGGATTTCACCTTTTCGTCCTCCACCGTTTGAGCCACAAAATTACCCATTGTGTGGGCATTTGTCTGTTTACTATAATGAAAACAACCGGATTTGTAATTGTCTATTAAATGGTCTATTAAATAGTGTCATAGCTAGAGGGACCTCAGCAAAAATAATTCGGCTTCTCAATGCTTCACAGGCTCCCTCTCCTCACCCGGTTTGCAGCACTTTTGGGGAACACAGCTTCAAGCCGTCTTTCTTCTTTCTCAAACCTCATAACCTGAAGCTTTTCCGGTGATTCTTTTCCCCTGGGAGGATTCAAATCTCAGCTGCCCCAGGACGTGGGGGTGGGACCCCTCTGGCTTTGCACCTGGTGGCTTCCCCAGAAGCAAGGTCCTCTCCCCATTTGTTGACAGGACGGCCCCTCCTCCTGGTGGGTCACCTTCCTTTTTTGTCCTGTTTCCTGTGGGGGGAGGGGAGGCTCTGGCTTCTCCAGGGCTCCCCTTGAGCATGGGACTCACCTCCCGGCCACACCCCTACACCCCCCCCCCCCCCCCCCCCGCCCCCACCTCTGTCTCATCTCTTTTGTCGGCCTCTTTGTTACTTTTATCCCCATTCTCCTTATTTTGATGCATATTCTGTAAGTTTTTATTTCCTGGGCTCACCGCTGGCCCACGTCCTCAGCTACAAACAGAAAATCTACCCAGAGGCCTATTTGTCGCCCACCCCAGTCCCTGAATATCGGCATCAGAGGACTGTTCTCCAAATGCGGCATGCGTTCCGTCGGTGGCTGGAATATGCTTTCTGACGGTATGGAGATGTCCATTTAAAAATTAATATTTAGAAATGTGTTTTATTTTTTATGGGGCGCCTGGGTGGCTCAGTAGGTTAAGCGGCCGACTTTGGCTCAGGTCATGATCTCACAGTTCATGGGTTCGAGCCCCATGTCGGGCTCTGTGCTGGCAGCTCGGAGCCTGGAGCCTCCTTCGGATTCTGTGTCTCCCTCTCTCTCTGCCCCTTCCCCACTCGCACTCTGTCTCTCTCTTTCTCTAAAAAATAACCATTAAAATTAAAAAAAGTTTTTTTGAAGACGTTGTTTTATTTTTTATAAGTAAAACTAGCTCATCACAACCAGGATCTCACAGATGAGGATAAAATAGATTTTTGACCATAAAAGCCAACTTAGGGGAAACTATCCAGTAAATACTGGAAGGTGAGCAGACTCAGCTCACGTGGGAGGGTGGCGGAGGGCGGGGCACAGGTGGGCAGAGCACGGGTTCACTCCCACCAGCCCCCTCAACTACCCGTGAGGGGAGGTGGGTGGTGGGAGGGACTGGGCTCCTTTCTAATGAACCAAACTCTGAAGAAGGTACCTTGTGGGTCTCTAAGGGAGGAGTGAGGGTTGCTGCCTTGTGGAACCCCAGGGGCCATCGTGCAAGCTGTTTTCTCGGGCAAGGCGGACCCATTGGAAGACAGCTGTCGGTGTCCTTGGCGGGCTCTGGGGACTGCAGACCGTGTCACCGGCACGTCACCCCGACAGCCTTCCCAGGAGAGTCTTGTAGAGTCTCCTCCAGGAAGAAGGAGTAGGTCTGGATTTTCTCCTCTTCGCTCGCTGTTCTGTCACAGTAACGACAGCCCTACCCGACACCCTTGTTCTGTTTCTCACACTCGCTTGTGTCTCCTGCCGCTGAGTGCCATTCATTCTACCCATGATGGCCGGATGGTTTATGAAGATGTTTGTTTGTGCTTGGCTCATACTCTCCCCCTTTAGCCCCCTGCCCGCTAAATAAGCCAGGGTGTCCCAGACCGTGTCGGGGACCTAACAGCTAGACTTCTTTCTTGCGAACAGAACCCTGAATTTTGGAGGCCCGGTTCCAGAGGGTGGACATGATCTGTGTAAGTCATTCCTGGCAATTTTGTTTGCGTTTGCTAGTGATTGGTGTTTAGGTTACCGTGTGATCAATTCTGGCCAATAAAACATATGGAGAGTCTTCGAGGGACTTCTGGGAAAGTTTTCATTTGTTAATAAGAGACAGAAGAACCAGGAGAAAGTCCTCCTGCTTGGGACCCTGTGGTATAAGGTGTGATATTTGGCACCACAGCAGCCATTCTGCCAACATGAGGGGATACACGGACAGCTCCTTGAAGATGACAGAGGAAGTATTTTTTTTTTAATATTTTTTTAAGTTTATTTGAGAGAGAGAGAGAGAGAGAGAGAGAGAGAGAGAGAATGAGCAGGGGAGGGACACAGAGAGAGGGAGACATAGAATCTGAAGCAAGCTCCAGGCACTGAGCTGTCAGGACATGGGGCTGACATGGGGCTTGACATGGGGCTTGAACACACAAACCATGAGATCATGACCTGAGCTGAAGTTGGATGCTTAACCAACTGAGCCACCCAGATGCCTACAGAGGAAGTATTAAAGGAAACTTCATACACTATTGAGTCACCAAAGGAGCATTCAGAGTTCCTCTAGGATCTTGTTAGATGAGATAATCAGTGCTTTTATCATTTGCATTACTTTTTTTTTCCCCCCAGAAGTCTCCTAAATGACTCACAGCTACTTTTACTCTCACATGCCCTAGAAGCTGTTTCATTCTGCCCAAGGGAAATGTTGGCTGCTGACTCGACCTATCTTGGCTTTTGTTTTCCAAAACCTGAGCTCCTGAAGAGCTTATACCTGGGAGGTAGGAAGCTTCTTGGAACTCCTCAGAGGTGGAGCTGTCCATGGTGCACTCAGGAAGACGGGTCCCTGGGGGTGGGGCTGCCAACCACACTGACTTTCCTGTCCCCAAGCCTGCCTCCAAGGGAACCCTTGGGTTCAAATGATACGGAGAGCCATGAAGCCTGTGATGCTTTGGGGATGTGCCGGGGATACAAGGCCTTTGCTCATCTTCTGGGCACCCCAGAACCCTCCACGCCCCTAAGTGGACTGAAGGAGGGACAGGAACTGCCATGCAAAGGTTGAGATAGATTCCTGCTGGCCTCATAAGAGAGACGCTTGGAGTTGGATTTAAATCCTGAGTCTGTGGGGCAAATCTATTCCCGCTTTACCATATTGTGATTTTGCCTTACTCTGCTCAAAACTTGTCAGGTCTGAAAGCTGGATTCTCCAGAGCGTGCTTAAATGGGGGACATGCCAGAGGGCAGTGGCCAAAGACAAGCCAGGGTCTGGGCAGCCACACTGTATTTTGTGACTGTCTTCAGCCATTGCCTTTTCCTGATAGAATTGCCACTGGGGATTGCCCACGTCATGGGACACTGGGGACTTCCTTCTAGTTAGAGCACCAAGGACAAAGTCTTCACTGGTCTTTCTTTTTGCGTGATGATACCATTCATGAGAAGTCCTATTTTGAGTGCACTAATTCAGCATTTTAAGATGTTACTCTCTGGTATCCCCTGATGGGTGAGAAGTTGGAATAGAATATCAATTGGTCCACTTCCCTTACTCTGTAATGCCTTTCTCATGATACATTTATCAGAATTCACGGCACAATTTCCCCCCCAAATGACTGGGTTTTGTTCTTGATGAAAATTCCCAGCTCCGCAACTGGGTTTCTTTTCCTGAGTCACATTTTTTAAATAAACTTTTATTTTGTAATAGTTTCAGATTTACAGAGAAATTGCCAAGTTAGTATAGGCAGTTCCTGTCTGCCCTTCTCCAGCCAGTTTGCCTTCGTGTTAACATCGTGTATAACCCGGGGCACATTGGTTACCTCTACGAGGATCACTGTGTCACAGTTCTGTTAATTGAACTACAGACTTTGTTGGGGTTTCCCGACTCTGTTTCCCTGCAAATGTCCTTTTTCTGTTCTAGCATCCAATCCAGGATCCCACATGGCATTGACACTAAGTCACAGTTAATTCTGTTTTTGAGATAGTTGTTTCTCCTTTCCTACCCTGTTTGTAGCACAGACCTTTCAGTCACCTATCATGTTCATCTCATGGCCACCAAATGTCATTCCTGTCATTGAATATAGAAGTCAGCTCAGATATTGTCTATTTAATAAAGCTCCCAACTTCTACACAGTATCTGCGAAGCTAGCAAAACTTTGATGAAATTTAAAGACAGCCTGGGCCATGAGCCAGATCATCAATGTAGCTTCAAAATACGATGTGGTGAAAAATATTCCCCAGAGAGCACTGTGGAAAGGAGTTTGTATAAACCCCCAGGAGTTAAAATATTTTCTCTTTGCATGCAAATTTGGAAATTTCCATATTCTTCCTTGTTTATGGGCAGAAAGGTTATGAAGCAAATGGATTCGGATTTTTATCCTTTCTGTGAAAAGATTAGCATATGCTGCCTTTAAAATGCTCCTAATAGTTTTTAATATCCATAGACTTTCATATATGATTGTCTAAGTAATCCAATTGGGAAATTAATTGCTTGATCTTGTAAGTTTCTAAGTACAAGACGTGGAAGGGATATCAGAATGTAATTCTGTTTGATGGTATCTTGAGATAGACTCACTCTTGGAATTGATTTTTGGGTCCATAGGCACCAGCTGTGATATCACGTACAGTTGGGGAAGGCCGACCTTGCCTTTTAATACTATATATCCACATTGACAGTGTCTACATTTGGCTTCGTGAAATTGTGGGACGAAATTACAAAGTGAAAAGGAGGGTCCACGATCAATTATTTTGTCTTTGTGACACCATGACTGCCCTGTGAGATCTTTTTCTCACCAAATTGCCTGTGCTGTCTTACAGACATGCGCATCTATTGTTACTTTAGCATCTTGATGGAAACCTCCCAATGGGTAGCACTCGATGCGGGGATCTGGGCCAATCTCACCCAATGGTTATGGATAACATGGCACCAGCCCCCATACTGGAACACTCCTGTGTTAGTTTCCCCTCGCTTTGAATTTTTTCCTCCACTTACATTCTCTCCAAGATGTAGATCGAGTCTTCAGGCACTGGGTATTTCACTCTAGGATGGATTAGCTTCCTCATGTCTTTGGAGACCCAGATGCTTTAAAGCCCACCTCCTTTTGTGAGCTTTCTCAACTACCTGTTTGGATAACACCTCTCCCTCTTCAAATCCCCATAGACCTGAGATCGGACTTGCTCATTTCTTGTGACTCATGAGCTTCTTTGGTGGGGTTTCCATTTTCCTCCGGATGTAAATTGGTTTACTCCCATCCCCCAACCCCCTCTTCCAGCCTCATGGGTTGACTGTCAGGAGCTAATGGATGTTCTGTGCATGGACTGTAGCCAACGAAGGGCACCACTTCTGGAGCATCCTCTGGGCATCGGACGTCGCCCCTACCACCTGGATCTCATGAACCCTCCCGCAACTCTGGAGAGAGCTCCTACTATTCCCCCATTTTGCCTGGGAGGAAGCCAAGAACTGAAATGGGTGCTCTGGGCCACGTGGCTAGTCAGCAAGCCAGAGCCGGACCCACTTGTGTTCGGACCCCAGCGTCGGCAGTACACCTGTCTCCCAGGAGCAGACCTGTGCCCAGTGCCCAGTGAGCACACCATAGCTACTTTTAGCTTTATCAGTCTCATGTCCTTTCTTCAGCAAGGAAGAATTCACTCTTCTAAAGCACATTATGGCTGCATAATGCAGTCTTCCAGTATATTGTTTAACTGCCCCCTGATCTTCGAGTGACTTTATTGTATTACCTACTGTCATTCTTACATTCTGAAATTGATTTTGGAACCATTAAATCTTTCCTTGGAACAGAATAATAGGATGTTCCAATGTTGCCAAGATCTCTCCATCCTGCACAAGCAAAGAGGAAACTCTCTAAGCTCCTGGAAGTTTCCTGATCATTTTCCCAAGGGATGTAGGGAGGCATGGACCACAACTCTTGTCGGCTCCCCCCCCCCCCACCAATCCCCCCTGATTGTGGCCCCTCCCCAGAGCAGAGTCTGTGCACTTGCCTTTGAGTATCTGGGTTTCCCTAGAGGGGGGTGGCTGCATCTATATGCCTGTGGTGTGGGGCGGCAGGACTTTCCCAGGGTTCGCGTGGGCATTTCTGGAGGCATGGGGCAGCGGGAGGAAGAGCCATTGGTTTGGCTGAGGGGCAACGTACTCTCCAGGTCTCTTATTCTCATGGGGGCTCTCAGGTGGGTCAGCCTGAACTTGGGTCTTTCCAGACTTGACCGTTCCCGGGTCTCCCTTCCTTTGGTACGAGCCACATCTCAGTGCTGTGGATGGCTGGGTGACCCTCAGTGGGACGAGGCTCCCCTGCTCCTGGTGGGAAAGCATCAGAGGCCTTTGGAAGCATGAGCTGGACACCGGCTGCGTGTCAGGGAGAATTAAGACGAGTCACCTTAATCTTCTCCCCAGTCTAGAGCCTGATACATCCTGGTGGTAGAATTAACTGCCTCTTTGTGGGCATTGGCATCTCTCCCACCGACACAGACGTGCCTGGTGGGTCCTGAGGGCCTTTCTGGAATGAGGCTGTCAGCTTGACCCACTGTGAGCATCAGGCAGGGACGGACCTCTAGGCTGGCCCCGTGGGAGTGATTTCTCCTGAGTCCCATTTCCTGTGGGAGAGAAAGAAATTTATTCCCACTTCCCTCTGCCTCCTTCCCTTCGATCTATTCATGCCCTGTTAGCCCAGCTCAGTGCGGACTGAAAGTGGGGTCAGGTCCCACGGAGAGTACCAAACGGGGCACAAGGGGGGGCCTTCGGGGGGTCATCCCCTTTACAAAGAAGCTGTTGCCTGTGTCAAGATACACGTCCCAAACTCCACCTAACGTTTTATCTTAGAAACTGTGCGCTCCTGTTCAGGAACCTCCCTCCAGAAGGAGTTGTCTGGTGTGGGCCTCCTTGCTCACGGCGTAGAGCTGCCCACGTTATTCTTGGTCTTGCTCTCGGGACATGTCCAAAGCGAACGCTGGGGTAAAAATCATTCCTTATGTCCGTCAAGCACTTTGAACTGTTTCAAAGCCGTTTTTAGGCCTATTATTTTATGTGATCTCCATAACGTCGGCCAGACATCAAGTCCCGGAGAGGTTAATTGACCTCCCTGGGGTCACAAGTGGGACTGGAACTAGAATAGCGTCTCCCCACTGCCTGCCCCTGGACTCAGCTCTGGGAGGACTGGGTCACCGCCATGCAGTCTGGGGACTCACCAAGAGCGAGGCAGCATTAGTGCAAGCTGGGAAGACGGTACCCCGCAGTCAGCCCAGGGTTCCCACGGAGCTCCGGGGCGAGGGCCCTCATTTCTGGAGCGTCACCCCAAGTCACAGCCTTGGCTGCCTGGGGAGGTTTCTGCAAAGTGGGTGGCAGGGACTTCATGGCGGGTCCTGGAGGCTCAGGCTGTGAGGGGAAGGAGTCTCTGTCCCCTCCTCTGCCTGTCCCTTTCCTCGTTGTCACCTACCCCCCACCCCCCCCCCCCGCGCCCCCACGCCCCCTTTCTCTTCCCTCCGGAAAAGGGCACGGTGTTTCTGCTCTGGCTGCTCAGGAGCCTTTGCGGTCAGGGTCAGGGTCCGGGGCTGCTGAGCTAGCAGGGGTGAAGGGGACAACGCCGGGCTGGTCAGCAGGCACTCCAGTGGCAAGAGTTGGGGGCACGAAGCGAAAATGAAATATGCATGCAGACTGCGAGCGAGGAGAGATCCCGGGGCCGCGTTTGGCTGGTGTCACGCTAATAAGGGGAGACGTCAGGATGATGGCCAAGCATCAGAAATGAGTCTCGGCATCTGAAGGAGGCGAGACCCGGCGGGCGGGCTCTCCCAGCCGAGGGAGGTGGGCCGCCCGCCGCCCGCCCTCCCTGGGCCCACAGGGGCCCCTGCCCTCAGCCGGAGCCCGGCGAGTGCAGCCTGCGAGGCTGGAAGGAGAGCGGCTCCCAGGGCCCGCCACGTGGCGGCAGCAGCTTTGAACGTTTCCAACTACAAGCCACATTGTAGCCGAGACAGGGAGACACGGGCAGAAAACAACAACAACAAACAAAACAAACCAAAACAAAAAAAACCCCTTGCCTATTAACAGGCGACATCTCAAATTCGAAACACTTTGGGAGAGAAATCCGGTTTTAATAGGAGTCCGAAGTTTCCGTATATATTCATATTCAAATTTATCTCTGGAAAATAATCCCTGTCGTTAAGACTCGAGGTGAAAGCAATTGATGAAGAAGAGAAATCACAGTATGTGGCCGATTTTCTGAGCGGATGAAACTCGGTTTATAGTTGACGCTCCGAGTATCTGAGCTAAATTAAGTCATGAAAGAATATAATACAGTGTGCCATCATTTTAAAGTAATTTAATCACGAAAACTAAAAATTTGGAAGAAAACAGATATTTTACTTAATAGAAACCATCTGTACCGTGCAGTAGGCAAATTGTATAAAAATGAATAAAACTGTCTCTGGAGGAGAATGGCTCAGGCACCAGCTTATATAATGAAGATGTATATGTGCCTTTCAGCATTTGCATTGTCTATTAGACGAGGTAAATCGCACCAGACTATAAGGGAAACAGCTACAAATTTTATTACCATCCTATGACTGATGACAAACCCAGCCATAGAAATAATGCATATGAGATGGGGTCTGTTCCCAACTCCAAACGGCTCTCCACCCCAGACCGGTCTTGACGGCTAGACCTTTATCGAGCTTTGGGTCACTAGGACCTTTTTGTCTAGTTACCATTGCTTTAGCGGCTGGTACCCACAAGGACCATCTTTTAACTTGTTTAGGCTCCAAGTGAGCCATTTGATTCGATTTGGCCCCGCCAGGGAAGGAGCTAATTGAAACACGCCTGGAGTGGCTTTCACGCTGGACTTTTGGCTGCAAGGATCCAGGCGGATGGTCTGAAAGGCGTCCCTTTTCTCCTGGTGACCTGCATCAAAATGCATTCATTTCACAGGACCCTTTTGTGCTCCGGACGGGGGCCTGGCTCACTCCTCTCTGCAGCTGAAGGTCGAGTGGGCACATTTTTCAAAACAGGCACTTGTTCCTAATCTGCAAATTAACTAAATAATCACAACCGCTAATTATACAGTATCAGGCCTGGAGTACAGAGGGCTTGAGTAATAATCAGCTTTTTAAATTAAGTTGGTGACAACCACTCTTAGCCGCTGTGATTTAATAATCCCAATAAATGTGCACATTTTAAAAAGGGGCTCTTTGTAATTTTTTTCCCCAGCATTTGCAACTGAATCTGTTAATGAAAAGAGAACACAACAGTTTTATGTTACAAATGATGCCATAATAGGTAAATAAAAGGGCTCCTCCAGCAGCTATTAATGATCGAGATGCCGCGCATATGAATTGGAGAGGCGAGGCAGTGCAAGAGACTCGAAATCAAGTTTCTATTTCTGTTTGTTATGATGAATTAAGGCCAGCAGGAGAATCTGATTCCTTTTGTATATTAAGCATTTTGGGGCAATAAGAAACAGACCCCATTAACAAATATGTAAAGTCAAAATATCTCCCTGAAGATTTAGACTTTGGCAAATTTAGAACAAATGAGATGCAATTTTCTACCTCATATGCTCGCCCGCTTTTACCTAATATTATTATAATGTATTGGTTCAAAAGGCGGCCGCGCGGCGCCGGGAAGTAGGGCGCGCTCCTGGGCCGCAGGTGGGGGCGCCCGGCCCTTCCCCGCCCCCTTGCCTCCCCCCTACCCCGCTGGCAGGCACCCCTTCCCCTCCCCCGGCCGCCGGCTCGCGCGTCCTGGGGCGCGGGGGCGCGCGTGGGACCCTCACCGGCCCACTGGCGCCCTCCTCCTGCCTCTCTCCCCACCGCTGATGGCTCTGTTTTTTTCTAGTGGTCAATTGAAATTTTATGGCTAAGTTATTTAAAAGAGACTCTAGAAGAACGAAATGAGGGAGGGAGGGATGATGGAAATGCCGCCTGTCTTTTACAATAATTACTCTTGATAGCAATTTGAACTAATTTGCATTAAAAACACCCATTTAACCAATCTGCGGAGAAGGGCGACTTCACGTGTACTGTTTTGTAAGACCTCAGGACTCTTTCCCCCTCCCCCCTCCCCCCCCCATAGAAATTTAGTTTAAATTAGGGAAGTAGCAAAGGGCATTGTTAAATATCCCTGCCTGGGCCGGGCCTGCGCCTTTCAAACTACCTGCACGGTGTGTTAGGATATTGTATTTCACGGTAAAAGGGACTCTTTCTTCCTCCTTTTTACACGGAGCAGCTTTAAAAGCCAGGAGAGGAGGGCAAAGGTCAAAGCCAGGACTCCAGGCTCTGTTCTCTCCTCAGTGTGGCCCTAGACAAAACTCCCTTCCCGCCTTGGTGTGTTCCGGGCTGTTTTTCATCAGAGCAGGAAAGGTGGTAACAACACGACCGAAGAGTCCCTTCAGAGGATGTGTGCACGGATAACACGAGCGGCCAGCATTAGCCAGACACGGAGGCGCTGGGGTGCGGTGTGACGGTCCCCGTACATGGCCACAACTGAGCGCGATGTTCTGTTCCACCCCCTAGGACCACGGCTGGGCTGGGGCACTGGACGGCCCTGTGGGTCAAGTGCCAGCGCAAGCGGAATGTGGACGGTCCTCGCTCCGTCACCCTGCTTGGCGTCCCCGCGGAGCACCGGCCGCTTCCGCAGCAGCCTTATTTCAAAGCCAGCGATGCTGGGCCCAGTCTGGCTGTCGAGGGGGCGCGACCGTTTGGACCCTCACTAGTTTCTTTACTTTCTTCCTTCCTGCCATTTTGTGTTGTTCTGTTACTTGAAAACATTTTAATCTAAAACTCAGAGAGGGAGAGAGCGGAAATTCAAAGCAGGCATCTCTGCCAGGATGTGGGCTGAGTCCTGGGCTTGGCGGGCAGGAGGTTGAGAGCAGGGGCAGGGGGTCACCGAACTAGAATTCGAAGAGCCTCGGAGTCGCCTGGTGTTACAGAAGGAGAAGCTGAGCTGAGCACCGCCTCCCCCCCCCCCCCCCAGGACAAGCACCCCCACCTCCCCCCCCCCCCCCAGGACAAGCGTGGACCCAAGGCAAGCCAGGCGGGGAGCTTGGGCATTTTCCAGGGCGTTCCTTTATTTGTGTCAGTCCTGAAAGTGACCACGTCCCCCGAACCTATAATTCCAACACTCTGAACACGCAGCAGACTTTCTGGAAGCAGAAGTTCCCGCTGAAAGCAGCCTAAAGCCAAGTGCAGACTCTTCTGCCCTTTCCCCCGGCTTTGTTCTCACCCGGACCCTTTGCAGCCCCCTCCCCCCTTGCTTCCCTTCTTTCCTTCCCTTTCTTTCCTCTGCCATCTCCCGGGCTAGCTTTGCCTCTAGCTGACGTTCTGATTTGTGGTTCGCCGCCGCCGCCGCCGAGAGTTCACAGCCCCGGGCGCGGGCGGGCTGGACAGGAAGCCGAGCCCCACGGGAGGGGTGCGTGGGGGAGGGGGTGCTGGCTTGCGCCGGGAGGGCCCGAGGTGGGGTGCGCGGCGGTGCAGGTGTGGCCGGGGCGTCGCGGTGCCCCCCTCCCCCGCCTCGGGCCGCCGCGGCGGGTCCGGCCGAGGCCGGGAAGGTGGCTGGGCCCCGGAAAGGAAGAAGAAAGGAGAGGGATGGAGGGCCGCTCCTTCTGCCCCGCCGCGGGGAGAGCGGCGCCCTGCGGCTGCCCCTCTCGGCCACAAGATGGCACTCTTAAGCTTTACAAGGACTCGGGTGCTCGGAGCGTAAATGTGACATTCCGCCCTTCGCCAGCCGCCTCCTCCGGAGAGGCTTGCAGGGAGGCAGGAAGAGGGGAGGAGAGCTGCAGGCCTCCTGGACGTTTCCTGGCGCCCACGGCGGGGGGCCCCGCTGTCCCCCTGGGCGGTCAGGGCTCCCAGAGCCCCGCCAAGCCGCGGCTCTCCAAGCCGGGAGTTGCTGAGTGCTCCCGGGCTGGGCCCCCGCAGCCGGGAGCTCAGGCTTTGTCTCCTGAACCGGCAGAAGCCGGGAGAGGGGTCTGCTCCGACGCACAAAACTCCGCCAGGACAATGGGCCGCGCCCTGTCCTCAGGCCGCGGTCTGATGCACTTGCCCAGCCCGCAGATTCCCTCACACTGAGGCCTCCGGGCGGCTGGAGAAGCCCGAGTCCCCCGCAGGCGGCGGGGACCCTCAGCACACCCTCACCCCTTCTGTGGGAGGCCGTTCGGTGGCCCCGTGCGGCTCTCGGGACAGGGAGAAGGTGGCCACGATTAGGGCGCCGGGTGCACTGCGCAGACAACGAGGTCGCATCGGCCCCTTGGGGCAACTGTGTGACTCGAGAGACAGAGCGGAGGGATTGGGGTTGTGCAGCAGGGGCGGGGCCACCGGGGCGGGGTGGGGGCTGGGGTTGGGGGTGCAAAGTCCTCCCCCCACCCCCCCCCCACCCGCCGACCGGGAGCGTGAAAGGCCAGCATGCTAGAGACTCCACACCAGCCAGCCTATGGAGAATGGGTGATGCAGCAGGTGAGCTCTCCGGACCTCGGTTCCACCATCCGGAAAAGGAGCATGAGGATCCAATCATGCTCCAAACTGCGGGTC
Organism: Prionailurus viverrinus; assembly: GCF_022837055.1. Taxonomy (NCBI): domain Eukaryota; kingdom Metazoa; phylum Chordata; class Mammalia; order Carnivora; family Felidae; genus Prionailurus; species Prionailurus viverrinus. The sequence goes on from NC_062571.1 coordinate 84,048,048, forward strand.
GCGTAATAAACGTAAACTAGAACAGACGAGGAAGTGCCGGAATTCCTAGTGTGTGGCAAGAAGTACTTTCGTTGGAGCGTATCTGTGTACCCACGCGCATAGGCTGGTGCGCGCGCGTGTGCGCGCACCCGCACGCGCACGCACACGCACACACGTCTACGCGTCTGTGTGGATACAGGCAGGCCACGAAATGAACCTACGCGGATGCGTCAGCCCCGCGCCCTGGTAAGACAGCAGGAAGACAGCAGGTCCGGGGAGTGAGCTGGCCTTCACAATCCCATGCCTCTGGTTCGGCCACTCGTTAGCCGGGGGGGGGGGGGGGGGGGGGGGGGGGGGGGGCGGGGGGACCCTGCACACATCTTCGCTTACCTCTCTGGGCCTCGCTGGGCGGTGGGCTGATCGTGGCCCCTGCAGGGTGCAACTGGGCAGGCTGCGTGTGGAGACCGATGGCTGGTACTCTGCCCTCTTTCGACTCCGGTGTGTACTCAGACTTGACAAAGGGCGCCTCACTGATCACTCCGGTATCTAATCACGCTGCTTCCCATCGGGAAGGCCCGGCCTCCGGATCGCCGTCCCCTGGCACGGTAGCTGTGTCTTGAAGACCCAGGTAGGGTGAATTAGCGGAAACGGAGGACCCTCGTGGACCAGCCTGTGTGGCTCTTGCTGCGCGAACCGCGCCCTGACCAACGCCGTGGTCAAGAGCAGGACCGCCCTGTAAGCTGCAGCTGTGAGAGCCCTTTAAGTCGTGTCCACCTGGGCACAGCTTCCTGGTGCTGGAGTATTTTAACTTGGCTGGAGACGAGCTGGAGGGTCCTGGTGGGGTGTATGGAGCGGGCTCTGTCAGATGGAAGGATCTGGAAGGGCAGGGCGTACAGTGAGGACTCGGGGGGTATGAGTAGACCAACAGGTGGGCCAGAGGAGGACCGCAGTGGACGGACACCGGGTCTGATGGAGTCAGCTCTCCTTTCTGCTCAGAATCTCAATTGCACCTTGCTCAGGAAGGTGCAGCCCACTCTTCCTGTCATCACTCATCGATCGGCTTTTGCAAAGGTCTGTGCTACTGGCTTGGACGAGGTGTAGATGTTGTCTTTGTTCTTCATAACCTGGTGTCCAGGCTGGGAGGCAGGCAGAGTCCTAGGCGGGGCAGAGCCATGGGGTCGTGGTGGCACTTCCTTCCCCGTGACCTGCCTCTCGGGCTCCAGCCCGACCCGGCTGCTGAGCCTCTCCCTGTGTCCTTATCTGGCCACTCCGACCTCTGGTGCCCTGCACCCCGGACTCTGGCCAGTCGTCTGAGATCACCAGCACACGCCCCTGCTGTGGTTACTGGAATAGAAAGAACTGAGAACTGGGAGGTGTGCCCTTACAGCTCTGATCTAGCTCCCTGGGGCACCGGCGACAGATCTGTGCCCTGACTGTCAGTTTCTCATCTGCAAAAACAAAGGGGTTATGTGGAATCATCTACAGGCTCTTCATGGCTCCGAAAGCCACCTGCTCTGAGTCTGCCTGGGTCATCCACCTGCTTTCCCACTACGTGGGTGTGGGTCTGAATGTCCACCCCCCCTACCCCCATCCCGGTTTTGTGGTTCGTGACTTTACTCTGAACCAGACCCTCGCTCCGAACAGTTTAATTCACAAAAGCTTCGGTCTGATGATTGGGATCCTGGCCTGGACTCCCTTAGCCCTGTTTCTGATCCAATGAAAACCTTTTAACCTTCAAGGACTTCATGCGCTCCTGTGCCTGGAGTCTCCCTACTGGTTTTATAATCAACTTCAGTTGACCAACGAAGAATTGATATCTGGCCCAAATGCATTCTTGTCAAACTGCGTAATTTTTACCTCCTGGTTCTTCTACTTTGTTCTATGTTATTATAGATAACATTTAAGTAGCATCGCCTTAATTGTGTTTGCAGAACGTTATTTCTACAAGATATTAGAGGGCATTTTGCAGGGATGTGGAGGACTGGGCCATAATGCAATCTCTTTGGGAGGCACAAGTCAAATACATTTGAACTGATTTCATTAGTGCGGACCTTTGCCAGAGCTTTATCTATGCAAAGAGCATTGGGTGGGGGACCCTGGACTCCTCCAGCTCTGCCTCTGTCCTGCTGGGAGGCTGTGGGCCCACGGTCAGGAGCTGGAAATACATTGGCTTTGAGGTCCTGGTCAAGGTCTTCCGCTCCATGACTCTCCGTTGTATAATGTTTGTTCATTATCTCTTCTTCATAATCTATGGAGATGATTTTTGGGGGCATTGACAATAGATGAGATGTTACTTTCTGTGCTGTGGGAGGACCCAGTGTCTGAAACACGGCATCTGCCCTCAAAGAGGTTAAACTCTCCTTGGGAAGGCAGGACATGCCAATCGTTTCTTGGTGATTCAGGCCACCTAAGGGAGGCTACAGAGAGGGAAGGACAGTGGTCTGGGCCTGTCACGGAGGTTTAATGGATGGCCTTGGACCTTAGGTGGGTATTGTAAGAACGTGATATTTGGGGGGCGCCTAGGTGGCTTGGTCGGTTAAACATCCGACTCTTGATTTCGGCTCAGGTCACGATCTCACGGTTTGCGAGTTAGAGCACCGCATTGAGCTCTGCTCTGACAGTGCGGAGCCTGCTTGGGATTCTCTCCCCACCCCCCACCCCTCTTTCTCTGTCTCTCTGTCTCTCCCTCTGCCCCTCCCCTGCTTGTATTCTCTCTCTCTCCCTCTCTCTCTCTCTCTCTCTGTCTCTCTCTCAAAATAAACACACTTAAGAACAATTTTTTTTTTTTTAAAAGAAGGTGATATTTGGAAGATGGAGAACTTGGAGAAGGTACTTGAGTGCAGATGGCCAAGGGGGCGGAGGCAGAAATGAGGATGGGGTGGTGCATTAGATGTCCTGTCATAGTGGAGAGGAGAGGACATTCACCCCGATGCTGCAAGTAGAGAACTCAGTTTTACCCAAACTGGCTTCCTCTGCCTGGTCCTGGGCTCTTCCTGTCTGTCCATCGTCACTGCTCAGATTACTACCTTCCACCTCATTGACTCATTTGTACCTTTAAAGGTCAACCCTCTTCTACTCATCTGTCTAGAGCGATCCTGGCATTTCCCCTTCTCTCTCATGAGTGAGAGGCTCCAAGGGTCCCTCCTGCGGGCGTTGTCCTGCCTTCTCCCCTGCTTTGTTCTGAGGCACAGACGTGGGGACACCGGAAGCAGTGATGCTGGTTTGTGGCTTCAGGGACTGATGTCGAGAGTAATGCTGTTCTGTCATGTCTGTAAGAACTAGGCTGGTACTTTACTGTAGAAGCCACAGCAGTACAAGGGAGTGACAACTGTCGTCTCTGGGATGGGTATATTCACATTAAGCACTTTTAAAAATTAATTAACTCAATTTGTTCCACAAATACATTTACCTGAGCATCTTTGGTGTGCTGTGCACTTGTGAAACAGAGACAAGGCAAAGGCAGAGTCTTCGTTCAGGACGCTCACGGTCAACTAAGAAAGACGGCCACGATTAGCAAAGAAATGAGAAGACCGTGCGGCAAATGTTACACTGAACTCCGTCCCCGTCTATCGTGCCCATGTTCCAAACGCTATGCCAGAAGCTTCACATTTTTTATTTTCTTTTTTCACTAAATGCTCATCACAGTCTTTTCCAAGTGAGTAGTTGGTCTGAGGTTTGTATTGTTATGCATTTTACAGCCACAGAAATGAAACAACAAAGCAGAGTGAAGGCGTACTCCGTGTGATTCTCTGCTGTTCTCATGCAGGAACCAGGGGCACGGTAGATACGGGAGTGAAGGTTCTGGACAGAGGAGAAGATAACTGCTTGGAGAGCCAGGGAAGGCTTCACGGAGAAGGAAACACCCGAGTTGGGTCTTGTAGGATGAGTAAGAGTTTTTAAGGTATGAGTTTGGAGCACAGAAAAGCATTTTTGGAAGAGGCACTGGCATGTGCAAAGGCCACAGGTCAGAGAAAAGGCGATTAGGGACCTGTGCGAGGTCAAGCCTAGTGCTGGGTGGGACGTTTGCGGCGTTCTAGAAGGGAGAGAGCTGAGGGCTGAGTAAGACCCACTGCGAAGGTTCTTACATGTCAGGTGAGCAGTGTGTACTGTAAGCTGTTAATATCATGTATCCTAAGCCAGAGGAATTACATGAATGTCTCTCCTCTTTTCCCCAGCTTTACTAAAACAAAGCCACAAGGGGATTATGAAGTTGGAGGCCACATGTTTATGTGGGGATAGAAGTGTGGAGCAAACCATCCTTCGTTGCACGAGAGAATCACCTGTAGACCTTTCAATGGCACATAAGCAGCATGCAAGTTCCCCCTCCTCACTGCCCGTGGCACCAGTCCACGGTGGCCCTGCTCCACTGAGCAGCATTTTCTCAAAATTCCCATCGACTCCTCAAAAAGTTAGTCATAGAATTGCTATAGGTAATTCCACTCCTAGGTATATGCACCAAGGAATTGAAAACAGGGACTGTATATTTCAAGTTTATTTATTTATTTTGAGACAGAGAGAGAGAGAGAGAGAGAGAGAGAGAGAGAGAACGAGCATGTGAGCAGGGGAGGAGCACAGAGAGAGGGAGAGAGAGAATCCCAATCAGGCTGTGCGAGGTCACCTCAGAGCCCAATGCAAAGCTCGATCCCACGAACCGTGAGATCATGGCCTGACCCGAAACCAAAAGCCGAGACCCTGAGCTTCACTGAGCCCCCCAGGTGCCCCAGAAAACAAATATTTCTACACAGATGCTCATAGCAGCACTATTCATAATAACAAAAGGTGGTAATATCCCAAATGTCCATCAATAGCTGCATGGATAAATACAGCGTAGCGTATCCATGCAGTGGAATATTATTTGGCCATAAGAACGAATGGAGCATTGACACCTGTTACAACATGGGTGAACCTTGAAAACATCACACGGAGTGAAACAAGCCAGACAACAAAAGGCCACATATTTTACGATCTCATTGATAAGAAACATCTAGAACACGTAAATCCATGGAGACCGGGAGCAGATTGGTGGTTGCTAGGGGCTGGGGGTAGGGGAATGGGGTGACTGCTAACGCGTCCAGGGTTTTATTTTGGGGTGAAGAAAATGTCTTGGAACTAGACGGAGGTGATGGTCGCACAACAATGGAAATGTCATCAATGCCATTGAACGGTGAATCCTTAATTTTATGTTTTGTGAATTTCACAGCAATAAAAAAAAAAAGCCCCATGAACACCATGCTTTGGTGACCACTGCCTGTTGGCCAAGAGCTTCCAGTGGGCAGTGGGTGTCCAGGCATCCCGAGAGCCCCGGTCCCCCATTCTCGCCTCCGAGACCACCCGCAGGCCTCCCGGGAAGAATGGATTCTTTACCATGGAAAGTGGTTATTTCCAAGTTGACCCTTTTGACTCTGTAAATCACTGTCTTGAATGCAAGATAGTAAAGGGCAAAAATTATTCCTTTTCTATTCTTTTAATTGCCAGAATCAATAGGCATAATTGATTTGAATTGAGAAATAGTCTCCAGGTAACATTTAGGAAGAATCATTGAGATCGGCATGCTGAGAGTGACTGCCTGCTGGGTACCCGTGGGTATCGCCCTCGGGATTCTGGCCCGGGAGCTGGCCACAGTGGTCAGGGTAAGAGAGTCCAGAGGGACGGCCCCTGTGTGGTCATTTGGACAGGACTTGGCTGCTTCTGCTCCTGTGAGGTCAGAGGATTGTGCCCTAAAACCATGCTGGGGGATGGGAGCTCTGCCCTCCACTCCTAATGGTCCAGTGCCAGGCAGGAGCCTCTGAGCAGTGGCCAGCCCCTCCCCCCAGCCCCCCGGAGCATCCAGGCTGGCCTGGAGCCCCTGAGAGGAGGAGCTGAGGCCTGCTGGAGCCACCTGCTGGGGCCCCTTTCAGAGTGAGCTTCCTGGCATCACGCCTGGCACGCTCACCTTGGGGCGGGTGGCGACCCTCTCCTTCGGGTGTTTATTTCGGTGATGTGAGGCAGGGACGGCATGCGCTCCGAGCAGTTCACATCAGTGACCCCCTTGTCCACCTGGGCTTTTCTGGAACTACTGGAAGGGACAGCTCGTCCCAGAAGAGAAGCCGGTTTCCAGCCCAATACTCGGGGAGTCATATTTTTCAAAATTCTGTTGAGTCCTAGTATCCTATGTTGGTTAGACAGCTCATCAATAGGACTGGGGGACAGGATTGATCTTTTACTTATAATGCAGAACATTCAATGGATGGCAAAGTGCTTTAAAAAGGGGCCCATGGAACACTTTGAAAATATTAATTAGCGTGTTGAAGCATTCTGCATAGCATATCACAGTGAGACTGCTCCAGGGGGTTGCTTGGGATGAATTATTAATAAGAATCCCTTTCCACCCTGTACTTCCCACCCTGATTTTCTGGGAGTGGGCGTAGGTTGGGTGTCTGTTAGATACATTTACTGCTCCTTTCATGCCGTTGGGGGCTTGGGGGTTATCCAAGTGTGGGGTTCATGTGTCTGGAGAAGGAGACGGACCCCAAACTCCAAGAACAAGGAAGGGTGGGGAAAGGCAGTGCCATAAAGGGCTGCGCTGGGCTTGGTGCTTCACATTCCAATTGGAAACCGGATGGGTATGGCTTTTGGGTGCGAGTTGAGGTTTCTAAAAGATTCGAGCCAGAAGGAGGATGCCAAGCAGCTCCGGTTTTCAGACCGGCCAGAGAGAATTCGGAGCCTTCTTCCTGCAGTCCCCCGGCCTCCCTCACTTCGCTGGTCATCGCGGGTGAGAGAGACCGCCGTCCCCCTGCTGCCCGATCTCGACTGTGTTTACTGGGCGGCAGCGAGAGCTCCCCAAAGCTCCCCCAAAGCACAGCAGCCCCCCGACAAGCCAGTGGTCGGACTCCAGAGCTGACAGGCGGCAAGCCTGATTTTGCCTGTTTTAAGAAGGGCAGATTTGTAGAAACATAAACATATTGGTAAGGGAATGTTGCTGTAAAGTTTTACACCAATTCAATCGAGGATGATAGAAGTACTTATAACTCCTGCCAAATTGAACAACGAGGATCAGGGGGTTAATCTGGTTGTGCGGAACACCCCTGACCTTGGAAAGAAGCCAAAGCGTGCGTTCCCGGCAATGTCTCCGCCGGCCCTGGTTTGTCTGCTTTTGTTCCCTCCCACCCCTCTCGATTCGCACTCCGCACGCACGGGCTCCCCGTATCTTTGTCCTTCGAAACGTACGAGCGGAGGTCTTCGCTGGGTTGCAGTCAACGACGAGGTGGGCAAGGACGGAGATTTTCGACGTTTTGGCAATGTAGACCACGGGGGACGTGGTCCGATTTTCCACTTGGATTTGATGGTTGAGCGTCTGCAGGGTGTAACAGAAATGGCCTTTCCAGTTTGAAAGTGAGCGAGTCCACTGGACTTCTTTGTTCAGCAGGTTTTGCAAGGCTAGCTTGGGTCCACTGGGCCATACAAACGTGTATCCTTCCCCCCCCTCCCCGCCCCCTCGCCCTGAAGTTTGAGGTGTCACATCGGACGCCTTTTGTTTAACCCTCCAGGGAAAACCACAAACCATAAGCTTGACTGGAATTTTCATGTTGACAACTTCCTGCAGGTATGATAGGAGCAGATCATTAGCGGTTGCCTGTGTTTGGCAGGAAGGGAAGTGAATGGCCGGGCGAGTCTATGGAAATGGCGACAGGGATGCCTCTGCTTTGTAGGGAGTTAAGAGCATGACACATTTCTGAGGAAACCAGCCCTGTGCACCACGGACGTTACTGGCACCACGTCCCCCTGAGCGGATTGACATTTTAAGCATGTAGGTGACCTCCAGGGCTTTTGAGGCAAATCTCTCTCCCTCCGTCTTCTCCTTCCCTCTCCATCCGTTTCCCTCTTGGAAAAAGAGAGGGGGGGGGGTGGGAGACAGAGAGAGATATCCCAGCTAAAGGTCTCTATAAATTTTCACACCCCCGGTGCATTATTATTATTTATTCACCTCATTTCATCAGAATTAAGGCCAGATTTACAGGAGAAAAATGAGCTCTGTAAACAGTCAAAGCAGTATCGGGCCCCCCCCCCCCTCCCCGGTGATGCTTGATAAGGGTCCTGGTGTTTGGGGAGCGCGACACGGCCAGCCTGCGGGCAGAGCCTGCTGGGGGTCTCCGGTGCAAACAGGAAAGTGCCAAGAAAAGCACCCTGCACTCCGGCGGCCCCGTCACCACCTCCTACGCGGACAAAGGAATCTGCGGGGAGCAGCTCGTGCGGGTCGGAGGGGCCTGCTAGACATGGCAAAGTTTTATTTTTATTTATTGTCTGGCGATGATTTAAATACCCCTCGATGCCAAATCATAAACAGAAAGAAGCCCGCATTTGGCTTTTGTTATCAGCGAAGAGAATTAAGGTTATTTTTTTCTTTGACTTTTTTTTCTTTCTCTTTCTTTCTTTTTTTTTTTAACAGCCCAGTACCTTGGCCGGATTCCAGTTCAGGTAATTACATTCTGTCTTCCTAAATTCCCCTGTAACTCCAATTGGGCAAGCTGCTCTTCTCTTCCCTCCTAAAAGCTGATGTGCGGGGTTCCTGGCATCGAATGGGGTGGCATTCCAATAGTGGGTCCCAAGGTGTTGCGCTGGAAATGCATTTCGAGCGGCTTCCGCACGCGGGGCTTGTGTGCAAATGGAAATACTATTATTTATTGCTCTTTTCCACCAGCAGCTGCCAACCCGAAACTATCTCTGAATGACATTTTAAATAGGAAGGCCAGGGTCATTAGGATGATTAGATACAAGGGTCCATTTTGTTCACCTCTAGAATTATTGGGTGCCGGGAAGCAGAATAGGGAAAGAAAAGGAAAGAAAACCCCTCCCATCTCCGGGAATGTCTCCTTTCCTGTGTTTCATTTTTCCACAAAACGGCTCTTTTTTTGTGTGTGTGTTCTTTGCTTTTTTTTTTTTTTTTTTTTTTTTTTGCTATCTCCTGATTAAAATCTAGGAGGATTATTGGGCTTTTTGTTTTTGTTCGTAGGCATGAGTGGAAACGGGAGTATTTTCCAGTTGTTCGGATAAAACGGCAGCCCCTTTTGAAAAAGTCCGAGAGTCCATTCGTTTACAGTTAATTCTTCAAATATTTATTGAGTACCTGCCACGTATCAGATCTTGTGAAAGGATTCTTTGGGCCATATACGTGCTTATTGTTTCCATCTTTTTCATTAATTCTTAGTTTAATTGTGGATATCCGTGCGTTTTGCAATAGCATCTGTATTGACAAGCAGAGGAGGAGACGACATGTATGTTTTGTATGATGTGGTATGTAATCATCCCCCGTAGACAGCTGATGGTAGTGAGAAGTACATTTTCCAAGAATGACACCGACATCCACCACAAAAGAGAATTTGGGGTGGGTACTGGGAGGCAAACAAGAAAATCTGTGCATGAAAACCACTTCCATTTTAAAGATAAACACGACAGTAAAGTGATTCCTTTTTCCAGCTGCCGTTAGAGATTCAGGAAACTGCTGCCATGGGCCTGTTGTCAAACCCGTTTGTTTCATAATTCCGACAAAATAGGATGGGAGGGTTTCGTGGATGGCCTTTCTGCCAGAGGTGGGGTCTGATGCCCCGCACACACACCTGCCACTACCCTCCTACTCTGAGCTCTTCCCTCGTATCTAGAAGCAGGCAGATCTTCCCGGCACTTGTAATTGTTATTTTCTGTTGACTTTAATTTCCCCGCTCCGAATCCTGCCACCGTTAGATGCCATAAATCGGTGGCGCTATCCACCTATGCGGTGTGGTCAACGCCACTCCGAGGGAAGCGGCCACCGCATCTGGCATTAGGTCTTAGCCTGCGTTTCGATAATAATTTATTATCGCCCCTTTACCCCCCCCAGTAGAATCATTCTCTACAAAGCACTGAGCCCAGGCAGATATTAAACAACTCAACTCAGTCCAGTGGTCTCCTCTGGGCTTGTAACTCTAGTGAATTGCATTTTTTTCTAATTACAGGAAAAGTAGCAAATTGGCAAACATCAGGAAGTGGGTACGCCCCCTCTGATTTACAAGGAAGAGTGCGGGGTGACTTTATAGCTCAGGAATTCAGTGAAATAAATTTATGGTTAGAAAAATTCATGTTCTTAATGTGATGAAGGTCCTTTAACTTTTAACACGCTTCTCCAGTTAAGGTTCGCGGGACTCACACGGAAATGGCTGTCTACAGCTGCTGCAAATTGATTTATCCCCAGATAATAGTCAGAGCTGCAGACCAAATTGTTGGAAAGAAACAGTTCTTTAATTTCGGTGTTTGGGGCTGTCTATATATTGTTTATGCGTATTCCCGTTGTGTATATGAGCAGAGATTTGCGGTGGCCTCACTTTTCCGGGCAATCAGGGTAATTTCCCTCCAGCCCAGAAGGCCTGCACTGCTGATAATCCCCGCACACGGTCCCCCACCCCCTCGGGGGACTTGGTGGCCCCCACATCAACTCCTCCCTTGGCATTTGTGAAATTCTGCCAAGAGCCAAGCGATCTACGGGAGAAATTAGGGAATCCGCGTCTATGGTGATGCTAATTTGTGTTTTGGAAATCACATTTTGCCGATCTGCTGAAATCATTTGTACCGTGAGGGTGACGTTCTTGTGCTCTCTGGGAAGCGCAGAGGCGTCGCCCCAACCCTGATCCTGTCTTGGTGTCTCCGGGGCTTCCCCAGTCCGTCTCTCCAGACACCAGTTACTGGTAGACCATTCCTCCATTCTTTAAATATTTCCTGAGCACCTACTCTATGCAACGTAGTGTGCTTGGAGATGGGTTTGGGAGACGCCGGCACCACCTCTGGCCCCTTGGGGTTTACGCTCTATTGAGAGACAGAAAATAAAATGAGCAAACAAGTGATGGCAGGAGTAATCACCAGTTGTGGTAGGCACACTGGAATTAAACATTCGAGGAGTTATAAGAGAGCAGACGGGCTCACCTGCTATGATGGGGCCCTTGGAGGGGGTGACAGAGGTGGAGGCATGCAGTCCCCAGGCCTCTGCCCTAACTTCTCAGGGGCACCTCCTGCTTCTCTGCAGCAGCCGGAATCTTGGGGCGGCGCTGTTGATGGGTATGAATCAAAGGCTGGTCATAGCACAAGGCTCAGCGTGGCTAACCTACCTTTGAAGGGCGTTTCTGGTCTCAGTCTACCGCGTGTTGGTGTGGGCCAGCTGGGCTCTCTCCTGTTCCTGGAGAGAACTGGTCATCTCAGCTGCGCACCGTTTAGGGGGCCCCTGACTTCATGCTGAGCTGTCCCCCCCCCCCCCCCCCCCCCCCAGGGCCCTCGCAGCACCATGGTGTGACCATCTTTCCTGGTTTTCAGGCTTGGGGTCAAAGGTCCCCTCTTCCCCGGTCTGTGTGCACTTGCCCGAACTCAGACAGGCTGCCCCAGCTCCTGGTCTAGATGAATCGCTGCCTAGTACTCTAGCCCCCTGAACACAAAATCAGGTTTTTCACTTCTCTTATGCCTTCAAGCCTAGATGCTTGGGTCTGACCTTTTTTGTGGGTAGTTGAGAACAGGGGGCACAAAAGTCCGAAACGTTTTCATCTTTTGTATAGTTATCTCCTAGAGAAAATACTCACTGTGTATTTATTTGTTTTTAAAGAGTAACTACGTTAAAATAATAGCTGAAGAAAAATTGGTACCTGCAGGTGGTAATGGGTGTTCGTTGGATTTACTGGTGTGGTCATTTTGTAAAATACACAAATATTGAATCATTGTGCTATACACCTGAAACTAATATAATGTTATATGTTAATTTTATTTCAGTATTAAAAATGCGAAAACCTTCCAACTCATGAAATTTCTTATAATTAAAAATATGTTCTAACAAAATCAGGTTACTAAAATTAAGAGGAAAATAATTCTAATAAAATTAAATAAAAAAATACACGAACACCTCAGCGTATCACAAATATAAACATTCAAGAATGACAAATAACTGAGGAACAAAGAAGGACTTATGATGAGTGGCTAATCTATTTTTTCTTTGACTCCAGAAACATTTATTGAGCCTATGCCGTGAGACAGGTGTCTTCAGTCTTTATCCCTCCCTCTCCCTCCCTCCCTCCCTCCTTTCCATTTGTCACGTGCCTCCCTGTCCTGGAAGGATGCTGTCAGGCGCTGGTGATGCTGTGGTGAAGGTGACACGGTTCTTGTACCTTCACGAAACACAACAATCTGGTTCGTGAGTCAGCCCTGGACACAGCAGCCTCCATGAGAAGCCCCATCGACACACACTTCGCACAGGTGAGCCGCGGGTGTGAGTTTCTGTGGGAAAGCAGAGGAAAGAGGGCCTGAAACGCCTGGAAGTCTTCCCAGCAGTGTTGGTAAAGAGTTTAGGCCTTGAAGACCAAGTGAGATTTTGCTAGAAGGAGCCCGGAGGAGAAAGGCACTCTGGCCAAAGGCAGAGCTCTGAATGGATGCAGCGGAGGGGAAGAGCCAGGAGAAAGGGGGAATGGTCGACCAGCTGTCCCGGTCTCCCAGGGTGATTTACCGAGCGTCCCTTACTGTTGAGCCTTTCTGGAGCCTTCCCACAACCTTGAGCACTTAGCAGCCCTTTGCAGGGGCCCATGGGGCCTGCTTGCACTATTGGGTCTGTGAGGGATAACTCTTTGGATACGTGTCAGGACACCTGGGGGTCTTCAGGGTCCTGATCACACAATGACCATGATCCTAGGCAAATGGTGGAAGTGGCAAATGGTGGATCCCAGGCCTTGGAGGAAGTGACCCTCGTGGCACCTGTTCACCCACCACGCCTGGGTGCGTGCCCCTTGACTGGGTGTGCCCGTGTCATGCCTGTGCCGGGGCAAGGACTCACTGTGGAGACTCAGTCGCTCACTCAACAAAGGTCTGTGGGACCCTCTGTCATCTTGAGCACATTTGCACCTAGAAGAGAACACACTGCTCTCTTCACTATCGTTTGCTCTGCTTTTTATTATTTAGTGTATTTATATTGAGCTTTTCCAGGATATCTGTGGGCGAACTTGCTTGACATCCAAGAAAAATGATTTTCGTCTTAGTTCACCTTCAGGTCCAAACCCATGGGAAGTATTCTTCCTGCGATAAACTGAAATGTTTTTCATTCTTCTTTCTTAGTTAACGTTTAGAGATTCATTCCTTACTGCACACCTAATATACGATGGATACCTTTCAGTGGTCTCTCCTCAACGAAGACTTTTACTTATTGGATGCATTCATTTCTTTATCCAGAAACTTTTCACGGAGGTCTAGGGTGTGCTCAGTAAACAGAAGACCCGTTCTTGCCTTCACGGAGCTGATGGTCTAGTGAGGGAGTGAGGAAATCCCACAGATCATTGCAATAAGAGGTAAGAAGCGACGTGGGTTCTAAGAACCCCCCATGAGAAGGTTGGAGAGTGGGGAGATCGCTCCTGTGGGCGGTCCTGGAGCGCCTTCCCCGAGGGACGCTGGCAGGATCTATGGGACCTCAGGAGCCAGAGAAAGGAGGGAAAAGGCATTTGGGGCAGAGGAGCTATGGGCAGAGGCAAGGAGAGGGGCAGACCTGGACTGAACCTGGCTCGGCCAAGGCCGGGCTGGGAGGTTCATCTTCAGCTAAGCTTTGGCCATCCTGGGATGGCCCCAGTGCCATGCTGAGGCTGGGGTCTTCCTTATGCGATCCTGCCCTTGTTTATCCCCATCCCCTGAGGAAGAAGTAGGAGGTAGGAAACAGGGAGCCATTAGGTCTCCAAGAAGAGAGTTACAGGGGAAATCTTTGACTTAGGGACGCAGTGGACATAAACAAAGAAAAGTGACAAAAAGGGGCCAAGGATGTCTCTGGACGTTCACACATTCAGAGAAGGGGAAGGTCTGAGACCTGGGTTTCCAAGCCAGCACCCAGCTCTGCTTTTTTGCTTCCTGGTGTCTACACTGCAGGCAGCCAGCTTCCAGCCATCCAACTACCCCATCCTGGGACTGTCATAGACGGCCCACTGCATGCAAAGAGTGCAGGGAGACATCAGGTCCCCTTGTTCCTCTTAGGAACAGGCTGGGCTATCGCCCATGAGTGATGGCAGGGCTGTGTTTAGATTTGCACTTACCTAGTTTCGAATCTGTTTTACACGGTTGAGCTGCGTCTCTCTTGCAGGTACCTCCTCCACCAGTACCCATAAGCCTGGGGGCTTCATTCACCTTGGATTTGGGGTTGCTAGATTGTACACAGTTCACACAAAAACTTGACTTAACCCTGACCTTTCCATTCACCCGTTTATTCTTCAATGTATGATCTGACAGGTGCAGAGATGTGGTCTGGACCCTCCCCCTGCACTATGGCAGGGGCAGCCACGTCACCTCCAAGAGCAAGGGGACACACTTTAGGAAACCACATTCTGGCTCATGTGGCTTCCCATTCTGCAGGTTTGCAGACAGTGACCGGCTCTCCTTGGCCTTCTGTCACAACCAGGGACAGTGACCACAGTGAAAGTCTCCCCCGCTGTGCTAAGTCAAGCTCAAGTCTGAATAATTTCCAGCCTCTAATTGGGCTCAATCAATTCCGTCAACAGAACCATCCAAGTCCACGCTTTATTCAGTGCCTTCTGGTGCTAGATGCCATGGCCACTCCAGAAAATTCCTAGGGTCAGGCCTCTTCTCGGACAGAGGGAAGGACCGTTGCTAAATGTCCACGGAGCACGTGCTCGGTGCAGTCGCTGGGTCAAGGAAGGTGTAGGGCACGCACTCCGTGCACCAGAGTAGGTAATAAGCCAGACGCACGTACGCCCCATCCACAAGGTGCTGTGTGCCAGGTGCTGATGGGACACAATGCATGACCACAGGTGTGTGGAAGATGAGCCTTTGAGCCTGGATCTTAGGAATGGGGAGAGCATCAACAGGTTGAGAGAGAAGAGAGGAGGGCTTGCAGGGTGGGGCAGCCTGGGGCCGTGGGCAGACCGGCTCTTCCCAAGGGCTTGCCCGGGGAAGGCAATCAAGGTTGAGACAGCAGTGTGAAAGGCCGAGCCTTGAAGTCGCCTTCTGGAAGCTGGCTGGAGAGTCGCTGCCCGGGGAAAGGAGAGATGGGAAGCTAGTGGGGCCCAGAAGCCTCTTTGCATGTGGGCAGCGCCCTTCCTGTGCTGTGGGAACAGAACCTTTGGGAACAGCCACCTCCTGCTCGGTGATGTGTGCTGCTTGGCGGTGGGGACCTGCCCATAGCACCTAGCTCTCCTGCCCGTTGACTGGCCAGGGGGAAGGTGGCTTCTCCTCGGAGGAGCTCAGGGGTCAGCAGGATTCTTGTTTGTGCCACTCCGGTGTGTGCTGGGATGGCCCGAACGGGAGCTGAACGCAGGACTGCTGGCCCCGGAGAATCTGGCTCAGGTCAGTCCTCACTTACGGAACATCTGCCCCGTGGCTGAGCCCGGGACAGTACGGGGGAGTCAGAGACAAGGCGTCGGCCGTGGACCCAGGGACTCTCAGCTCGGTGGGACTTACCGGCAGAGCCAACCGTGGTGAGTGGGGTAGCTGCACAGGGCTGGCTGGCACCAGGCTGAGGGGAGGGCCACCTCAGTGTCCCTGCTTTGTCCTAAAGATGGGGGCTGGGCCACGGGGCCTCCCTCTCACGGCTTTGCTAAAGCAGCAGCCACTGCTGTCTGCAAAAGTGTTGGCAGACAAGAACAGCCCTGAGATAAGCGAGTAGGTTTTCAAAAATGCTTCTGATGGTCTCCTCAACGGAAGCTCAGGGTGGATGACTGCTGAGGAGCACACACATCTGCCCATGTAGCCTGGGCGGGTGTCCAAATGCCTCTGTGCCCGGAAGAGAGTCCCACAGAGGAGCCCACGTATAGGAGCCAGCATAGGGTGTCAGTGACCGAGGCATGCATTTTCTTCCTTCATCATCCGTATACTCAGAGCTCCCTCCCCCGCACCCCGCCCCCCCCAGGACAAGGAGCTAACTGAATGGTGGCTGTGCAGGGCAGGGAGGGGGGAGCCGGACAGCACATGGCCCCTGGCCACTCTCTAAGGTTCCTGGGCTGTCCCCCCCTCTAGGGGTCTAGGTTGCCCACTGAAGAAGGGAGAAGGGAGAATAGAGAAGAAAAAGTGAGGTCCACGGGCGCATTGGGCTGTCAGAAAGCCCAGAGAACAAACATCACAACCAACCCGGAGAAAGGTGGGTTGAAACAGAGATCGTGTTGGACTGACCTTTGAGTCTGAACAAAAGAAATAAGTATGTAGGAAAGCTTTTCAACACCACCCTGGAAGAAATAAAAGCAAGGAGGGACAAGTTGATTGGTCAGGATCCCTGTAAAGAGTGTGCCCTCTTCAGGCTGAAATAGGTCCACAGTGTATTTTAAGATCTGTGTGTATCAGGGAAAGTTCAAACCAACAGACTCTGCCTACTGTGCTGGCCGTGGTCGTTGAGACTGAAGTATTTGAAAACATGGAACACAGTCCTTGCCGAGAGGAGCAGGAATAACCAAATAAAGACAAGACCTTATGTAGTAATCTTCCCAGTGAGCAACCTCTAGTTTCTGAATTACGAGGAGATCCATTTTTCAAAGTATTCTGAATTTTCTGAATCCACTCAAGTTTACTATTATTTTTATCAGGTAGGATGGTAACCAGTGTCTGCTTCCTGGGCACTCGGGAATCTTCAGACCCGCTAATGCAGGATTCAAAGACACACATCATCGTCACTGGGAAGGGGGACAATTAGGAGAGCACCATCCACCCTTCATTAATCACGGTTTCTGAACTAGAGATACAGAACTTCAATCTCGGTGCAAGAATTGCAATCGTGTTTTGAAAATACCCCAAATTCTGGAGTGCCTGGGTGGCTCAGTCATTCAACACGCGACTTCAGGTCGTGATCTAGTGGTTTGTGAATTTGAGCCTCACGTCGGGCTCTGTGCTGACAGCTGGGAGCCCGGAGCCTGCTTCAGATTCTGTCTCTGTCTCTCTCTCTCTGCCCCTCCCCCGCTGGCACGCGCTCTCTCTCTCTCTCTCTCTCTCTCTCTCTCAGAAATAAACGTTAAAAAAAAAAAAAAAAAAGAAAATACCAAAAAATTACTGAATAACCCCAGCATGGGTGTAGAGTGGTGCAAGGCTTGTACCCAGGCAGCAGAAATGGTGACTTTTAAATAAAAGGCTTAGGGGCGCCTGGGTGGCGCAGTCGGTTAAGCGTCCGACTTCAGCCAGGTCACGATCTCGCGGTCTGTGAGTTCGAGCCCCGCGTCAGGCTCTGGGCTGATGGCTCGGAGCCTGGAGCCTGTTTCCGATTCTGTGTCTCCCTCTCTCTGCCCCTCCCCCGTTCATGCTCTGTCTCTCTCTGTCCCCCCCAAAATAAGTAAACGTTGAAAAAAAATTAAAAAAAATAAATAAAAGGCTTAGCACGTGCATGGGGACTGCTGTCTGCACAAAGTACAAGGACGTCGTTTGGTATGGAGTTTCCTTTGCTTTGACAAACTTCATGCCTCTTTGGGGAAGGGCGAGCTGATTTTCCAAACTCCGCCAACACTCTCCCCTCCAGTCACCCCTCCCGGGCCCCGCCAGTCTTTGGCGGAATGTGGGTGATCTGGGGGGATGCGACGCGCAGGGGGCCCGGGTCCCTGGAGAAAAAAACTGAGTCTGAACCAGTTTCTGCGCACCTCCGTCGGGGCCTCTCCAAGAGCCCGCGCGCTCAGGCCTCTCTCGGTCTTAAGAGGAGGCTCCCTCCTGAGCCGGCGCTGGGGCTCTCCCGACGAATGCTAAGTAGCTCCCACTCATCCGTGTAAACACGGGCGTCCTGGCGTTTCCAACAGGCATTATGCAAAGTGATAAATTGCCCCTAGAAAGGCCTGATCAGCACGTGGGCGCTGGCTCCCGGCACCGGGGTCCGCGGAGCCCTTGAAGTCGGCTGGCAGCTCCCGCAGATCGCCCGCGGAGCCCCCCACCCCGCCCATCCCCCCCGACCCCTCTGGCTCTCCCGCCCCGGCCGCGCAGGGCGCACCCCGGGAGCAGCCACGCCCGGGGCCTGCACGCGCGCGGCGGCCCCGGTGGCGGGCGGGGAGCGCGCGTTTCCCTGGGTTAATTAGAAGCCGGAGTCGCTGAGCCCCGCCCGCGGCCCCGCGCTCCGCCCGCCGGCCTTTGATCGCCCGCGGCCCGCGGGCCCCGCAGCCCGCGCCTCGGCGGGCAGGTGGCGGCAGCGGGGCGCGGCGCGCTCCCCGCCACGCCGCACATCAAGGCCCGGCCGGCCGGCGGGCGCCTTCATTAGCAGCCTGAAATTATAATATTATGTTAAAGAACAAAGCTGCTCCCCGGAAAAATATGTGCTGCATATCTGACAAAGATAAATTGGATTATTCAAAATATTCCTGATGAAATGTTACATTTTGCAACTAATTATCAATCTGTTTTATCTGCAGACCAGCTGGGCATTTTTTGTGCATGCGAGGCCTGCCTCCGCAATGATCTTAAGATGTCACCGTAGCGTTTACATCTTTTATTTCAAGATTTAAATAACTAGGAAGTAGCTAATGTAATTCACTGCTGAGAAGAAAGGCGAGTTCCTTGATTCCTTTCCAAAGCGATCTCCTCCTAATGAACTTCGTTGGACTGTGAGTAATGAGGCTTTATTCAAATAATGTTTAAGGAAGGCTCTGTCAGAGTAATTTCTAAAAAAAAAAGGGGGGGGAACCAATGTTTAATACATTTAAAACATCTCTATTCATAGGATATTAGCTCTGCAAGCCCACAATAGCCAGTGAGACTTCTGTCTTGCTCATTCTGCTGAACTTGGCCGCGGCCAAGCCCTTCGATGCCCCCGCAAAGCGGAGGACTCGGCCCTGCTTTTCATCCGGCGTTTTCTAGAGCTAATATGTTTAAGATACTCTGGGTTGTTATAAATCCTGGCCATTAAGAAGATTCAGCTTTCTGCTCTTGTCTCCCCATCAAAATCTCTCTCCTGTTCTGATCTATCTTGGGGATTGGGTCAATAAAGTTTTCTTGTTGTTTTGTGAACATTTTATGGTTTGAGGCAGCAGAAAAACAGAAGCTGACAGTTTCTTGGCCGTTCACACTTTCCTGGAGGGCAGGGGGGTGGCTGCAAAGTGCACTCCACCTATACGTTTAGCAGTCAGTGCACTTGCTCTGCTGTGGCCAAGGCATTCTCCACTTGGATGAAGGAGAAAGACTGTCAGCTCTCGTGTGTAAACACACAGAAGTGCTTTCCGACCTGCTCTGCTCTGTACTGTGTTTCAGCGACTGATAGAAGGGTATCCCCACGGCGAAGCAATCTTAGATCTTCAGCCAGAGCGGACCCTTTGGCGACAGTGGACGGAGAAGGCAGCGCGGGGCTTCGTGCCCATTGTACAGACGAGAAAGCTGAGGCTCAAGGAAGTAGAAGCAGTGACTTGCTCGAAGGTACCCTGGGAGGTAGGGTGGGTGCAGGGCTTGTAAGCCTCTGCACAGCCCCCCACCCCCCCACCCCCAGGGCTCCGACACATTCTAAGAGCTCCACTTAGATGGATGAAAGATGAATTTATAATTGATGGGAGGAACACGTGGGAACCTGTCAGGATGTGGATTTCCCTTCTCAGTTGAGAGGTCTTCAAAGTGGTTATGAGGGAGCATGCCAAGGAAAATCAAGCAGCCATTTTCCCCACTAAAAATGACAGAACGTACATTCTTCTTGCTTTTCTCATTGATTTCATTCTGACTGCTTTTCCATAAAATTATCCCCAGACAGGTTCTCAGAGCTGTCACGAAGCCATTTGAAATTTTGCATGAAGCACATTTATGTGTGCATTTCTATATCTATCTATATAACTCCCCCCTCCCTTATTTGGCTTGGTTAGAAAATGTCTTTTGTTCAGACTGCAAAAGAAAATTACACCTGATCTAACTCCCTGCCTGATTTGACTCCTGGGTATTTTATTTTGACGTTCCTATATTAATAGTCAAATTGGAGTGCTGAAAAACATAAGGACTTAACACCGACTGGACCTCCTTAAGTCTGCGCTTTCTGGTGAGTCTCACCTTCCGTTTTTCAAATGCTTGTTTCTGCCAAGATGCCTCTTTTGTGAGAATCCATGGTGGTCCTGGATGTGGAGGTGCTGGGGACTCGAAGGGCTCAGAAGGGACCCCACTGGCCTTTGGGTTTTCCCAGTCAGTCTCCTGGGTCTTTTGCCCGAAGTGAATTTTGGGCTTTCATCAGATGATGGGGGTGGGGGGTGGGAAAGTCTGAATGGAGAGTGTAATCTCTTGTCACCAAGATGGGAGATAACTGTTTGTAAAGTAGCAAATACTGGGCCCTGTTTTTTTTTTTTTTTCCTAAAAGAATTTCTAATCTGAAAATTGTTCATTTATATTTTGGAATCGATAAAAATGGTTTTCGTTCTCTCTTCTGTGGAAGAGTGATGTGTGTGTGTGTGTGTGTGTGTGTAAATTATTTAATCATCTTAACAGGATGTGGTACAAGGAGATGCTAGAATTCTCCCGAAAAGTTTGCTCTGTCTTTCTTATTCACCTAGAAGACGTCTATGTCCTGCATTGGTGGGGGGGACCGTCTGGGTTCACAGCAGCACTTGGCAAAATTCTTTAAAATTGTGTAGATTAAGGGTTGGCCACCGTGCCTATGAGGGGCCGGATAATAAGTACATTGGGTTTGCAAGCCGTGCTGTTACAATTACTCAGCTCTGTCACTGCAGCTTAAAAACAGCTGTAGACAACATGTAAATGAATGAGCTTGGCTGTGTTCCAATAAAACTTTATTTATGGGCATTGGAATTTGAATTTTATATGATTTTCATGTGTCATGAAATATTATTCTTCTTTTGATTTTTTTTCAGCCATTTACAAATGTAATAACCATTCTTAGTTTGTGGGCCATACAAAAACAGACGATGCCCGGATTTGGCCCACAGGCAATGGCTCGTCCCTGCTGCTTTGGAGTTTGAGGTGGGTCCTTCTCGCCGCTCTGCCCCCTTGGCTGCTCTTGTAGGAGTGAGTAAATAATGCTTTTTAAATTTAATTTAATTTAATTTTTTTTTTACTTTTACAAATTCGTATCTGCTTTCACGATATTAAGCTCTCTATTGGTAGCCCCCTCGGTTTTACGGAGACAGAATCGACCTGTAACGTTCAATAAGTTTAAGGCATGCCACGTCATGGTGTGATATAAGACTATATTGTAGAATCATGGCCACAGTTCACTTCACATCTGTCACTTCGTACAAAACGCTTTTTCGTGTGATGGGAACTTTCAAGGTCGACACTCTCAGCAACTTTCAAATACACGGGACAGTAGTGTTAACCAGAGTCGCCACGCTGTGTATGATATCCCCACGGCTTCCTTGTTTTGTACTTGGAAGTTTGTAGTTTTCGACCACTTTTACCCATCTTCCCCCACCCTTGCCTCTGGCAGCTGCCAATCTGTTCTCTGCACCTACGAGTTTTGCTTTATTTGTTCGTTCTTACATTCCACACCTAACACATCATACGGTATTTGTCTTTCTCTGTCTGGTTTATTTCACTTGACATAATGCCTTCAAGGTCCGTCTAAGTGGTCACAAATGGCAGGGCTTTCTTTTGTTCCCGGCTGAGTAGTGTTCCATTATGTGTATTGACAGCCAGCACTCGGCATAAGGAAGGCTCTCGAGCGTCTGGACCTGCCCTGGCTCACAGCCTTGCATCCCTTTGCGACATATGCTTGCCCTTGTGGGACCTTCCCTCTCTGCTCCAAGTGACTTACCAGAATATGTCTTCTGTACGTGTAGAGGGCTGTCCCTAAGAGGAATTTTCGTGAATGAAATGATCTCTAGCCCCTTCACAGCCCCCATGATAATGGGCCAAACACAGAAGGAGTGTCCAGCTTTGCTGTGGAGACCAGAGAAGCTGCCTGGGGGCACAGAGGGCCAGGTGACAGCGCAGCCAGGTGAAGGGAGAGAAGAGAGCGTCCACAGGGCGCACCTGCGCATGAGGCTGCATGACCCCCGTGCAAGCTCTGAAATGGTCAGGATGCACTAGAGCCCCTGGGTCTCTCTGAGGAGCAGGGCTGGTGGCTTAGAGGGACCAGCTTATTCATCCTGCATGCTGGGACTCAGCCACAGACAAGGGACAAGCGGCCTTTAAACATCAGGCCTCAGAGTTGGGGGGCGGATGTCGCAGCTCCGGGGAGGGACGCCAGCCAACTGCCAGTGTTGGAGGACGTGATCCCATTTCCCTGGCCATTTCCAAATCCCCCCCGCACCCCCACCATTGTCTTCACTACATCTTTAACCCCAGATGGCACTAGCTTTGCTGTCCTTGGGGATTCGACTTAATTTGAGCTTTGACGCCCATTGTGCAACCGGCCTCAGAATTTGGGCCCCTGGAGTGGCAGGTGGTGAGGATGTCCCAGGGCTGAACGGGATGGTTTCTGGGAGTCTCCGCCCAAGGGGGCTTCCCCCAGGGACCTGCTTTTCCCTCGTAGCCTCTTGAGAGCAGGCTCTGCGAAGCCAGGGCCCGGTTCCCGCCGTCCAGGCCCCAGCACTGACCGGGTGCAGGGTGGAGCCCAGCCAACGTCGTCTAGTCCCGAGAAGCAACCAAGGGGCAAACACGGGATGGTCTGTGGGGTGGGACCGATCTGAGACACAGAGCTCAGCCTCTGCTCTTGACTTTGGCTTTGCCTGAGCGGTGACCGGGGCTATATCTCCACAAGATGGTGAAGAGCCTGGTTTCCTGCTAGGGCGCGGCTAGTTGGCTGGGAAATGGGAGACTAGGCCGGACGGCGGGAACCGGAAATTCTCCTGCTGTGGCCACAGCTTCTGCAGCCGGTCTCCTCCTGATGCTGAGGACAGGTGTAGAGCTCTCCGTCCATGTGACTGAAGAACAGGGCTTGGAGGCGGTAAGTGGATGTTCCTAGAGTCACCTTCCGGCAGAATGGGGCTGGCGCTTGTGGCTCAGCCAGGCTCGGGGGACCCACACCCGCCAGCTAGCTGAGTGGGGCTCCACTCCTTCCTTTTCGAGAGCAGGGATTTTATTCCTGCCTCTTGGCCTGTAAAGGGCTTGTATCGCTTTCTTGTTGCTCCCCAGATACAAGTGCTGGACTGGGGGCAGAGGACGTGGCCGACTCCACCCCACCTGTGACTCCTCTTTTTGCCTTCAGGGACCACGGACCCAGCTCTCTGGGCTCCATGTGGCCGGGACCTTTCTCCCACCTTCTCCTGCTTTCCCCCAAGGGTTGATCTTATTCATTCCTGAATTTCCCCTAAATTAGATCCCGTGAGCATTTAGTTGCTGGAAACACACAGTGGGCAAAAAAAGGCCCGGGCCCGAAGCTGAGAGAACCCCGGGGTGGGCCTCTGAGAGGGCCGGTCCCCAGCATTCCGAGAGCAGCGACAGCAGCAGCATTGATATATTCAGTGCTCACAGCACTCCGGCAAGGGAAATATTATTGCTGCTCTGCTTAAATCCACTCATGTCCATTTTTCAGATGAGGAAACTGAGGCTTAGCTAGGAAAAGTTCTGGGCTCACTTTGCTACTGCTGTTGGGGTTTGCTTATGTGTATGGGCATGTGTACGTGTGCATGAGTATGTGTGTGCGTATCTGTGCAAGCGTGTCCGTGTACATGTACGCATGTTTACGTGTGCCTGTGTGTGCGTGGTCATGAAGCCATATGTGTGTGCATATGAGTGCAAGTGTGTGTGCACATGTAGTGAGTATTTGTGAGAATATGCGTGTGCATGTGTGTATGCGGGTGTGTGGGCGTGCGTGCATGTAAGCATGTGCACACGTTGAGAGGTTTGTCAGGCCTCGAGGAGCAGGCTGTGTGGCCTCTCTGGTCTGTCTCTGCCAGCAGGGTCCACATGGAGGCCCAGGAATCTGGGGGACATGTCCTTTCTGTGGGCACAGCACGGCTGTTGGGGTGAGAGGTGGGCAGGCCTCAGGTGGAGCTGGCCCGAGCTCTGGCTGCGTGCCCCGGGGTGTGCGGGCACCATCCTGAGGTCTCTCCTGGTCCGCCCGTGCCAGCCTGGCGTTGGGCTGGCGGTATCCAGGGCTGTGCCGAGCTCAGCTGCCTCCCGGCCTCCTCATGGGAAGGGTTGGGGGCCCAGCCCACGGCAGCAGGTCCGTGTGCAAAATTTGAGGCCAGAGAAGATATGCCCCAAGGTGCGAAGGTGGGAGAGGGTAGGAAGGGAGTATCCTGGCACCTGTGATGCATCTGGTTTTTTAAAAAAATTAATGTTTATTTTTGAGGGGGGGAGGGTCTGAGAAAGAGGGAGACACGGGATCTGAAGCAGGCTCCAGGCTCTGAGCTGTCAGCACAGAACCCGACACGGAACTTGAACCCATGAACTGCGAGATCACGACCTGAGCCGAAGTCGGATGCTTAACCGACTGAGCCCCCCAGGCACCCCACCTGTGATGCATCTTTTGACCTGCCCTGGGCCTCGGGCTGGCCAGCCCACCTGGCAAGGAGCAGTCCAGGCTGGTTCTGGTGTGGCATCCGTTAGCCTCATGTATCTATTTAATCAATCCATTAATTATCCAACTAATTAATTAAAATGGAATTTAAACACTTAGTTTCTCACTGGCACTTCCCTCATCTCAAGTGCACGGTAGTCACGTGACTGGTGGCTACCAGGTCCGGCCACGTAGATGAGATGTATACTTGTCGTCACAAGAAAGTTGCGTTGGACACAGAGCAGGTCTCCAAGTACGTCTCCACAGCATGGCTCAGATGAATGATGGTTCTCAAGTCTTCAGGGACCCACTGGCTTTGTTCTGGGGTCCCATCTACACTGCCACCCGGGAGGTGGAGGCTTTTGAAGGTCAGTGGAGGCCTTTCTGGGCAAGGCCAGGCCTCTAGGTTGTGTCTGACTCATGGGAGAGGACAGGCGGAGGACAGCGAATTCTGAATATGCCAGTCTCAGCCCTCATGCGTTGCATATGGTAATAATAAGCACGGGAGGTAATAAGAAAGGTCATTTGTTGGGTGCTTAATGTGTTGAGGGTTTAAGTGAACGCTCACCGGACACCATGCCTGTCCCCACTCCTCTTCACCAGCTGCCAAGGATGGGGACCGGCGTCATCCCCCGTGCACTGGCTCCAGCAGCCCAGACTCGCTGCAGACCCCGCCCAGCCTGTCCCCTTGTGAACATGACCCTGACTCGGATGGGACTGCATTTCTGAAGCCCATTTCCCAAGCATCCCCTCAGCCCCATGTTCCTCTTTTATTGGAATAATTGTAACATTTTAGCCTGCACCTTAATACACGTACCCCTTTTTCTCCGTTTACAATGACATAGGGACAATTCTGTAGGAAGTGGGGTGTGTTGACGCTTCCCATGACCCCTGCCATTTGCCCTTGCTTTTATTTGTGGACCTGTGGACTCTCTTCATTTGGAACCTCTCCTTTCTGCTTTTTAAGCTGCCATCGTTTGGGAAGTTACTTAAGACCATCGGTCCTTGGATGATCATACGGGTTCTTTCTCCTCTGAAGAGCTTGACAGAAGACAGTTTACACTAAATATTAGAGCTTCGTTACCACAACCATATAATTTGGCTGTGAACGCGAAGATAAGCTTCCAGCACAGTTTTCCATCGCTGCACGTCAACGGCACTTTCTGGCGAGAGGTTTCGGTTTAAAATCCCTGGTCAATCAGTGCTTTACTCTCAGGAGGAAATCAAGGAAATCACTTGGAAATGGCAGAGAAATAGGAAAAAACAACAACAACAGAAACACAAGCAACCCAAAGCCTCGTGGCCACAGTGGGCATTTCTGGAGAGGTAGACGGGAGGTCAGCGGAGTGCTGAATGCTGTTCCCGGCTGCGTGGCCCTCCCTGGGCACATCTGCCCCAATGGCACAGACATGGGAAGGAGAGATGGCTGTTTCAAGATGACTTCTGGGCCACCGTGGTCTGCTAAAGTCACAAAACACAATTGGCAAGTGTACGGGCGGGGAGAAGGACTCCCGTTTCGGCTGGTCTCTAGAAAAAGGAAACAAGTGTAGTATCTGCTAAGAGATCAGTTTGCGCCTGATTTGGTTTAAATGCTAAACCCTATGAAATGATCTTAAGCAGAAAAATCAATTTCCCAGAAGTCTCAGATGTACACTGGAACTCTTATATTTGAACTAAATCTGGGTAGAGTTAAATAATGAGCTTGCTCTCTTTAAGTGATACAAATGTATTTCACGCTAGGAGTAACTCATACGAGTGGGGGAGCTCCAGAAGGTGCCGGGGTCCCGGAGCCCCAGGAGACAGGTGGGCATGGCCCATGATCACGACCGTCCTGAGGGATAGCACCAGGGTGACGCTGAGTCCCGGGGATCTCTCTGTTGCGAATGAACTCTCCAGAATAAACCCATGGTCAGAGCTACATACTCGGGGAATTGCCTGCACTGATATCCAGGAAAGTGAGGGACCTCCTGCCAGAGCGTGGCATTTGAGAGGCCGGGGAGACAGCCTGGGGATACGCTGTGTCCTGAAGGGCAGAGGCGAAGGAGGGTCGCCATTCCTGACCCGCCTCAGCCTGGTCCTGACTCCCATTTCCTGTCTGGTTGACCTGGGCTCCACAGTTTCTCAGAGCCTCTGTGTTCCCATCTGCGAAGTGGGACTTGGGGCACCCCTTCAGTTGCATTTCTTGACTGTCCCGGGAACCGGGGTGCGGCAGGAATGCGGTGGACGACGTGCTACTCCGAGCTCGTGATTCTGGTGGTGGAGGCGAGCAGCACAGAGCCAGCAAGCTTGCGGAAGCATTAGGCTGTGGAAGGTGCTGGAAGGAAGAGCACGGTTAACAAACTCATGTGCTCCCGAGAGTCCTTGGAGGGGCTGCGTAAGGTAATACGGCCAAGGGCCAGGGAGTGTTCAATGGATGTTAGCTTTCACTACCATGGGTTTTGTAATATGATGCTTACTCTTGTCGTTAACCGTCAGGGTTTTTCATCAGGTAAGGCAGGGGGAGGAAAGAGGGAAGCAAAATAGGAAACTGGGAGAAAGGAATGAAGGGGAAACACAGGGTTGGGGGGGGGGGCGGGCTCTGCGTCTCTATCTACCAACTACAGGCACCTGTTGCAGGTTCTCCTCTCCGTCTCCGTGTGGCCTCAACTCCGCCACACACCCACCCCCACCCCTGGGGCTCATCCAGCGAGGTACTTGGGAAGTTCTCTGGAGTCAGAGATATACCTCGGCGCCCCTGCCCCTGGCCCTTGCAGCGTCTCCATTTTCCCTGCTTTATCCGAGGAGCATTTACAAGTGGGGACAGACCTCTGGCAGGGGACCCGTGGGGCGTGAGTGCTGGTGTGGTCTGCTCAGAAGAGCAGGAGGTGCCCCCCCCCATGCATGTCCATCGTTGGATTTAAAAGCTGGCCCTTGGGGTGCATTTACGCTGGAGCCAGAGTCCCTGCGGCCAAGGCATCTGGACGCTCTTTCGGTCTCCTTGTTAGTGATCCATTCTTCTTGGGAGTGTGTTTAGCAGCTGGATGTTTGCCTTGCCAATTTGGAATACGCGGGTCCTGTACCGAAGGCATCGATAACCCATGGTAGGGATGACGTGGCCGGTGTAGATTTGGAAGATAGAAAGCAGATGAGGGTTACTTGGAGGTGAACTGTGGTTTTCGATGCTCACAATGGAGGCTCTGAAATCCAAGCTCCCCCCCGAGTTTCAATGGCCTGTATTTGTTTGCTTATTTTGCCTGCTCTCTCCGCTGTTGGAATCCCTTCTCCCTCCCCTGCAGCAGGGCCAGATGACACACGTTCAGTCTAAAACCATGAATCCAGTGTTCTAGGGCCGCTGCTGTCACCAGCCAGCTGTGTGACCTGGACAGGCTACTCAGCCCTCTGGAGCACTCCCCGTGTCCCAGTCTTCGAGGCGGGGGCGGCTGTTCCCGACCAGAGAATTCGCTTCGTTTAGAGAACTTGGGGAACACAAAATGAGCTCACAGGAGACCCTCCAGGGCCTGCGGACTGAGGCAGGGCACCAGTGGGCGAATCTTTCGCACATGGCGTGTTTGTACAAAAGCCCGTCCAACGTGCTTCAGTCTACTCGGTGGCGAAGCCCGCGTTTAATTCACGTAGTTCCTCTGGAAAGTGCTGGCCGTACGTTGATAAACTTCCATCTTTCGACAGTACCTCTGGGTGAGGAGGACTCCACTCCCCAAAGAAGGCACGACCTTAATGAGGTCAACTTGTTATCAAATGGCGCCCCAAGAAGATGGATTAGTTGACATCACGGTGGCGAGAAGCGTTCTCCTGTCTGCACTGAGCGGCAGGCTGCCGGGGGACATCGTTTTTGGCTTTTATCCAGCAGGAAGGAACAGTAAATAAATGAAGAGGTATATTAGGCTGAACCGCTGACATTTGTATGCAGGGTAGTAAATGTTTGTAGATGAAGAACACAGCTAAAGATTTTTTAATAAATGCTTTTGTGACGGATTTTATACTAAATCATTTCTTGACATTTCGACTAAAACCAACAGCTTAGATAATGGATCTGATGTTCATACCGTGCATATACTCTGGTTTGATAAATCCTCTGCTAAGAGGACCTCCATGAAACCGATTCCCTCCAGGCCGGGGAGAAGATTGTATGTGGAATAAATTAATGGGGGTAGCCGGGGAGGACCCAGGGGTCTGTGTTTCCGCCCACGCTCTGGGTCTGTGCTGAGGCTCAGTGAACGGTCTCCTTGGGTCTCGAATTTGGGTTGCACCACGTTAAATAAACTCCGCGGTAGAGATGACTTTATGAGGGTTCTGTTTTCTGACGGGAATATTTACTTAAGAAAGCCAGAGACAGAGGGCCCGAGAGGAAATGAAGGAGTCAGTAAGGCAGCATGCGGAGAGGCCATTTTGAGCAAAATGTTGCCCTGTTTTCCCTCTTAGCTCGTGCAGGCCGTCCCCGACCCTCCTTCCTCCCTGACCAGCAGGCACCAGCAGGGACTCATGGCAGACTCTTCAGGCTCCTGGAGGAGGCCCCGCTTCATCGCCAGCAAAGCCCTGGCTCACAAGGAGTTTCTTCCTCCTTGTCTGGCCTTCAAGGCCTGGGCTGGCCTCCCGGGACGTAGATGCTGGAGTACCGTGGCATTTCCTACCCTCCTCTCTGTTGGAGGCTCCCTTTGCATTGACCTCGGCTCAGCAGACCCTTCCTTTCGCTCCGCTGACTCTCGTGCTCCGTGCCCGGGGCCTCCCTCTTCCTCTCTTTGCTGCAGGTAGAGAGGGTGCTCTCTCCGTGCCTGTGGCCCATTTCTGTCATCCCGGAGAGTTCCGCTGGCCGTGTACAAAGGGCTTCCAGTAGGCCCTGTGGGCCACCAGGCATCACCAAGGCTGCCGCGTGACGCAGCACTGATTCCTGAGCCCGAGTTCCCAGAGACGGGCGCAGGGACCCACGCTCCCGGAGGCCCCTCCTTCTGGTGTCCAGCACCCAGGGTGTGTCTGGAACGAACAGACACCTGAGGGAAACAAGGAAGGCAGGCTGGAGGCTTTAGGCCTGAGACTCAGGGCGGATGCCTCATCTCACGTTTTCTCGTCACATGTCCCGTAGTGTTCAGAAACGCCGAGTGACCTCCATCCCGATCCATTACGGTGTGACAGATGAAGCCATCCTTCAGGCAAAGAAATTAAAGAGCCTTGACAGTGATAATTGCTGTTAATATCACTCTGGACATAGGTTTGCTGATGGAGGAGTTTAGAAAATTTGCTTCTGAAACAACACGAGATAACATGAGAAGCGGCCCATGGTGCCGTCTGCAGGGCGAGAGACGGCGTCGGGGGGCTGGACTGGCGCTCCCCAGCAAAGCCGGTGGGATGCACGGTCAGGGCACGGCGCCTCCCGAGCCGGGCCCGGGCCCTGTGAGTGCTGCCCCCCGGCCGGGGCACCGGCCTCCGGGCACCGTGGGGCCTGGTCGCCGGGCAGGGGCGGAGATCCGTGCAGTGCGCACCAGCACCTTCCTCCTCTGATTTCCTTTCCCCTCTTTCCATCCTCACTCTCCCTGGTGAACAGTCCTTGGCAGGTTTCCCGAGATATCAAATTCCAGGAGAGAAAATGCACAGGTCGTGTGTAAGGACTAAATAGAACCCTTAGCTGGAAATGACTTTTGTCAGGTGTCTGCGAAACAGCTCCGCCCTCAGCTACGAGTTAATCAGACGCGGGTGAGGAGCCGGGGCACGTCGAGGGTGGGGGGGCCCTCCGTGGCCTCCGGGCGCCCCCCTGACAAACCTTGGGCAGGTCACAGAGCTTCTCGGGGCTTAGGCTTTCTTATGTCACTAATGAGGGGCTAGGATTCGCTTGCCCAGGCTGCTTCCAGGCACGAGAGGGTGCAATTCTGTCCCCCCGCCCCCCACCCAACGTCAGTCCCCCCGGGGCCCCGGTCCACCGCGGGGGCGTCTAGCGCTGGGCCACACCGAAGATACTCTGCCCTCCGTGCGCCTGTAAAATCGCCTTTGGTTTGCTTTGCAGCTTGTTTCTAATCATAGAAACAGGTGAGGTGAGCGCGTTAAAAATGTCTCCCACGTAGGAAAGTCTAAATGCTTTCTGTGCCGATTGCAGTGACCGATTTGGCACGTTGGAGGGGCCTCGAGGTGGGGGGGGGTAGTTTTCCATGTGTGCACGCTGCAGATACGTGCCTTGGACTGGATGGGCAGGGCCCATGGGGGACACGGGGTCGTGGTTGCTCTGTGGGCCAGGGTGGCGTGTCAGGAGAGGCTTGACTCTGGGCCTCGATGTTCTCATCTGGAACATGGGGTAACAGTTCCCTTCTAGGCCTGTGAGGAGTGGCAAATGCAGTAACCAACACTGTAGATCGCGCGTATACGTATATACTGTGCATATAAACAGCGCACTTAGACGTTATTAGCACAATTCCTTGGTTTTCTTCGGCTGCCTCCCTCCGGTTACAACCTTTTCCCTGCACTGGGGGGAAGAGCAAGTCTCTGATTTCGAGGCCCTGGTGATCTGTTCTCCCGGGTAACTTTGGGGTAAAGATGAAATGCCCAGGGCAAAGGCTACATTCAGAAGGCAACAGGGAAGGAGGCCAACGGGCCTTGGCTTCCTGTGCATTTAATCTGGGCATAAGCTAGCCCATCATATGTGGTGTCGAGGGCACCATTTTTTTTTTTAATTAAAAAAAATTTTTTTTTAATGTCTATTTATTTTTGAGAGACAGAGAGAGAGACACAGTGTGAGCGCGGGAGGGGCAGAGAGAGAAGGAGACACAGAATCTGAGCTGTCGGCACAGAGCCCGATGCGGGGCTCGAACCCTGCGAACCGTGAGGTCATGTCCTGAGCCGAAGCCGGAAGCCTAACCGACTGAGCCACCCAGGGGCCCCGAGGCCACCATGGTTTTAACATAGGCTGTTCAGAGCCCCAAAAGCCCCGGGAAGAAGATCAACTTCCAGGTTGACTGCGATGGCCCAGGACACCGCTGATACTCCTGCAGGTCCCTGGTGCCTCGGGACACATTGCTGTCTCCACCGGGGCAGTGGTGTCCTTGTAAGTGACACTGTGCGCGTGTGCCCCTGCCTTGGTCTGTCAGCTGCCTGGGGACAGGGACTGTGCTGGCATCTGCGAGTTCTCAGGCGGTGTTTGTTGGATGAGTGAGGGGCACGCCGCCACTCTGGGGAGCACTTTATCCAGAGCGTCCCTTCCTGAAAGTGGGGGGCCTGGCAGGACTTGCCTGGTTCTCTTCCCATGTGGCTGTGCCGTGTCCCTTCTCTCAGAGCGTCCTGACGTGGGCAGCGTCACCCACCCATTGGTACCGCCTTCCCGTGTGACCCAGCCAGACCCTTGCCGCATGGAGTGCTACTTAGGAGCTGTGTTTTTCAAACAGCGGTACTGAGCTACAATTTACGATCATGAAGGCACACATTTCAAAGGACACCTGCGTGATTTTGAGTAAATGCATGGAGTTGTGCAACCGACATCGCCATCCGCATTTAAGACTTTTCCGTCGACCCGGAAAGATCCCTCTTGCCGCCACTCCCGCTGCTACCCCAGCCCCAGGCAAACACTCACCTACTTTCTCTCTCCATGGACTCGCCTTTTCTGGACGTTTCCTGTCAGTGGAGTCACACAATATGTGGTCCTTTCCGGTGGCCATATTGACGCCTCTCCCTCCTGGTTCCTGGCAGGAAACAATTCGTATTTGTGGTTGGAAAGTATCTGGGAGTTAGGGAGATCGCTGCCCTTGTCCACACCGGCTGGAGCCACATTCCATCTGCTCTCTGTGGGATCCGCTCTCTGTTCTTCTTCTCATCACTGAGAACGGGAGCCCTGGTTCTGTTTGGCGATGCACGGAGACCTGGCTCAACGTGCCTAACCTGGAGCTCATCTTTCCTCTGCGCCCTGCACTGTGCTGTCGGTGAAGAGTGTGACCTTCCCCTGGTGGGCAGACAAGGTGACCCCACGATCCCTGGACCCCCCCTGGAGTGTGGGCGGGGCCGGTGGCGGACTTCTGACAGTAGATCACAACAAAGGCAGGCGACTCCGTGACCTAAGACTGTTGTGGCGTTCTTGCTGGGTTTTCTCTCTCCCTGTTGGCTGTTGGGAAGGAAGCGGTCATTCTGGGGATCCTCACATGGCAAGGAACTACATGCGCTTCCAGAAACTGAGGGCAGCCTCCAGCAGAACACTCCCCACGCCCCCGCCCCGCCCGCCACAGCCCCTCAAACCCAAAGCTCTCGGTTTTACAGCTGTAAGGAATCGGATTCTACCAATAACTGTGTGAGCAGGAAAGTGGATCCTTCCCCAGTCAAACCACCGGATGAGAACCCTGTTCTAGTTGGCACCTTGCCGGCAGCCTTGGGAGACCCCAGCAGCAGAGCCAGGCAAGCTTTGAAACTGTTAGATAATAAATGTGTGCATATTTTTAAGCGGCTCATTTGGTGCTGATGTTGTGCAGCAATAGAAGACGAATTCATCCCCCACGTAAGGTGGCTATCTCCCAGGCCACACCCCTGCTCCCTAATCTTTTCTACTGTCCCTACTGCCCCGCTTCACTTTAACCCTCCCATCTTGCCCATTACTGCAATGGCCTCCCACCGATCTTCCTGCCTGTGGATTCCCTCTCAACCCACCTCTCCCCTCCCGCGCCTCCTTCACCCTGATGCAGCGAGGTCTTTATGGAGACCGGGCCTCGCCCTGGCAGCCTCCGTGTGGCACTACAAGGATCTCACGATCCAGTCCCAACACGCTTCTCAAGCTTTATTTTCTGTCCCTCCCTGCTCATACAACTGTGTTCTGGCCACACTGAACGCCTTGGCCGTCCTTAGGTATTCTGTGTTTGTCCCTCCTCTGTGACTTTGCATTTGCCCCTCTCCTTGTCTGGAATGCCTTTCCATCCCTTTTCAGCTTGAAAAACTCTTTTTCATTCTTCAAAACCCCAGGCTCAGTATCACCTCTTTTTGAAACCTCCACAGGCAGAAACGATTTGGGCTTTGTGCGGCACACTGCTCTGTCACTGACTCTCATGTGTTCTTTGCGTTTGTGTCCCCAGAACCCCCAACAGAAAGTAGACGGGAATTTGGACTTGCTCTCCCCCAGCTCTAGAGCCTGATGCACCCCTGTGGTGTTCTATGAACACTTTTAGAGCGAGTAGCTGACCCATCCGCTCAAATACACGAAACAGAACCTACGGTCGTGACCTTGTGTCGTGGGTATCTTAAGATCCCTCGATTTCCAGGGAGCTGGGTGTGTGGGTCGGGTGAGATGGGACAAAGGGAGAGGCCGGTTCCAAATTCTGGGATGCACTCTGGAATGTACCGCAGATCTGAATGTCACGGTCAGTGTTTTATTTAACTTCCATCCCCTGCTGGTGTCCCAGCACGTGGACACCGGCCTGATAGAAGTCTCAAACTATGCAGAAAGGATCTGGGGAGTGTGGACCCTTCCCCGATTTATCACTACATCTGAAATCGCACCCCCTGGCCCTCCCCCACACCCCATCCCTGCTGCTGTGTTTACTCCCTGCCCCTCCTCCCCACCGAGGTAGACATTTTCGTCATTTACCTACTTGTTGTCTGCTTCCCCCGAGAGAGTGGGAAGCCCTGTGGGGGCTGGGGGCTGTGCAGTGTTCCTTTCTACATTTCCGGTGCCTGGAAACATGGAATGTTCCGGGCACACAGGGTTGCCGGTTGAATGAAGTGCAGGGTGCCTGTCCCCAGGGCCCCACTCTGCTGACACCTAGGCTGCCTCCCCTTCCTGATGTTTGTAGAATTCAGACCCACGGAGTCAGCCCTTTGCTTTTGCCACTTCGTTGACTTTCTATTCCCCTTAGAATAAAGAGAATAACCTTCACTTCTAGAAATTTCTTACTTATCCGTTCATGCCAGATTTAAGGTTTACAAAAGACTGTGGATTGGTTTTTATGGATTACACTTAAATTCAACCAAAAATGTAACTCTAGCCCTAACCCTAACGTCTGAAAGATATAATATGAATTTTTCTTCCTCGACTATTTTTATTTTAGTATATTTTATTTTAATATGTGAGATATGTGAACCCTATGGTGTTAGGGCAAAATGGTATCGCCCGCTGGGTGGCCCTCAGGGGGTGTGGGTCTGACTATAATCCTTTACACGGGTTAAGACCCTTGCCATTGTGTTCCTATGGGATGAGGGATGTGGGGTGGGGACCGTTGACTTCCAATACTGTTTCTATCAGTTTCATGTTCTTTGCGGAGGAAGGAGGAAGGCCCCTCCCGTCTACTTCTGCTGAGGCTTGTTAAGCCGTGGCCTTGGGGGCCGGCCGATCAGCAGCGCTGGCAGTCGTGGGGCACGCACAGCCCGTGGCTACTCCAGCCCAGTGCCTGGCTGTGGCACGGAGCGTGTCACCTTGGTGGGGATGTAAGGGCGAACCATGCTAGCATGACAGAGCCCACTTAACTCTGTATGGCATGGCATTTGGGGAAGAGGCAAGGGACAAGTAGGTCCTGGGCCCTGCAGCGGGGCGGTGGCCAGCATGCCCTGGACGGTCTTCAAGTCAGTATATTTCAGGGCGATTCTTTCCTAACACTGAGTCTGTGGAACAGAACGGAAGTGTGCTTCCTGAGTATTTTAGGGAGCACGCTGTGGATGAGACCGCTCCTCCTAAGCTAGCACTGCTTGTCCAATATGTGGTCCTAAGAAATTAAAATGAATCTTGGGGTGCCTGGGGGGCTCAGTCACCTGAGGGTCCGACTCTTAATTTCAGCTCAGGTCATGATCTCTTGGTCAGTGAGTTGGAGCCCCATGTCCGGCTCCGTGCACGGAGCCTGCTTGGGATTCTCTCTCTCCCTCTCTCTCTCTTCCCCTCCCTTGCTCGTGTTGTCTCTCTCAAATTAAATAATTAAACTTAAGAAAGTCTTAAAAAAATAAATAAAATGGATCTCTTCGTGGCCCCCCAAAAGGACACCCTCCGTTGGTGTTTGGTTCCCTTTTCCACAGTGGGTCAACCGGCTCCCTCCAGCGCTCGCAGGAGGTGTTTTCTCGCGTGGGTCAGACCCCAAGGCTGCCTCGTGTCAACTCCAGGAAAGAAATCGGCAAATGCACGAGCTCGCCTTCAGCATGTCCTTCAGTCCCGGGGGCCGCGCTGAGTCAGAAAAGGCGCGTTAGGTTCCTGTCACAGGTGTTCTTGCAGAGCCGCTGCTTGAGCCCCACGAGGAGACCCGTGTGCGTCCGAGGGACTCGTGTGCCCCAAGATCAGGGCCTCTGCCTCCACCACACGTGACAGGTGTGCAGCCAGTCCCCGGGGAGTGGAGTCCAGAATGGCAACCACGGAGTGAAGGAACTTTGCAGATGGTGAGGTCAGACTTCCAGCAAGGGAAAGAGAAGCCAGGATATACGCATGCGGAGAGGAGTTGGGTTTAGTGTTCGTTCTTCCCTTACAGCCATGCACT
Organism: Prionailurus viverrinus; assembly: GCF_022837055.1. NCBI lineage: Eukaryota > Metazoa > Chordata > Mammalia > Carnivora > Felidae > Prionailurus > Prionailurus viverrinus. The sequence continues at coordinate 84,083,787 of NC_062571.1, forward strand.
CTCCACTGGTTCTCCAAAGTTTCCTCCTGCACTGTCTCCCCATACCCCGCTCCACACAGGGGGAGCTGCCCCGGGGTGCGCCCTGGGTTCCTGGAGCGCTCCCTGGATTCCTGGGACATAGCCTTGGGTTCTGGGGGTGAACTTTGGTTTTGCGGGTACTTCCTGGGTTCCTGGAGCACTGCCTGGGTTCCGAGGGTGCAACCTGGGTTCTGGGGGTGCAGCCTGGGTAGCAGGGGTGTCTAGTTCCACCCTGAGAAGCATGCAGAGGACAGCTGTAAGCAGCACCTCGTGCTCTGCCCCCTCGCCATCTTCTCCAATAACGCGTTTGATTTGGTCTCCGAGGGCCTCCTAGGTGCCCACGGAGCGGGGCTCTCAGAGGGCCGCCGAGGGGAGCCACCCTCTCGCTGTGATCCCCAAGGCAGCTCAGGGGCTCCGGAGGCCAGGCTGAACTGATAATTGCCACCACTAAGTGTCCCTGTGATGTCTGCCAAGCCCTCTGGTCAGCGAGCGCTCCCCAGGAAGTCCAGGGTTCGGGCTTTACTTTCATGGCACCAATTAACTTCCTCCGCCTTTTCTTGTGGGTCCATGGAATTACTCTGCACTCTTTACAAGGATGTTTAGTGATTCTCATCGACTGTCGAGGAGCCTGCTGGGACACTGCCAACTGATCTTAACAAGCCCACTTACTGCAGGATTTCCCACTGCTTTCCCGGGCTAGGAATTCCTGAACCAAAGGCACGTCTCCCAGGAGAACTTTGAGAAGGTGCCTCGTTATGAATATTTTGATGTTGAAAATGTTCAGCGTGCAAGTTGGTTATAAAGCCGGCCAGTGTGTTTGGAAGAAAAGGGTGGGCCTTGGGCAAACTTGGAGCAGGGTGGGATTCTGATTCGGCCCCTCCGCCTTTTATCCTTCCCTCCTCTTTCTTCTTCTAGCTCACCCTGGGAACCCCAGCTCCAGCGGCACGCGGCCCCTCCACCCGGCCACACTGAAAGCCCGCGCGCTAATTGGTGATTAGGCACTAATGCATGGCGATTGTTGGCTTGTTTCCTCTCCCGGATAACTTTTTCTTCCTTTTTATATTAGCTAGAGCCTTTCATGTCTTAACAAGAGGGGCCAACTTGTGCAAGATTTCACGAATGGTAGGTGGGCGAGATCTGAACTTCTGGCTCCCCTCCCAATTGCACGGTCTGTGTGACTGTGTGTGCCATATGGAGCTGTGACTGGCCCTGGGACCGGGGGGACGAGGGCTGTTTGAGAGAGATGGGGTGGGGTCACCTCTCCGGTCCTGTCTGCAGAGTGTAAGGGGAGGCTCTCTGGACGTTGTGGGGGCTCTGGGGGGTAAGAGAGGATGATGCTCGTGTGTGATGAACCCGGGCACCCAGGCTGACGGGAGCACCTGCAGGGTCAGACTCTGTTTGGGGCATCAGGTAGGTGGGGAGAGCCTCCTGCTAGAAACATACACAGTAGGAAGTTAGAAGTTACCACCAGGCAAGCTGAGGGGTAATCAGCTTATTACAGTAGGAGTCTTGATTATCCAAGAGCGGGTGGAAGGAGTCAGGAACAAAATCAATCCAACGAATGAGGGAGAGCGATGCTTGCGAATTCACCATGGGGTTGGATTCTGACAACGGATTCATTTTTATCTTCCCGGATTCCCCAGACACGGGAGAGAGACCACTTGGGGAGAGACCTTGGCTCTTCGGGGAGACAAACGGTATTTTCCAGGTTTGGAGCGGCGCCATCCGAGAAGGCCTGTTGCAGGGATGGGGTGTTCTGCATCCGTGCCATCCGGGATGGTAGCTGCTCACACACTCAGCCCTCGAGCACATCGGGTGTGGCTAGCGCACCTGAGGAACCGAAGATTTCCTTTCATCTACCCTGAATTATGTTCAATGGCACCCGAACACCCCCACGTGGCTGATGGCTCCCCGCTAGATAGTGCCGTCTACAGCCTGGTGTGCAGGTGGTAGTGGGGGTGGGGGCAGGGGGTGGGGCAGGGGAGGGGAGTGCAGAGAGGGCATCTGGAGGGGTGGAGGGTGCCAGATGGAGAGGACGTTATAAGGCTTGTGGGCACATCTGGGCTTGTCCCTGCGGATGGTGGGAAACCACAGAAGGGTTTCAGTAGCAGAGTAGGTCACTCAGCTTTAGGGTTTAAAAGAGGGGCACCTGGGGGGCTCAGTCGGTTAAGCATCAGACTTCAGCTCAGGTCATGAGCTCACAGTTCGCGAGTTCGAGCCCTGCGTCGGGCTCTCGGCTGTCAGTTTGGAAGCTGCTTAGGATCCTCTGTCCCCCCCGCCTCTCTGCCTGTCCCCTATTCTCTCTTTGTCTCTCTCAAATATAATATAAAACAAACAGATCCCTCACTCTGGGGTCCATGTTGGGGTAAGACTAGGTTCAGGAGAGCAGCCACTCCGCGCTGATGATGACACCACCTGTAGAAAAATATCCCAAAGGGCGAGTTGTCTGGGCTTTGCAATCAAGCCATTGGTTGTTGAGAAAGACAACCAGGAAATGAAGACACCTCAGTGCCTGGCTTGCAGGATGGGGCAGCGTTCTTCTGAGAGAGCGGGAGCCTGGGCCAGGAGCAGGTGTGGACACAGGTGCCGGAGTTCCGGCCACCTGGGCGAAGTCAGACTCGGACCGCCTGCCCTCATTCAGGGCGACACCTGTACCTGGGACAGCAAGGGCAGAACTAAGAAAGGGCTTCTCAGAGAGGAGGGGATGATGACACCTCCTGGGGCAGTGTCACCTGGGGGAGGTGGCTCTCCTTGCCTAGATGGTGTGGTCCGGTCCTCCTGGCCCTGGAGGTGGAATAGAGGTGTTCAGGAAGCAGAAAAGGGGCTGGCTGTGCCACACGGGGACAGGAAGAGGTGGCCTCCATGGGACAGTGGTATGATCTAGGAGCTCACGTGCGCAGGTGCTCTGAAAAACGGTGTGGCGACTGACCAACTCACCAAGTTACTATTTATTTTGCAAGAGTATTTGCTTCTCTACGTAAAAAAAAAAAAAACAAAACAAAACGCACACCATTTGGACTAGCCCAGTTCTGTCTGCATTTATCCTTCCTTGTTTCTCCTAAAGGAAGTAATCCTGTCCCTGTGTAAAGCATTAGCCTGGAGGATGTTCCTCACAGCTTTGTTTACCTAAATGCATGACAATAGCCCATCTGGTAACTTGCAGAAAGCTACAACCAGGGATCCTGCATGTGATGTTGAAAGAAACCATTCAGGAACTTGAAGATTATCCAGAGTATATTGATAAGTGATAAAACAAAACAAAACAAAACAAAACAAAAAACCCCCCAAAAACAAATTACAAAATAGCATATCGAGTTCACTCATATTTTTCTTTAAAAATGTTTATGTGCGGAAAAGGGTTTATATGTTCGTGGAAAACACGAGGATCATAAAACAAAATCCGGTTGCTCTGAGAAGCAGAATTAGAATGACAGGTGTTTTAAAATTTCCTTTTCCTCTTTTGTTTTTAGGCATATTGTACAAAAACATCCACTGCTGTAAATTAGAAGAAATATCTTTCTGTTTCGTAAAGGACAAGTTGAGGGGAAGGTAGGGGCTGAGGGGAAGCAGGGGGAGACAGGGGGAGGCAGCGAGGGCTCTGCCCTGCAGTGACGCTCCACCTCCAGAAGCTCACCGTGGTAGCTGGTTTTTAGATGTGAAAACACAGGAAGGCTGTTTCCAGTGAGTCCTTTGTCCTCAATCAAAAAAGCATTTTCCTCCTTCGCAGAGAGCAAAGTGCAGGCTGTGTCTGGTCCCCGGCATTGAGCTGGCCCAGTCGTGGGGGCCCAGTGGGACCGTGCCTCTGTGAGCAGACAGTGACTCTGCGACTCCCGAGCACTGAGCCGAGAAAGGCAACTCGTGCCCGAGCCCAGATCGGTGCGACACTGTCTGAGGGTGGCTGTGCAGAGCCCCGGGCCCTCCCAGTGACAGCAGCTCGCTGAAATGGGATTGCCTACTCAATTAGCTCGCGGGATTCCCAATCCCAGGGGTCCCGACTGTCAGACAGGATCCGCAGGAGTGTGGTGAAGGGCGCAGGTCATTAGGACCCCGGCTGGGGCAGGGCCCCTCTATAAATGGCATTCATAAGCCAGGCAAACGCTGGGCCACAGAGCTGGGATCTAGCAGATGGGACAGTTAAAGCTTGTTTAATTGGATCCCTATCTACTTTTGGCACAATCATTTTGGAGACGGGTTGGCCTTCCGTTGGAGAAAAAGAGAATTCTTTACCCGAATACCCGAATGTTTGTTAGGGTATTTCTGCTCAGGTGTGACTTTGGGGTTAGGGCGGAGGGCAAAGCTTGCAGGCAGCCAGGCGGGGGTCTCCTATGCCTGTAAGTGCCACTTCCCCAGCCCCAGAGCCACTCTGGGAGGCCACATAAGCATCGCTCTAGAAGGCATTTAAACTGGCCCTTTGGAACAGACATCAAAGCTTGAGGCTCATTCATTCAATTACTCTTAAAACCGTCAATCTCATCCTCCGCGGAGGGCAGATTTCTCTTTGGAAATTGACAGTAGTCATTTGGAGCCGAGTGTGGTGAAGAATCGTAATGCAGAAGGCAGATGTGGCACCCTGGAGGCCATTCTGATCGCCAGAGGGCCACTGCGTGGGAGCTCTCTCCATGTTGTGGCCGGGGGCAGAGTCTCAGAGAAATCATCGGGCTTGTCCGAGTTCGACCGGGCAGCGAGGGGCAGAGCCACGACTGAGAGCCAGTGCGCCGAGGTCTGGCCTCAGGTAGGGTGAATCCGGATGGGTTCTACAGGGTGGCCTTCTGCTGATAATGGCTTACAACCACATGGTGCTGTGTTCTAGCAAAGGCCCACGGTGAATGCTGCTCCAGTCCTGTGCCCACGGCTGGTTTGGGGCATCTAAGGTGCTTCCAAATCAGACCCCTCTGGCAAGACCCCGAGAGCTGTTTCCAGGCTCATAGAGATGCGAAGATCACTCCTATGTGGATGATGAGATTTTCCCTGTCTCGTCGGAAAGTGTCGGTGTTAGATGCGGGCCGTTTTCTTTATTTTTTGCGGAGGCCACGTATTTCTCTGGGTTGAGAGATAAACGTTTCTCCTCCAATAAAACAGTCTGCCATTTAAAACTGCGCCTGTTTGGACGTACCCAGAGCAGAGATCATTCAGCACATACTTCCCAGGGGATCTGCTCCTCCTTCAGGGGGCAGTGGCTTCTGCACCCACCCAGAAGTTAGGCTGGTGTTTTTCTGCCTTTCGTGAATTGTTTGGACTTTATCTTTAATATATATTCAGATGTTGATCTTTTCATGAATTCAGACAGGGCTTTTACCTTCCAGACTCCATTCATGGGGTTTTGATGCACTAGATGTGGTGCTTCGTGGTGGCAGGTAGGGTCTGGAGTCCTTTATGAAATGTTTGTCATTTGGGCTGTTGTGGGTCTTGACTGTTAGTATTTTTCCCCAGGCGTTTTTCATATTTCTTTTAGAATTAAAAACTTAGAATTTCAGGTTCAAGTTTTTGTGGTCTTTCTTCTCCCCTTCCTCTTCTTCTTCCTCCATTCCCTCCCTCCCTCTCTCTCTCTCTCTCTCTCTCTCATTCTCTCTCTCTGCCTCTCATTAGCAAGAACTGATGAGAAGGGCACAGAGTGGTTGGACCCGGTACTCACTGTTGCAAAGGCCCGCAGGAAGAATGGGGCGGTTGTGGCCCTTTGTAATTAGGGCACCCAAGCACTCTGGGGCCAGCCATTGGCACGACTAGGCATTACGAAGGCCCCTATGATGCCATGGGTAAGGAAAGAGCGATGTGAAACCTTTGGAGGCCAGCAGGTAACTGCAGGACAGAACTCAGGAGCCCAGAGAGCGACAGAGGCAGACAAGGTCTGGGGCAGCAGCGACACAGCAGTCAGTGTCCCCGTGGACTGAGGAGGACTCAACCTTGGTAACAGAGACATGTGAAGTGAATGTTCAATACGGTGGTCCAAGAAGATGGCATTTCCTGTGATGGGAACAATATAGAATTTGTGTGTATCTGCAACAAATATCATTGAGATTCAGTATTCCTCCGAGAGATGGGGAGTCAGGAAAGGAAGGAAGGATGTTAAGCATTTCTCTTGGCTCGCTGGGAAACCAGATCACTGGCCTATGAGTCAGCCATACTGGGGGTGCAGGGAACCCACTAGTACATCTGAGAAGGTTTCTTTTGTATTTAGAAGTATTGCACGATCCAAATCCCAGACAGCGATCTGATGGGAGAGGACATCTTCTTGGGCTGCCACGTCCCAAGGCCCTGACTTGCTGGGCCTGACCTGGTCTGGTTCTGGTCATGGGTGGCATTGGGCTTCTGCTGACCATGACTCACGGTGGCTGGTGTCGAGGCAACAGGTACCTGAGCCGTGCTGCTGCCGTGCCTCTACTCTCCTGAAACTGGGCCATTCCCTGGGCCTCCCGCCGGGCTCCTCTACAGCCCCTCCTTCTCGTCTGCCCCGCCCCCCTCCACCCACTGTGGCTTACAGAAGGCTGTTTCTTTCTTGTTTTAATATGTTTAGAAGGAAAGTCACGGCATCTCCTAAGACAGGGGTTGTTGACTGATGTACGGATGCCAGGAATCAAACCTGTCTTCAAAGACTGCCTTCTCTGCATGGTGGGTTTTCTCTACTTGGAGCCACAAAGCTGGCATTGTTTTGAGAGGGTTAACTAAGATTAATGAGCAAAGAAACATGAAGCCATAAAGGATCAGCGTTCCCAATCAATGACGGAATAAATTTAACGTGTACTCCATCTGCAATTTCCTTGGCACGAACACGCAGACGCCGATTCTGAAAGGGTTTGCCTCTTTATGTTTCCGAATAACCTACTAAGACAAAAACAGGGTGCTCCTCAGTTTAACAGCGCTTTATTTAAGGTTCATGCCGCAGTCGATGTATCGATCAAGAGGAATTTGTAGAATACAGAGGTGTGTTTAATAAGAGCTGGACAGAGAACCGCAAACCTCGCTATTCCCAAGACTTTACCGGTTGTGAATTGCAACTTCAGCATCTGATTTGGGAGGGGAAAGGAAAGGAGAAGAAAAATAATTGTGGTAGAATAATGGAGACAGCAAAACGAGAGCTCTAATTCCTATCAAATGCCCGAGCTCTGAAATCAAGGAGACTCTCCATGGGTGTTCCGAGAGAACTTGGTGCATTAGCTTCTTAGAGAATGTGTATTTAAGCAGCGTGCAATGACTGTTTCAGGCAGGGAGCCGTGCAAAGCCTCCGTCCACTTTATTTCTGACATCAGCCTTGTACCAGCAAGAGAACATCTCTCTCTTTTATCACCCCCAGATTAGCCTACAGTGGCCTCCTTCTTTCCGACATTTGAATAACAAGCTTGATGAAGCCACTTAACTCCCTCCAATTACAGGTGCCAAGTGGGGGTCCACAAAAAGAGAGGCCTTTTACATGTGTGAATGGTTTCACAGCCCAGTGTCATAATCAGATTCGAGAAATTGAACTTGCAGAAAGTTTGTGCTAGCCTTGTGGATTTTCATTTCAGATGTTGTCAACTCAAGGGCATTTGGACCAATCAATATCTGTCTGTCTTCTCGCACATAGAAAGTTAGCTATTAGAAAAGAGAGGCTTACAGCAGACTCAGCCAATACCATTAGCCCTAGCCTTAGGGCAGTTCTGTCCATGTGCCCGGGTAGGCACCTGCCCCCTCCCCTCCCCCACCATTAGGGAGGCCACTTGGGATGTCATTTGGACAGAGCGGGCAAAGAGCACTTCTTTCTTCTTTCTCTTTTTTACACCCAGACTCCCCCAAAATCAATAAATCTGTTCTTTGCTTATTTTCAGAACTTTACTTCAATATAAGCAAGGACTTTCCTTCCAGCAACAACTTGGCTAACACCATGTCAAGCTTATGTGTGTGTGTGTTTTCTTTCTCTGTTTCAATTTGAAAAATAATTGGAAATAATATCTGATTGATGTTCTCTCTCTCTCTCTTTTAGCTAAAGATTTCCTCGATGAAAGACCTTGATCCATTGTGGCTCGTGATTCAGCACTTGATTTTCCGCTCCAGGTGTCCTGCCACTCCGCGAGTCATTGTGGGAAATTAAGGCAATGCAGTGTTGTTTTCTTAATCAGAGAGAACTTTATACAGATTGTGTTCATTGACCGCTGTTTTGTATTTCGTTGTTACTGATGCTTTTCTTGTGATTTTTGTTTTGCACTGAGCTGCTCCCTGACCGAGAGAAAACCCTGAAGCAGTTAAGATACCAGGAAAGGGAGAATTGAGAATTGGTTAGTGGAGATTTGGAGCATCTCCTGGCAGGTCTTAGAATTTTGTTCAGTGTATTGTGATCTTTCCTTCTTTTTTCTTCCTTCCTTCCTCCCTTCCTCCCTCCCTCCTTTTTTCCCTTCCTTCCTTCCTTCCTTCCTCCTTCCCTTTCTTTCTTTCTTTCTTTCTTTCTTCTTTCTTCTATTTTTCTTTCTTCTTTTCTTCCTTTTTCCCTTCCTCCCTTCCTTCCTTCCTTTCACTGGCTTTGTCTCTCTCTCTGCTTCTCATTAGCAAGAACTGATGAGAAGGGCACAAAGTGGTTGGACCCGGTACTCACTGTTGCAAAGGCCCGCAGGAAGAACGGGGCAGTTGTGGCCCTTTATAATGGGCACCCAAGCACTCTGGGGCCAGCCGTTGGCACGACCAGGCATTACGAAGGCCTCTATGATGCCATGGGTAAGGAAAGAGCGAGGTGAAAACTTTGGAGGCCAGTAGGTAACTGCAGGACAGAACTCAGGAGCCCAGAGAGCGACCAGAGGCAGACAAGGTCTGGGGCAGCAGCAACACAGCAGTCAGTGTCCCCGTGGACGGAGGAGGACTCAATCTTGGCAACAGAGACATGTGAAGTGAATGTTCAATACGGTGGTCCAAGAAGATGGCATTTCCTGTGATGGGAACAATATAGAATTTGCATGTATCTGCAACAAATATCATTGATATTCAGTATTCCTCCGTGGGATGGAGAATCAGGGAATTCAAGTGGGTTTGTTGGCTAGATCCAGTCCTCCGCTACCTGACCCATCTGCAGACAGAAAGGGCGTGCTCCATGGTAAAGACATCGGTTGGCAGACAAAAGTAAAGATGTGAATTTCCTCTCAATTTCCTGAACGAGCACAATACCTCTCGCTCTCTCTTTTAATGTGACTCTGGATTGCTCTTTCCCTGACAGTTGCTGTAGAGATAGCACAGGCTTGCTGCATGGTGCAGACGTACCCTTTATTTCACTGTAATTAGCAAGGGTAATTTTCTGGCATGGCTCCGGAATGGTCCGTGAGGGGTTTTCATATCTGAAAGCAGAGGAGAGCTCAAGGTGAGACCTGAGCTTCAGCAAAGAAGACCAGTTCGAACCAGGAGCTAGAAGCGAGAGGCTAGGATTTCCGTGGGACCACAACCACGGGCTTGCTCGGGCCTCGAGGCAGACGTTCTCACTGGGTTCCTTGTGGCGCTTCTCCCGGGGCACTGCTCAGGATGGGCCCGGGGGTCTGGAATGTGGATGGCGCTGTCCTGTTTTCCTTTTGGAATGAGAATAGAAAGCCTTCACTCAGGGGTCTGCGTTATTGCCTTGGCCTCATGCCCATTAGGCGTTGTTGGGCTGTAAGTGCGTCTTTGCTCATCTGTCTTACCCAACCGTTAAGAAATAGTTTGTGTGTTTTTATTCATTTTTGCATCTTCAATATCTGTCAGAGGACTACCCAGAGACATCCCTCACACATATGAAGACAAATATGTCACTGAACACACTGTTCAGTTCAACTTTATTTTTTTTGGGGGGGGGAGGGGATAGCAAGACTTTCTTAATAAAGGAAGCCATGTGTTGACCGGTGAGGCATGTCTTGGAACATACCTCACTGTTCCCCGGACCTGACTTTGGGTAGCACTGGCCCAACACGGAGCCCTGACTCAGAGTCCTGCTTTCTGGCTTGGATCTGAGGATATACTGCGTACTGCTCCCCCCACCCCAACTTTCGTACACCCCCCCTCCCCGTACTGAGGAGTGGGGATGACACTAAGGCTGTGCCAGTCATGGTGCCCCATTTTCTGGTCACGTGTTCCATCTCCGTGTGGTCAAGTGACAAAATCGAATCTAAGTCTAATCAAAGCTGAGAGAGTTAAAGGAGATCTTTTCTTCCTAGTTGGAGAGCTGGGCTAATATGAGCCTGGAGGCTTCCAGAAGCTCTGGACTTGGCCCCAAAGAGAAGTTCAGCTGGGGGAAATTAGAGGGCGGCTCCCGGATCCAGCAGTCCTCACCCACTCCCTGTAACTTGCTGGGTGCATGCATCAGGTATTTCTTCTTCCTCCCCAGCTTGTCTGGATTGTTTCTGTCATTGCCACCAAAAGCGCCTTGATGAGTAAGAAATCTCAAGATTGCCTACGAGTTTTAAAAGTCTGAATGTTTGCGTCCTCACTTTTTAGATCTTTATTCCTAAAAGAGGAGGGCTTCCATGGTCCGAAAGATAAAGAATTGTACAGATACCATAGGGTCTCTCTCTAAGAAATTCAAACAGGACAATTTTTCCTGCTCCTTGTAGTTGTTTATTTTCAAATGTATATGCGGTTCTTGGCAAGTAAGAGACTATTTGTATTAATCGGTGACCTTTTTAAAGTACATTCCCCTGCAATCCTTTATCTCTAGATAAACACAGAGCTGCTTAAACGTCGGAGGGAAATCACACTTGCGTTTTAGTATCGCTTCTCCTCTGTGGGTTAAATGAATGGATTTGGGAGCAAAAACAGTCCATTCTTCAATAGCTGAAATACTGAAATCTTCGTTTCCAAGGCCGTTGGATGCCACAGCACTTTTTCACCGTAACAATGAGGTTGAGTTAAAAAAAATATATATAAGAAAGCCATCATCATCTTTAGAAGTGTCAATTTAAAGCTCAAAGCAGGGAGTTTGGGGTCTCACTTACCGCTTCTTTTCTTCTACAACAGTTCTAAAAATCAAATTCTCTGTAACTGTGGTTTTCTTTCTGTGTGATCTGAACCTAAGCTTTAAGATCGGAGTTTAAGTTTAAAAGTAGAACCACCTTTGAAATAGCCGCACAAGTCCGCCTTTTGACCAACCATCAGAAGGAATGTAAATGTGCTTAGCAGACCTCTATTTTTTGTCTGTTCAGCATCCTTTTCTTTGAAAACTGAGTGCTTTTGCATTCGGAAATGGTCTTGCTCACACCCTGAGGGCGAGCCTGCCCCCCCCCCCCTTCTGCCTTTTAGCCTGGGAAGCCCCCGTGTGTGCACTTGACCTCCAATCAGAGAACACAGAGTACCCTTCCGCAGCACCAGTGATTGTCTTGAGATTGGGTTCAAGATCCCACTGGGCCATGGAGAGTCCTCTGGGCTTGTGTTGGAGCTTTCAAGAATGGGGCTCACTTTCTCTGGGATCACGAACTGTTAGGATCAACATTTAGAGCTATAGACAACATCGGCCTGAGGATACAAGCCAGCAGAGGGAAGCAACAGCTGAAGGATGGAGTTGTCCACCTGGCTTGGTCGACCCTTGAGCTCTAGTCATGGAGGAAGTGGACCCTGCATCTGCCCCTAGACTTTCCAAATTATTTGACGCTAATGGATTCTCTTTTGTGTTTAAGCTGTTACTTATGTCCCAAAGAGTCCCAGTGGCTAGAGTGTGGTAGTGTGGAAATTAAGAACTCCTTTAGTTTTTAGCCTAACTGCTGTCAAAGTGTCTAGACATGCTATTTATGCGTCTAGGCTAGTCTGGGAAACGGTGTTTCTTTGTTTGAGCCACTCATTACTTGTTGGGTGTAGGATGCACTGTGTACCTTTATGGTTTTTTTTGTTCGTTCGTTTCCCATAAGTGGCAGACTCAAACAATAGGGTTAGCTTTGTTCCAGAAGCATCCGCACTGGGTTAGGGACCCTAAAGATTGTAAGATAAACAAAAACATGTAAACCTTTCAGGAGAAATGCCACATGGATTGAGAAATCTGAGTCAGGCTAACTAGAGTTGATATTTAGTGGGCGAAAGCCTCAAGTTATGAAAAGAGGCTGTGCCACTGGAAATCAGTCTTGAGTTGGGCCAGATTTGTCATTTGGCTTATAAACAGAAGGTTGCCTTGAGTCCTGGCAGTGTGGTATCTCCTGCTCGCAGGGTTTGTAAAGCTGGGGAGCTATCTCCAAATAATAGAAATGGTAGACGTCGGCAGTGTTCCTGGGCGTTTTCACATGCACATCTGCTCTGTTCCAGCCTCCAGACTTGGTCTTGTCTGTCCCAGGCTGGGGAGGAAAAGGGCTGCCTGGAGAGAAACCTTATTATGGAGGGGAAGGGCAGGGATGGAAGAGAAAGGACAGTGAGTCAAAAGACACATCTGAGCTGGTTGTATTTCTGAGATGAAAACCAAACGAGTGAGAACGACGGCTTTCTTCTACTCCCGTGTTTCTTGTTTTTTAAAGGTTCAAAAACCCCGGTATATAGATGTCCCTTCACGTCCGCCATGACTGACTTTGTAGGTGACAGGCTGTTTGGATACAGGAGCAAGGCTTGGCTGTTTCGGCCTTGGCTTGCCCTCCTGGCCAGCTCTGCAGAGCAACCAAATTTAATAACAGAGTAGGGTCACAGGGGGGAAGGTCTGGAAAAGTGGGAACAGGAACCAAAGCAGACAGGACAGCAAAACAGGTTTTTAGCTGTGAAGTTGCAAGTGCCATGAATACGAAACTCCGCCAACCGGTCACCTGTCACGGTTGTTTCTGTGATGTCCAGATCCTAAGCTGGCACGGTGGCTGGTTTTTCAGAAACAATGTATTTTATTTTAAGATAACCGGAGATTCACATCAGTCGTAATAAACAACGCAGACAGATTATGTATGTGTATCCTTCGCTCCCGTTTCCCCCCATGGTAACATCCCGTGCAGTCACTCTCACAACCAGGATGTTGACATTGATACAATCCACCCATCCTATTCACATTTAATGTGTCTTACAGGTACTTGTGGGTGTGGGTGTGCACATGTGTGTTTCCTTCTACTCAGTTCTACAGATGTGTGTGAGCTCCACGGCAGTCAAGACACAGAACAGCTCAACCATGAGGATTCCCCTGCATCGAAACATTTCCATCTTTCGGTGTTTTTGTTGTGGTCGTTCAGTGTGATTTCTCATTGTTTGGAGCCTCAATGTTTTCATGAAAGACAAAGGAAAAGTAGGATTCCAGGCACCAAAGTTTGCCTTCAGCCCCCTCCTGGGATCCCCGTGGGCCCCTTGCCTGTGGTTTCCACAATTAAGGCTCCTGGAGATGGATGCGGAAGGATGCCGTGTCGGAGAGGGATTGTCCTTTCGATTTCTCTACACTGATCTTCCTCCTCACTGGTCGTTATTCTGAAATGAAACCACGAGCTCTTCATGTCGAAATGCCAATACCTCGCCCCTCGGCCGCGCTCCTCGCCTGTCAGCTCATTTGGTTACAGCCTTCTCACGTTTACTTAACTTGGTGTATAGGAAGAACAGAATATAAGGAAAATTCTTCGCAAACCGTTGATTTTCTTCTGCATGCATCCACACGGTCCACAGAATGTAGTTATTTTTAGTTGGAGCCACGTGAGCCTGGCCATATTTTCAGGATCAGGTGTCGTCAAGAGAGACTGTGGATTTATTCAGGGATTCTAAAAACCAGTGCATCTGTAATAAGGAAGAATCGCCTGTTCTGTGACAGCCCTTTCCAGGATCCTGTCCCGAAGTCTCCTTCCACAGACACTTGGCCCATCTGAATCTCAGTACCCTGTGGGCCAGCTAGGCACAGCCTCACGGCATGCCAGCAGATTTTCACATAACATTATGCAGATCTTGTACTATTATTATAAACATGAAATTGGCGGGGGGCACATGGGTGGCTTAGTCGGTTAAGTGATCTACTCTTGATTTCGGTTCAGGTCGTGATACCATGGTTTCGTGAGTTCAAGCCCTGCATCGGGTTCTGTTCTGACAGTGCAGAGCCTGCTTGGGATTCTCCTTCCCTCTCTCTCTGCCCCTCCCCTTCTCGTGCTGTCCGTGTCTTTCTCAGAATAAATGAATAAGCTTAAAAAAATTAAAAATAAAAAAATAAACCTCAAATGAGCTCATGGACATAGAGTAGGTCCTTAATAAACGCTGGTTTTATTTTTAGTCACTTGTCACTAATGTAGCATCTTCTATGGATAGGCATTTGCCAGATGGCAGGGACAGAGAAGTAATAAAGGCTGTCCCAACCCTCAAGAGAGGCACGGTCCGGTTGGTTTCAATAGTTACACTACAGTGTGTTCGGTGCTTTGATAATCATTCCCCTACAGGGGGTCTACACTTGCTGGGAGCCAGGGAAAGTCTTCCTTGATTTGGTCATTCTGACTTGTTTGGATCTTGGGACAGATGTTGAAGGACCCAGGCTCTGAAAAGAGGGAAGGGACTTTGAGGCAGAGAGGCATATGTAGGCGAGGTCCAGAAATGGGAGAGAACTTGGAGTCTTCAGAAGTCCCGTAGGGATCAGAGACAGCGTGGGAACAGGAGAATGGAAAGGGATGTGGGGAGAGGTCAGGAGGGATCAGACTCTGAGGGCTGAAAGGACCTTCTAAAGCCGAGCTACTCAACCTGGAGGGTTGCGTTCTGGGTGGTAGAAACATCGCCCTGCAGAGCTGAGATCTGGCATTCAGGGTGGCTGGATTGAGAGCCTAGAACTTACGTATCTTCTCGAGGGCCCGGGTGTTTCAGAAGCCCTCCCGGTTGTGGGAGGATCCCAGCTCCAGCCACCATTACTCAGATGCCAAACGAACATCGTTGCCTACCAGTGAGGGTGCCTCGGGCGAGTCATTTTCTGAACTGGAGACCGGGTCTGTATGCTCCTTCCAGAGCGGATGTTCTTTGATTCTCAATGGCCCTACAATACCAGTGAAAGGAAACGTCAAGAAAACCTACCACAGCAGATGTATTATGTTGCTGTGAAAATTTTGTCCCGTGCCGGAAGCCTCCGTGTCCGGTGGGATCTATGAAAGATCTTGAAATCTAGCCATCTTCTCACACCAGATAAACTCTATTTGATCACAGCCACTTAGATTCATTCAGTTTTTGTTTTTTTTTAGAGAGGGAGATTGGGAGAGAGAGATCATGAGCAGGGGACGGACACAAGGAGAGGGAGAGAGAATCTTCAGCAGGCTCTACACCCAGCACAGAGCCTCGTACGGGACCCGTCTCAGGACTGTGAGTTCGTGATCGGAGCCCAAATCAAGAATTAAATGCTTAACCAACAGAGCCACCCGGGAGCCCCAATTCACTCAAGTTTTAATTAGTTTGTCGCTGAAGTGGGGTTGGGGCTCACATAAGTGGAAATCTGAAGTGAAGTCTGCCAATGCTTATAGTCGGTGGGCTTTGTGTTTGGGAGCTTCTAGCTCCTGTCTTGATCCATTTGAGAAGCGGCACTTGTTGGCTCAGACGGGCGTCCACGCCGTGTGCCGATTGAGAGCTCGCCCTTGGGGCATTCGCCCCACCCGCTGGGGCCTCTCCCGGGATGACCCTTGGACAAAGCCTTGGCCGGACTTGGCCCAGGTATGCTTGGTAGCACGGCTGCAGCCTGTCCTGTGGACCGGTGTCCTGCACGTCCACAACGAGCTTCCCCGATCAAGCTTGGGAAGCAGGACACGGGAGTTCCACTGTCCCACGGCTTCCGTCACCGTCTTGCTGTGGCTGACTCCTCTTCCCATTCCTTCGCCGTGTCTACGTACCTACGTGCCTTTCCTCCAGAAAGTGCGGCTGTGAGGCCAGGCCTGTGTTTGGATGGCTGCTGATAGTCAACGGAGTGATGTTCCACACCAGCGAAGCACGATCAGAAGCGGGAGGAGCATCCCGGCTGAGGCCAGCCAGTACCTGCAGACTCCGGAGCCAGCCTGTCGAGGTTGGCGTGAGACAGAGATGTGCAGCTCGTGGTCCTGGAGGAGCCCAGTGGGCGGGATCGGTCAGTCTACCTGGTACCGACCCGCTGAGCAGTGCTCAGGAGCCATGAGACGCGGAGCAGCTCTCTTCGTGGTTGCATGGCCGAGTCTCCCACTTTGCAGGGGCTGCTTTGGATAGATTGTGTCCTCTAATGCGCTCTGTGATGTTGGGCAGGTGACCTCCACCTATGAATCCATTGCAGACCCAAAAGATGTGCCCTCCGTGGACTGGAAGCCTCATAGCATTTCATCTGAGATGAAGTGTCCTCTGAACATAGAAGTCTGTGGTCACCCGGGACCCAGCTAAGGGATAGGTGGAGCCTGGGATAACTTGGAGCCGTGGCAGATGAGAATCTAATTGCCCGCTGGGGTTTTGTGTCATAGAAGTGGACAGTCAAGGGGTTTACCTGGCTCGCTGCACCAAAAACGGGGCAGGGAGAATGCAAATTTCCCCAGATACTTCAAGCTTCTGCGGGCAGAAATCTAATCTTGCACCCTGTGTGAACTCCATGCCTTGCTAAGAGGCGGGCCCACAGAGATGCGTTACACAGGCCGTGGACCTGAACCTCGTTGCTGCTTTCCCTGTGTCGATCAGGAACATCTGCACTTGCCCCCCAGCCCCATGCCGTCTAAGCATCCTTCATGTCTCTGCAATCCGCAGCAAGGTGGACGGAGCCCACGTCCCTGGGCAGGCAGCCGCGCAGGGCGGTGGGGCCAGTGCCTTCGGGACCAGGTGGATTTGCAACAGGACGAGACACAGCTTCTCCTCCTGAGGCCTTCCCGACCTGTGTGACAGTGGGCCTACCTCTGGAAAGCATCGCACTGAGGTGTGGCTCCTCCGTCTGACTCCCCGGGCCTCCTACCTCTGGCCTCAACAAGCCTCCCCTTCCCCCACACCTGTCCTTCAACCTCTGTCCAGATGGACATGTTCATCCACACTGTGTACCGCTTATGGGTATTAATTTATATTTCTGATGCAACGAGTTAAGGCATGCTCATTTTAGAATACGCAGAAATAAAGAAAAGCACACAGAGTACAGAAGTCACCCTTACATTTTCTCTCCATATTTTGCTCCATCTCACTCTGTGGCTATGTCTGTTCTGTTAATGTGTGGGGAGCATCCCCTGTGTGCCTTCCTAATGTCCTCCTTCAACGTCCCTGCCCTGGACCATTGTACCTTCTGCTCTTCCTTGGGCCCCTCCCTACCCCCCGTGCCTTCTCCAAGGCTTTGCTGAGCGCCCGCCCTCGGGGTCCTCGCGGACCTTCTTCCCTGACCATCCAGCACTCGGGGCTCCTTCTCGGAGCCCCGTCGCCCCGTCTGGGCCTTTCGCCAGTTCCTAACTTGTACCGTTCTCCGATTTTGTCCCACCTCTGTGGTCAGGAGGGCGCCCTTCTTAATCTTTGCACATCCACCAGCATCTCTAACATTGGGCTGCAAACAGGATTCTCGAGCAAGATATAGGAGGATGTTACTGAAGAACAAACAAATGAACGTGTTCATAAGAACACGCGTCTTCATTACGAATTGCAACCTCAGCCACTAGTATCTTTTATGCTCTGCTGGTACGCGTTAATACGCTTCATGATTTTTACTCCTGAAAAGCCGGTCACGGGCTGGACCACACTCAGTGCTCTCTAGACAGGGTTGAGGGAGATTGGAAACAAGCATCCCCACTTCCTCCTGGGCAGGGCTGTTCTTTGTCCCCACTTCCTGCTGGGCGGGGCTGTTCTTCGTAGAGTGCAAGCACTGGGGCTCAGTGAGCACAGGGGTTTCTCAGGCCATCTGCCCCGGTGGGGCTCCCTCCTTCCCCTCCCTCCAGCTGATGTAAGAAAAAGGAGTTGGACGCACACAGGTTGGGTTCTGGGGTGCCTGTGACCCTCTGCAGGGTAACCGCTTCGCAAGGCCTCCCCTGGCTGTGGAAAACGTGACAGTGATCATGCGGTGGTGGTGATCCGTCGTGTCTGAGATCAATGCTCCCTGTTACAGAGCGGGGTTGGTGCGGGGTGGGGGGGGGGCAGACAGACCCACACCCGGATATTTTAATAACCTGACCCAACGGAAATCTCCTGGTTACAAAGACACCGCCTTAGAATTTTTTTTTTTTAAAACTAATAAATAATTTCTTATAACCGCAGGGTATCACTTTGCCACGTGGCTTATTATGGCACTAGGATAATATTAAATTGCTTGTTTAGAGCATTAAAATGAAGAGTGGTTTGGGCGTTTTGGCAAAGCAGAGGACATAGGTGGCAAGGCCCCCTCCCCCCCCCCCCCCCAGCCGCCCCTATAGCTTCAGCACAGCCTGCCTTCCTGCCGGGTCTGGGCTCTTTCCCCAGTTGCAACTACTCCATTATGCTATTAAAGTTCAGAATGTGCAACATGCCCGACCCCTGAAGGCATTTGCCAGTCATTTTTTTTTTTTTATCTTCCCTAATACCTGTAGCTCCCTTTCTGTGCTAACATTTGACTGCGAGCGCTCTGTAGCATCTGCTGGTTAGCTGTCTCTTGAAGGCCACTGGCCTCTGCACCTCTTATGGCCACTAATCGGGCCCCTGTCAGATCTCCGAGGGGGGTGGCGGGCAACACAGTGAATTAAATATCAAGCAAATCAGATCAAATGGCAGCCTGCCCCCTCCTCCCCACGTAAGGAGCAGGCCGGGGTGGCTCGCATCCGAGCAGACGCCTGTCCTTCCCCGGTTCACGCAGGGCACGGACCCTTGTTACATCAAGCGCCCCTCGCTTAAGCCCCACTAATTGGGTAGGATTGCCGCCGTCTGATGAGTCATAATTAGGACGAGACGGCTCTACTGGAGCCGTCTTATCGGGCGAAGGGTCAGGGACTAATGACTAGCAGAAGGTAAGGGTTTTGTTGATGCCTGTAGTCTCTGTTGGAAAAAAAAAAAAAAATCCACTTCTGCCGCATTTCTTCCGGCAGCAGGCACTGAATCTTTCCCCTCATTTGATTCAGTGACCTCTCAAGTGCATCATTGCCCCGAGGGCTCCGGGCCGTCCAGCAACTGTTAAGCCCCTTGGGCTGATAATCTTCTCCCACGTTTGCCCTTAACACCGGTCGCCCCACCATTAGCCGCAGCTGCACTGGTGCTCATTAGAGGCGATCGATGCCGGCGAGATAAAGCAGGGCTGCACCTCCGCCCCCCCAGCGCCTGCAGATTTCCAGCCGGCCCACCAACGCCTTCCCGGCAGCCCCGCGAAAAACGGGCTCTTTGTGTTCAAAAGGCAAAACGCGGAACAGGCGGCGGGGAAAGCACACGTTTACCTTCTCGGTCTCAGGATGTCGTCGACTGTCCAGAGGACGTTTTGTTTTCACCGTGATGGGCACTTTTCACCTCTGTGCCTCGGACGCTCCCCGAGTCGGGCGGGGCCGAGACAAAAACGTGTCCTAAGGGAAGGAAGCCCGGCCCTGCTTGAAGAGGCCACGTGGGCGCCGGACGCAGGTTGCCGCGTGGCTCCTTCCAGAACGGGGTGGTCTGGGGGCGCCAACGGGGGTCGATGGAGTCCTGCTTCTCGCCAGAAGGTGCTGGTTAACTCTGGCCCTCCTCCTTCCCTGGGAAGGAATGCGGGCCCCCAGTGCACAGTGGAAGCGGGAAAAGGCTCAGGGGGGCACAGGCTAGTGTTGGCTCTGCTTCTCCGACTCCTGCCAGCCGGTGTCCTTCCGGAAGAGCTGGGTCAGATGGCCCACCGGGCCGTTCTTCTTTTGTGAAGGGCTGGGAGGCATCTGGAACCCCTTGGAACAAGAGCAGCTATGGGTTCTCTCTCTGGGGTTAGCGGTGGGCACCAAGGCCCCTTCTCCAGGGGGCTGGGCCCGGGTGTCTTCGGCAGGTGCACGGTTGCTTACCTCTGGCAGTGTTCACTCTACATGGAAAGGACGGGAGAAGTGTGAAAATAGGGAAAACCCGGGATGGGAGCTGGAGGCCACAGTAGCTTCTCTGCACCGGAAAACTCAAGCTGTTTGCCTCCGTTTTCTGCATAGGGGGCCCTATGGACCAAAGGGTTGTCCCGCACCATGTGTTCTCACTGAAGGAGACTATCTAGAAAGGACCCTAACAGAGCTGCACTATTGTTCCCGAGGAGGGGAGTGTTTGGGCTGGTGGCCAGGAGCCTTGGGTGGCAGGAGAGCACATGTAGACCCTGCCACAACCGGGCCAGCAGAGAATGAAACTCCCACAAGCGCCAGGCTCCTAAACAAATTCAGGCCAGGCAGCCCTCAGGCAGAGGGGAGCTCCTGGGGGGGGAGGGCCTCCAGCTCTGCTTGGCTGGGTGAACAATGGCACAAGGCAAGTTTAGAGAAACCCCCGGCCTTCTGTGTGTCCTTCTGCCTGCACCTGAAGCACTGCTTAGTGACAGAATCCATAACATAGGGGGAATGGGCAAAAAGAAAGTGTCCTCCGTAAGGATAAGCAAAAAACAGTGGCTTAGGACAAGAACGTGGCAAGTCGGAGTCCGTGTCCTTCCGCGAAATGAGGTAACAGCAAGGAATAGAGAATTCCATGAAATCAGAACAGGACTTTTTGAAGATGGCAGAAACCCAGACCCTCAAAGGCTATGTACCAATACATAATTGCCGAATTTATAACTGCAGTTTTGCAACTAGAGGCAGGAAATGAACTTGAGAACTTAGGGAAGCCCTGAGAGAAGGGATAAACAAATAAAGGGATAAACGAGAAAGTAGGAGACCTGGAAAGACAAGAGATCCTATGTATGTACAATGGGGATTCCTGAAGGAGAAGGTAGGCTTTAAGCCCAGTGCAGAGCCCAACAAGGGGCTTGAACTCAGGACCTTGAGATCAAGACCTAAGCTGAGATCGTGAGTTGGACGCTGAACTAAGAGTGCGACCCAGGCGCCCATCCAATGATATTTTGCTGTTGTTGTTGTTGTTGTGAATTAGTTACCTGAACAGTTTACCTGAGAAAAAATGTTCAATTCTAATACTCTTCTATTTTATGCCACAAACGGGATGCTTTGGAAAAAAGGGACAGCTGGTAGACTTTTCCACAATAGTAAAGACAACAATGCGTCAATGTGTGTAGGACTTTTATAGAAAAATCTTTCGACCCAAGTACTCTCTATCCTTTACTCGAATTTTTGCTCCAAACGTGGGGTTTTTAGGTGGCATCTCGTTAGCTTGCAAGCTCCATAAGGTAAGGACTGCAAAGACTTTGCACTGTCTCATTAGCC
The DNA here is from genome assembly GCF_022837055.1 of Prionailurus viverrinus. Lineage (NCBI taxonomy): Eukaryota > Metazoa > Chordata > Mammalia > Carnivora > Felidae > Prionailurus > Prionailurus viverrinus. The sequence continues at coordinate 84,104,912 of NC_062571.1, forward strand.
TCTCTCTCCCCTGGATCCAGCAAGGTGCCCATGACACGTATGTTGACTTAAACGTGCATGACCTGTTGGGATGAGCCCTGGGTGTTGTATGGAAACCAATATGACAATAAATTTCATATTAAAAAAGAACCTTTGAGTAGAAAATAAACAATAGTAAGTTATAAAAGTTTAAAAAAAACCATGCACGTTGACATGTATTTTGGCTACACCAAAGGATGCTCTCAGATATGCAAAGAATCCAGAAAATATACCATTCACGTGTCCTTTCTGAAAAGTGGACACACTGCAACCAACTATGGAAGGGTGGGAAGATCAGAGGGTCAAAGAAAAGAGATAACAACAAATTTGGTAGAACACGCAGTAGAGTTGGAATAACTCTTGCTCGCATGATTAAAAACAACCCCGCTACACGCACAAAAAGTTACTGAGAGCAAAGATGGATGAGGTAGGCAAATAATTTAATATTATCTGATTTATGCTTTCAGATAAGAGCAAAAAGTGGCAGCTCAGACCGAGCGGGCAAGAGCCAAGGTGAGCTACGTCTCTGTTTTACTTAGAAGGAGGCGGTAGATAGTATCCCAGTGTCAACGCCGACCAGAGAAAAATAGGAGACGTTAAAAAAAAAAGTGAAAAGCACCACACGTGGGATAGAAACAGGATTTACACTGTCTGAGTTTCTGAAGAAAAAAAAAATGAAAGGGCTAAGGAAAATAATGTGTATCAAAAGATGAATAACATGGAAGAATTAAGAAAATAAAGCCCAACAGAGCAAGTCCAGAGGTAAATATGAAAAGGCCAAACTCCCCAAATGACAGGCTTTCAGGTTTGATTGCCAACGCAATTAAAATCTGTTGACAAGAGACACGCCTAAAAATAGAGACTGAAAGATAATGGCTGAATGAATATCAGTACAAAGAGATAAAACCCAAGAAGTGGTAGCATATTAATTTAAAATCAGGGTTTAAACAGCCTCAAATGAATTATTTTTATATTGCTAAAAGGTAAAATCCACCATGAAGATGTATGAATAATGAACGCTTGTGTGTAAAATATTACTATTATTCTAATCTATGTAGTAAATTAAAAATACTAGAAGAAACTGACAAAGACATAAGTGGTGTAGCAAGTGACTTTCACGTGAACAGTTAGTAGCATACAAGTGGGCAAAAATAAGCAAAGAAGTAGAGAATTGTGTCAGATATAATAAATAGAGCTTATTCAATATTTCATGAAGTATAGTGAACTTTATATTATCCACAGAAAGAGGATGATGCTCGTGTTATGTTTGTAGAAGTCGATGACAAAAAACCGCAGAATCACAAGGAAACATTTAGGGGCGCCTGGGTGGCTCAGTCAGTTAAGCGTCCGACTTCAGCTCAGGTCACGATCTCGCGGTCCGTGAGTTCGAGCCCCGCGTCGGGCTCTGGGCTGATGGCTCAGAGCCTGGAGCCTGCTTCCGATTCTGTGTCTCCCTCTCTCTCTGCCCCTCCCCCCTCTCTCTCTGCCCCTCCCCCGTTCATGCTCTGTCTCTCTCTGTCTCAAAAATAAATAAAAAATGTTAAAGAAAAATAAACAAGGAAACATTTAACAAATACTGTTTTTTTTTTAGCGAATGCTTTTAAGGAGCAAACTGTACAAGCCACATCCAGAGCTATAACAAAATAGGGGCAAGTTTTAGTGACAAAATGGCACACAAATTGCAATACACTTAAAAAATTAAGGTAATACTCTCCCAGTGGCCATTGTATATAAAAAAAAATGAATCTATCATTCCAGAATACTTACAAAATAAAGACCCACACAAAATTAAGGGTCGAAGTTCAAAGTTAATTCCAGGTCAAATGCGTCATGTGAAGTACACGTGCTCTAAAACAAGAATCAACAACGATGCACAAACTAATGAGCCCTTAATATTGCTTGTAAAAATCAATGAATGTTTAAAAAATGAAAAGGATAAATATTCTGCGAGAACTTTATGAATTAGAACATAGAAAAATAGTGACGTTGGGAAACTCTAGAACTTTAAAAATAAGCAGATACAGGGACCCTTGCACCCCCTTGTTTCTAGCAGCACTATCAACAATAGCCAAAGGATGGAAAGAGCCCAAATGTCCATCGATGGATGAATGGATAAAGAAGATGTGGTATATATAGACAATGGAGTATTACTCGGCAATCAAAAAGAAGGAAATCTTGCCATTTGCAACTACGTGGATGGAACTGGAGGGTAGGTATTATGCTAAGTGACATTAGTCAGTCAGAGAAAGACAAAAATCATATGATTTCACTCATCTGAGGACTTTAAGAGACAAAACAGATGAACATAAGGGAAGGGAAGCAAAAATAATATAAAAACAGGGAGGGGGACAAAACAGAAGAGACTCATAAATATGGAGGACAAACTGAGGGTTACGGGAGGGGTTGTGGGAGGCGGACGGGCTACATGGATCAGGGGCACTAAGGAACCTGCTCCGGAAATCATTGTTGCACTATATGCTAACTCATTTGGATGTAAATTAAAAAAAATAAAAAATAAAAATAAAATAAAAAAATAAGCAAATACATATTAAAACAGGTAAACTGACACATCTGACTTAGGATAAATACGAACACATAAAATCAGGAGCTAGTGAACATGATTGAGAAAAAAACAAAAATAAAATGCCGGGATAACTCAGCGGTAATAAGATACTGTAAAGAAATGACAAGAATTAGTGTAGAGGAGTTGGCCACTCAGTGGATGGAAGATTTTTCTGAAGAAAATAAAAATCTTCACATCTGACTGAGAAAGGAGAAAACGTCCATGGGCTAATAATCTTGGAGAGAAATTTCAAAAGTTGCTTATAGTTTCACTATTGTACTTTTGTGAGATTTTAAAATGAATCTCTTTGTTAGTCCCTTTCCATTATTGTTCAGTATTTTGTTCATTCTTCCAGAATAATTTTAGAATTCTTTAGAGCTCGGGGGTGAGGGATTTCAATCTTACAGGAGCAAATAATCCCCCTGCCGTAGGAAATATCGCAAAGCATAGGGAGAAAATGTTTCCTGGTTCATTTTACGTGACCGGCTGGGCCTCAAATCTAAACGTGAAAAGGCAGAAAATTCCAGACCCATCTCACTGGAAAGGTGAGGATAGCACGGTGGGTGGGGCTTGTACCTGGCGAGATCAGACTGTAGCCACTGAAACAAAGAACGAAAAATCCTTAAATAATATATAGAAAACTGAAGACAACGGTTTCTTACACTATACAGATCTATTTCAGGAATGCAATAATGTTTTAATATTCAGAAATCTATTAATAAAATATATCACATTGGTAGATTAAAAGAGGAAAAACTTAAATAAAGTCCCAAAGGACACTTGATAAAATTCAACATCAATTTCTAATAAAAACTTAATAAGCCAGGACTAGAAGAACATTTCCTTGACATGGGAAGACAATATGAGATCAGCAGCGACATCACATTTAATGAGGACTCTCCATAGGTCCTTCAAAGTCTAGAGCAGGGAGAGGAGGCTGCAATCCCATCATGAAGAACCTCACTCTGGAAGTTCCAACAAGTGTGATAAGGCGGGAAACAGAAACAAGAAGGTAAATTTTAGAGTAGACCCAAGCCTACATGTGGTATGTATGATTCGGTGTCTGGAAACCCGAAGAGAATGTTTTAAAGGAAGTCATTGACAGAGTTCCTTCTGGTGGTTGTATGCACAGATTAATACCGTCTCTTTATTCCATAAAATATTGGCTGGAAGGTGAAACGATAGACGATTTCCAATCCCTAAGATTGGTATAACACTCTCAATCCTAGGAATAAGCCTGGCAAAATGTGTGGGGTGGGGGTGGGGGTCCACAGGAAGGAAAGGACAACAGGTTTTGAGAGATGTCAAGGAAATCTTCAGGAAATAGAGATACGGACCTTGGTTGTGAATGGCGCAAGGAGGCCAAACTTCCTCAATTCAACTTAGGCTTTTAGGGCACTTCTTATCAAGATTCAAATTTAAGGTTGACTCACATACTCTAGAAGCTATTCAAAATATTGGACACTGATGGAATGGAAGAACATGAGAGACTGAGAAATGTCCTATAGTTTTAGTGTTCCACGCTGGGGTGGGCACAAGAGTAGGCGGGCGGATGGGTGCCCACTTACCCAGCATGTGATGCAGGTGGGTTTCAAATACAAGGGGAAGTGTGATTATTCAGTAAATGATGTTGAGAGAGCAGGTTGATTACTTGCAAAGGGATCCCTCTGCCACCTCTACGCGCAACTTCACTGCCGTGTTTATTTATTTATTTAAAAACTTTAAAAAAAAGTTTATTTTTGAGAGAGAGAGACAGAACATGAGCAAGGAAGGGGCAGAGAGGAGGGAGACACTGAATCTGAAGCTCAGGCTCCGGGCTCTGAGCTGTCAGCACAGAGCCCGACGCGGGGCTTGAACCCACGAACCGGGAGAACGTGCCCTGCGCCCCAGCTGGATGCTTAACTGACTGAGCCACCCAGGCGCCCCAAAGGTTCACCACTGCGTTTAAAGAGATAAGTACAAGAGAACGAGATGCACTTGAGGAACGAGGGATACATATCTGCCTGGTTTCCAGGTGGGGGAGGGAGGACAAGGAAGAAGTCAAGTAAGAACACAATAGCGATATCTGTATAAAAACTGGAAAATTCCCGACACCAAATTACACGCTGACCAATCTTAACGGACAAATGGGAGCACGTTGTAGCATATTATTAAAGAAGAGGATTATCACCTTTAATACATAAGGGACCCTCACAATTCAGTAAAGTTTTGGGGAAAACAACGCCTAAAAACCTGATAAAGCATCCATGAAATAAGAAGTCTAGTGCACAAAAGGCATCTAAGGAAATGCTCATCCCGTTAAGAATAAAGGAAATGCAATGTTAAGAAATAAAAGATATTGTGGGCTGCTCAAATTAGTAAAGCTTTTGGCAAGAGGTAATGTCCGGCGTTGGCAAGGTTCTGAGCAAACAGCAATTCATATGGGTTTGTGGATGGGATTTTCTGGAGGCGAAGTTGACAATGTGAATTAAAACTTCAACATTATCCTGTGACCCGGTACCTGGGCTCACTTGCAGATGTTTACCCCGCGTAAACAGCTACAGAACCGAGAAGAGTTGTGCTTATAGGGGGCTCTGAGGTGCTCTCGGTAACACTAGACTTAGGAAGCAGCCTAAGTACCCAATGAGAGCAAACAGGTTAAATAAATCGTGGTCCATTAAAAGCAATGGAATACTAAGTAGTCATTAAAAACCATGTTCTCAGAAACGAAGCATACGCAGTAATATTCACAATATATTAAATAATAAAAGTAGGTTGCAAAATGTTAGCTGCTTTATAATTCCGATGTTGTAAAAATGGTAGCTACGGCTGGAAGATGATGGAAGGAAATACAGTGGTTCTCCTCTACTCTTGGGAATAGGAGGGATTTTTTATTTTCCCCTTTATCCTTTCCTGAAGTTTTCAGAATTTATGCTATGAGACCATGTGACATACATACAAATCATCATAATAATTATAATAAAAATTTTAAAGCTCCATAAGAGAAACAGCACTGGTCTTGTTGTCTGATGCCCATCTGAGCAGTTGTTTTGTGTCACAGAGCAGCCCCGGGTGCAAAGAAAGGGGGGCTTGATGGGGTCTCTACAGCGTCCTCTCTCTCCCTCTCTCTCTCTCTGTCTCTCTGTCTCTCCTTCTCTGTCTGGCTCTCTCCCTCTCTCCCTCTGGCTGTCTCTGTCTTTGTCTGTCTGTCTCTCCCTCTCTCTCTGTGTCTCTCTGTCTCTCCTTCTCTGTCTGTCTCTCTCTCCCTCTCTTCCTCTGGCGGTCTCTGTCTTTGTCTGTCTGTCTCTCCTTCTCTCTCTGTCTTTCTCTGTCTCTCTCCTTGTTACCACTCACTTCCCTCTAGCCACTCTGAGAGGTCCTGGTTTCCAGTTTCTTGGCTTTTAGTCAACATCTTTTTTTTTTTTTTTTTTTAATGTCTGACTTGCTCTTTTTGAATCAGATCTATTTTCCTTCTCAGGCTTCTGGCATCCTGGGCTTCATTTCCTGAGAAAGCTGTTTTCAAGTCATAGAGTGTCTTGCGTAGCTCCTTGAAGTCACTGTGGGTGAAGGAGAAATTGGAATTTTTTCTGTTGCTAGTGCCCTGCTCAGTCCTGGGCGGGGGACTCACACAGGCTTCGGATTCAGTTTGATTGTTCTGGGCGTGAATGAACTTGGCTGCCTCATTACCAACAGAAACCTCAAGTTAGGATGGCCAGAGTCCACAAATAAAAATACAAAATGCCTAGTTAAATTGGATTTTAGATGAACAATAAATACTTTTTCGCCTAAGTATATCCTAAATATTTCATGGGATATACTTACACCTAACACTATTCCCTCTTTATGTGAAATTCAAATTTAACTGGGCGAACTGTATTCTATCTGACAACCCTACCCCACAAATGCCTTCAGTGAGTCAAATGCCAAAATGGCCCCATGCCCTACCTTGGCCCAAGTCACTTTGTCTATGGTGGGTTTTTTATGGTCCGCCCTCAAGTGGCTGAGGCCAGCCGGGGCCAAGGTGTTTGAGCAAACACAGTCATCCCCCGATGGATCTATTTGGGCTCTGCCAGTGGCTAGTCATAAACCGACTGTTGGAAAATTAGAGCTTTGGCCGTTCCTCTCTGCAATCTGAAATTTAACAGTCACTAATTTTCCCAAGCAGAGAGAAAAATTAAGGAGCTGATGAATTCGTTGAAATGGTAGTTATTTTGTCAAGGAGAGTGGAGCACTGGCCCCAGTGGTGAGCCACTCTTCCCTGCTGGGGTTGGTGTTGGAAACATCATTCACTCTGACTCCTTGGAGGAGTCTATTGCCCCCCCCCCCCCTTATGGACACGCTCTCGAGGGGGAAACACAGTGTCTGTGCCAGTGACACACACAGGACAGCCTTCTTCCAGGCGTGCGGACCTCAGTGTTTCACCTCTTCCTTCTGCTGAGTGGACGTGACGAAATGGATAGAATAAAGCAGGGGAGGATAAGGAGAGTACAAGAGGAACCACGGGTACCAAAGCCCAGCTGGCATAATTTTTTCCAGACAGTTTAAAAACGATCACGGGTTGGACGCTACTTGCTATAAATTGCTTTAGGACTGAAGCTGGCAAGGGAGGCCTTTATTTGCAGTGGCCACCCCTACGATCGGTTGTGCTCCTGACTTTGGTCAGAGCCAGGGCAGTGCGGAAGCATTGTCTGCTCTTGCCATCCTGGTGTCTGACACCCGGGAAAGGCACGGTGCCCAGCGCCCCTCTGGGGACATGGTTGTGTCCCTTCTCCTGAGAGCAGGAGAGGCATGTGTTTCCGCCTTTCTCTTGGCATGAGTCAGCTCTTCTCCGGGAAGGAGCCTGGCCCAGAGCTGTCCGGGGAGCAGACCAGGTTTTATTACCTCTCTGGCTTCTGGTTGCCCGCCAGGAGCTGAACCAGAAGTGCCAAAATGCTGTAAGAAATCAGATCGCGGAGAACGGCTGCTCACATGGCATTTCCAGCTGCTGGCTCTGCAGCAAAGCTCTTTGTAAATTTTGTAAGAAAACATGTTCTCAAGAGGTTTCCATTTCACGTTGGCAGCCTTAAGTCAGCAGAGCTGGAGTCAAACTTTTTAAGGAATGTCTGAGCTTGGATTCTGCTCTGGGCTTCGCCTGGTCTCCAACTTTGGGGGCCCAGATTTGGAACCGCCGTGGCTGGCTGATAACGGGCTATACCGAGAGTGCCCGAGGGGGGAGCCGGGCGTGTTGCTCCCATAATACCCTCACTGGCTCCAAAGGGCGCGTCGCACGCGCAGGAGATGATTTATGGACCCTGGCTAGGAAGAGATTAGGAGCATCATTTAAACACAGATCTGGTTTTCTTTCTTCTGGGAAAGTAGCCTCTTTTCATTCAGAAAAAGGTAGCAGGAGTCCCGGTTGGCACATCCAGCTGAAGGCATCTCTGCACTGCGGAGTCGTTCTCCCCAAATTATGACGACGATCTCCTCTTCTGCCCACCATCCCAGTTCTGACTGTCGGGCTGGATGGCTAACCGTGCCCGTACGGCTGAGCTCCTCCCTGGTTATGGCCCTGTTTGTGTTCCTAGTGTTTTCCTGGATGGCTTTTCGTCTTTCATTTCTGTTTCTTATTCTTCTCGTTTCCCTGCGCTGTGATGACGGCGGCTTGATGGAGACTGACTGTATGGAAAGAGGCGGCACAGGGCGGACAAGAAGGCTTGGCCCAAAGAGAAACGCGGGGCCTCCTTGTTCAACTGACCCCCGAAATGGCCCAGAATGGTGGTGGATACCTACACGCGTCATTTTTACTGTTGTGCCAAGGTGAGCTTTGCACATCTCAAAAGTGATTGGATTTCGGAAGGCCCGCACTTGCTACATTTAATTCTTTGGTCGAGAGAGCGTCTTCATCCATAAAAGCAAATATTTTTGTACGGAGGGAGGCTTGTAATGAGGAGATATTTCTGTACGGCAGTGTACTATACTAGATTACCAACTTCCCAAACATTAAAATAAAGCCCTTCAGGAGGGACATGAACTCTTTCGACATTTCCCCGAGGGCCCGTCGTAAATCCAGGAAACTGAGTTGTCACTGTTATATGCAGGAATAATTTGGCTCCAATGCCTTTCCCCACCATACATAATTCTATTTTAGGGAGTAAAGATGTTAACTTATGTCCAGAGAGTCTGCTGATTGGTTCTGTCCGGCCCCACTATTATTTTAAATCAACGGCTCCTGCCGCAAAATCAGATAATTTCTCAGAAGACTTGCATGGCAGCATATTCTACGGGTTGTTTATGTTTGAGGTGAGAGCTTTCAATTCAAATCATTGTTCCAAAATAGATGAATGTCACGTGTGATACCACTTAATGTGCATCAAGCTTTTGGGGAAACTTGAACTAAAGTTTGGGCAACGTGTGGGTGGATCGAGGCTTGTAGAAAGCCCCAGACAGGCCGAGGGAGAGGAGGTGGGAGCCACACACCTTCTTCCTCAGTCCCCAGACTTTTCGAGAAACGGGAATTCCGAAACGTGTCTTCGGGGTTTATAGATCAAAAGCCCGTGGGTTCCGCCTGGAAAGTTGCCCCAGAAAACTAGTTATCGGTGAAGAAACAAGCACATGTTGTCTGAGGAGATGACATTCTCTTTCTCCATAGCCAAAGGCCGAAGTCTTCAGGACATCCGCAGGATGTTAGTGAGATGTGGCTGTCCTCCCGATCGGCATGTCGCACGTCCTGGGCACAACAGTGGCCCTTGATGGTGCACGGAAATGACTTAATTTGTTTCCAAGAAATAAGAAGGAATAGACATTTATTGGACACGTTTCAGCTACGAAGGGGAGTGGTTCCAAGTTCCGAGAAAGAAGGGACTCGAACATTTTGCAAAATCTCCGTGGAAACTGGTGGTCCAAATGAACATGGCCTTTTACCCCTGAGCCAAACCGGGAGCCAACATCGTTAAGATGCACGTATGGGGAGTGTGCCATGCAAGGGGACACACCTTTCAACGGGCACAACACAGAGAAGCAATTAAGTGTGACTGAGACACGGCCGGTAACAGCCAGAGCAGGAATATGATGGGAACGAGCTTCCGGAGACTGTGTGGCTTGACTCAGGGCTGCAGATAATGAGGCAACATCCTGTCTCAAGAATTGCCACCATTTTTTTTTTTTACACCATTTTTTTTTTACGAGAGGTAGACACTGACAGCCTCACAGAGGCCACAGCGAGGGAGTAAGCCTCGGAAAATCTGAGCCACAAGCATGGACGTTCCAATCAAATCATCAGGCCTCGTAGCTTTAGACAGCGGCCTGCGGAAAGGAGGCCAAGAGTCTGGGTCAGGAGGCCACCTGCTCTCTCCCTCTGCCCCCTCCTTCTGGAAGCTCACACAGCTCCCGGGCGCCGGGGGAAAGCAGACAATACCCCTCCCTCTGATACCGTTTTGTCTGTCTTTTACGTGAGTTGATTTTTATGAATAAAAAGAGATTTTTCCCACTATTTTCTTTTCTTCGGGGCATGGGAAATTCACCCAAAGTTCATAGCTAATAAGTATAATATGTTAGTAACATGAGGCCATGGGATTTGGGGCTAGTGAGAGTGATTATCTCTCCAAAGTTTGGAGATGTACATCGTATAAAAATTAAATACCAGTGCAATTAAAACATTTTTTTTTCAGTGTCAGAATTACCAAAAAGAATGCACATGTGTATGTGGGTTTAATAATTTACAGGTTCCTGGGATCTTTCTGAATTCCTTTTCCAACCTTAAGTTAGAACAAAGAACAGATTGCCCCCCGTGTTCGGTTAGAAACTCAGGGTGTTACTAACAGTAAATGCCATTGAATAGGACAGTTGTGGTGTTTCTTCCTTGCCGAGATAGAGGACGTAATATGGATTGCCATCCATCGTCCCACTGACATCTCTTGCAGGCTTGGATGTTGCTTGCTTTGGAGAGACCATCTCTCAGTCAATGGAGGACAGAACTTTCTGGAAGGGAGAAGTGGAAGATGGCCGACCCGTCTGGTCCTCGGACGGAGGAAGGGCTTGTAACGTTTCCCGGTGATTTACTTGCTCTTTTGATCAATTTTAGGTCTTTGAAGCTTGGTCTTGATGTTGGAACTTTCCTCTGCACTTGGCCACTGTCCTGTGATTTATTTATTTGTTTAGTTGGACTTTGAGATTTCCACCCCCTCATGCCTGGGGAGGTGATGACTCCACATTTTGTCATCGAGATTCTCCATGATTTCCCAGAGCGTGTTCCTCTGTTTCAGACTGTACTGACATCTCAGTGTTCTTTTCTAGAAATGGGAAATTTGATAGCACCCTGCTGAACATCTGGAAAGTACTTAGCACAAGCCAGGCCCCGTGGCACCGTCCATCCAAGCCACACTAAATAAGCAGGCGCGTTGTTGTTAGTACTGGGCCACTGGTAAAAGTAGCTGACATTTATTGAGTGATTATCTTGTACTAGCTCACTTAATTCTCTTCGTTGAGGTTCATACTATATTCCTTCCTTCCCGCATTCACAGTGAGTGGCCCGAAGTCCTGAGTGGTGACCTCGGGTGATCTGCTGGCCCAGGACTGCTCTCATTGCCCAGCTGGCCCGGCTGTGGCAGGTAGGGTTTGGGATCTGGGACTGGACCTCTTGGGCTTGATTCCAGACTCTCCCACCTGTCCGTCCTGGCACCTTATTTATTCATTCTCCACCTCGGTTTCTTCATCTGTAAGCTGGGGATAACAAATTGTCTGGCTCATAGGCTGCTTTGACTCTTAGCCACCCCTCTCCTGGGAGGCCAGGCAGAATGGCGTCACCCCCACCCCCTCCCAGCTCCTGATCCAAAGTCTCCCTCCTGCTTCCTGTCTGTCTTTTGTCTCTCACTCCCTCCAACCCCAACACGCTTCTTCCTCAGAACACTTTTTTTGTGTCTGGTTACTTGGAATACGCACATCTTAAGACAGATTTCTTATTAGTAGTTAATTTATTTCCTACCTTAAAAGCTCATTTTTGAAATGGTAGAAGTGATATATATGAACTATGGAAAAGTTTGGCAAATTTGGCAAAAATAACAGAATCTCACTCCTGAGCCACCCAGGGGTACCCGGGTGGTTTAGTCAGTTGAATGCGCGACTCTCGATTTTGGCTCAGGTCGTGATTTCACAGCTCCTGGGATCGAGTCCTGCCTTGGGCTCCACACTGAGAGTGGAATCTGCTTGGGATTCTCTCTCCTTCGCCCTCTGTCCCTCCCCCACTCACATGAGTGCAGGCTCGCTCTCAGTCTCTCTCTCTCTCTCAAAAAAAAGAATATTTTTAACCTAAAAAAAAAAAGAATATTTTAAACCTAGTTGTGATTGTACTAGAAATTCAATGTTGGCTTTTTTCTTTTTTTTTTTTTTAAATTTTTTTTTCAACGTTTATTTATTTTTGGGACAGAGAGAGACAGAGCATGAACGGGGGAGGGGCAGAGAGAGAGGGAGACACAGAATCGGAAACAGGCTCCAGGCTCCGAGCCATCAGCCCAGAGCCCGACGCGGGGCTCGAACTCACGGACCGCGAGATCGTGACCTGGCTGAAGTCGGACGCTTAACTGACTGAGCCACCCAGGCGCCCCAATGTTGGCTTTTTTCTATCCAACCAAAATTCTAACAGAAGTATTTCATCGTTTTAATTAAAAAGCACTTGTAGACATAATTTGATGAAACTGTAATCTTCCGATATTTGGAACAAACCTACCAGAATAAAGTTTGGGATCCCACACTCACGTTGGTTTTATTTTCTATTTTATAAAAAAATGTCACATCTGATCTTTGGGAATGAAACTTTTCTGTGTATTTTGGATTCTGTTTTAGAATTCATTAGCGGTACTGGTCTGACTGGGTCAAAGGTTATCAACAGCATTGAGGCGCTTGATTAACATGGCCACATTGCTTTCTAAAAGGGATCACTTGCCAAGTACGTCACAAGTTTGAGAATACATTGACGACGTTTAATAGTTTACGCTTCAGCTTACCTTTATTGGGGTATAATTTATAACTAATAAAATTTGCTCATTTCCAGTGTACGTCCTATGAGTTTTGACAAAGGCACATGACTTTCTCATATATTTGTGTGTGTATACACACACACACACACACACACAATCAAGATATAGAATGTTTTCATTAACCCGAAGTTCTTTCTGTGTGTGTTTCTTTCCATTAATTCTCTGCCCTATGCAGGCTTGGCTCTAAATAATCACTTTTATGCTTTTATTATTCTTTGGATCCCTTGAGTTTTGCTTTTTCTGAAGTTTCATATAAATGGGATCATATAACTTGTGTTATTTTGTGTCTGACTTCTTTCCCTTAGCATCAGGCCATCTGTGTTAACGTATGTATCCCTAGGTGTTTTGTTTTGTTTTGTTTGTTTCTGTTGAGTAGTATTCCCGTGGATGTACCACAATTGGTTTCTTATCTGTCTGTTGATGGATGTTTGAATGTTGACAGTTTTGGGCTATGATTTGTGAACAAGTCAGTTACCAACATTTACGTACAAGTCTTTTTGTGTGCCTATGTTTTTATTTCTCTTGGATGAATATTAAGGAGAGGGATTGCTTTCATTTAAATTTCTCTCATGATTAATAATGTTGAGTGTTTTTTTTTCACGAGTTAATATGCTTTTGGTATATATATCTTATTTCATAAAATGTCTGATCAAACCTTCTGCCTGTCTTCCTTTTTTAAGAAATAAACTGCCTTGTCTTTTAATTTTTGAGTTACAAGAATTCTTTGTATATTCTGGCTACAAATTCTTTACTAGGTAATGTGTTTTGAAAATCACTTCTCCTTTCTTCTATTCTGTGGCTAGCCTTTTAATTTTCTTCCCAATGAACAGAAGTTTTTAATATTTTATAATAACCCGATTGACACATGAAACACACATCATACAATTTTCCCTTTTGAAGTGTATAATTCAGAAGTTTTTGTATAGTTACATATGTAACCATCACCACTGTCAATATCAGAACATGTTCTTCACTTGAAAAGGAACCCCATAGGGTGCCTGGGGGGCTCAGTTGGTTGAGTGTCTGACTCCGGCTCAGGTCATGATCTCACAGTCTGTGAGTGTGAGCCCTGTGTCAGGCTCTGCACTGACAGCTGAGAGCCCGGAGCCTGCTTTGGATTCTTCCTCTCTCTCTGCCCCTCTCCCTTGCTTGCACACTCTTTCTCTTGCTCTCTCTCTGTCTCAAAAATAGATAAAACATTACAAATGAAAGAAAGAAAAGGAACCCCATATACTTCAGCCATCACAATCCTATGCCCTCCAAGCCCCCCTTTCCAGCCCTACGCATCCCCTAATCTACTCTCCATATCAGTTTTCCTATTCTGGATGTCTCATATAAACAGAGCCATAGAAAACGTGATCTTCTGTAACTAGCTTCCGTTACTTAGCATAATGATTTCAAAGTTTTTTATATTGTAATATATATCAGAACCTCATTCTTTTTCAATGGTTGAGTAATATTCCGTTGTGTGGTTCCACCACATTTTGCTTATTCGTTCTTCGGTAGTTGGATGTTTGGGTTGTTTCTGCCTTTTGGTTTTTACGAATAATTGCTCTATACTTAAACAATTTTTACGTTTACAATTTTACCATTTTACATTCCCAGTAGCAGTGTGTGATGATTATGATTTCTCCATATCTGCCAACATTTACCTTCTGGCTTTTTGATCCTGGCTGTCTTAGGAGGGTGTGAAGTGGACTCCATTGTGGTTTTGACTTATTTTTACCTGATGACTCACGATGAACATCTTTTTATGTGACTATGACTGTATGTCTTTGTTGAAAAAAAAGTCTATTAAAATTCTTAGCTTATTTTTAAATTTGTTTGTCTTTTTGTTATTGAGTTGTACAATTCTTTACATATTCTATGGTTTGCAAATATTTTACCCCATTCTGTGGTTTGTCTTTTCACTTTCTTGAAGGATTTTCTAAGAGTTTTATAGTTTATGTCTTATGTTTATGTCTTAATTCATTTTGAATTAATTTTTGTATATAATGTGGGGTAAGAATCCAACTTTATTCTTTCGCATGTGGCAAAAATCCAGGTGTCTCCATATCATTTGTTGAAGACTATTCTTTTCCCATTGAATGATCTTGGCATCATTGCCAAAAATAAATTGACCATAAATGTATTTTATTTCTATTTTGTTGATCTATATGTCTATCCTTAAGCCAATACCATGCTGTCTCTATTTCTGTTGCTTTGTGGTAAGTTTAGAAATTGGGGAAATGTGTGCTCTTTAACTTTGTTCTTCTTTTTGAAGATTGTTTTGGTTATTCTGGGTCCCTTGCAATTCCATATGAATTTTAGGATTATCTTATTGATTTTTACAAAGAAGCCAGCTCTGATTTTTTTTAAAAATTTTTTAACGTTTATTTATTTTTGAGACAGAGAGAGAGACAGAGCATGAATGGGGGAGGGGCAGAGAGAGAGGGAGACACAGAATCGGAAGCAGGCTCCAGGTTCCCAGCCATCAGCCCAGAGCCCGACGCGGGGCTCGAACTCACGGACCGCGAGATCGTGACCTGGCTGAAGTCGGACGCTTAACTGACTGAGCCACCCAGGCACCCCAAGCCAGCTCTGATTTTGATAGAGATTGTGAGAATATTTAGATCAATCTGGAGAGTGTTGCCATTAAGTTTTCTAATCTGTGAACATGGGATGTATTCCATCAATTTAGAATAGAAGGAACTTCCTCAATCTGATAAAGGTTGCCTATGAAAAACCTACAACCAACATCATTCTTAGTGGTGAAAGACTGGATGCTTTCCCCCTAAGATCAGAAACAAGGAAAGGATGTTCACCGTTGACACTCCTATTTGACATTGTACTTGAAGTTTTAGTCCTGACAATTAGGCAAGAAAAAGAAGTAAAAGGCATCCAGACTGGAAAAGAGTAAGTAAAACTATCTTTATTCACAGATGATGGGATCTTGTATATAAAAAGTCCTGAAGAATCTACTAATTAACTATTAGAACAAATAAATTCAGCAAGGTTTCAGGATGCAAGATCAATATACAAAAATCAGCTGTATTTCTGTACACTTACAGTGAACAATCCAAAAATGAAATTAAGAAAACAATTCCATTTACAGTAGCATAAAAATAATCAGAAATAAATTTAATAGAAGTGCAAACCTTATATCGTGAAAATTAGAAAACATTGTTGACAGAAACACTTTAATTTGAGGAAGTCCAATTAGTCACACTTTGCTTATTATTCCTGTGTTTTTCCTTAAGAAATATTAACCTACTGCAAAGTCACAAACAGTTTTTCCTATATTTTATAAAAATTCTATAGTTTTAGTCTTATGCTCAGGTTTATGATCAATTCTGAGTTAATTTTTGCGTATAGTGTAATGTAAGGTTTAAGGTTCCTTTCTCCCACGTGGATAGCCATCAAACTGCCCTGGTGCCCTTTGTCAAAAATGCATTGATCACATATGTGTAGGACAGTTTCTGAGCTCTGTAATCTGTTTGATTGACCTATGTCTATCCCTACACCAAGACCACACTGTCTTGTTTATGGTTGCTTTATATAAGCCTTGAAATCAGCGGTGTAAGTTCTTTACGTCTGATTCTTTTCTAATTTGTTGTAGCTATTCTCAGTTGTTTACATTTCCATTTAATTTTTGGAAACAGCTTGGGTTTTTTTCTGCAAAAAGTCCTGCTGAGATTTTGATTGGAAGTATGCTATGTCCATAGATCAGCTTGGAGAAAATTGGCTTACTCACTGTTTTGGTATCAGAGTAATGCTGATCTCATTGAAATTGTTCCTTTTTTTCTACTTTCAGAAGAGTACATGTGGAATTGCTCTTATTCCTTCCTTTATGTATTTATTTCTTTAAAAATATTTATTTATTTATTTTTGAAGAGACAGAGCAAGCGGGGAAAGGGGCAGAGAGAGAGGGAGACAGAGAATCCCAAGCAGGTTCTGCACTGTTAGCATAGAGCCCGATGCTGGGCTCGAACTCACAAACCATGAAACCATGACCTGTACAAAAATGAAGAGTCAGACCCTCAACTGACTTAGCCTCTGAGGAACCCTCTTATTCCTTCCTTTAATATTCAGTCAAGTTCACCAGTAAACACAGCTGGGTTTCTAATTTTTTTTAATGGAAAAAATGTTTAACTATAAATTGAGATTATCTATTTCTTCTTGAGTGAACATTGTAAGTTTGTGTTTTTCAATAAATTTGTCCATTTCATCTTAAATCATTGAATTTATTAACACAAATTTTATAATATTGTGCTGTTATTCCCTTAATAACATTATAATATGTAGTGATGTCACCTCTCATTTCTGATACTGGTAATTTATTTCCTCTGTCTTTTTTTCTGGTCAGTCTGGCTAGAGGCTCATCAGTTTCAGTGATCTTCTCAAAGAATCAGCTTTTGGTTTCATGTATTCCTCACTCCCCCCCCCCCCCCCGACTTTTCTATATCCTTAATTTATCTTCTGACCTTTATTATTTCTTTTCTTCTGCTAATTTTTGTTTTAATTTGCTCTCCTGTTTATAGTTTCTTAGATGGAAGCTGAGGTCATTGGTTTTAGACATTTCTTCATTTCTAATATAGGTGTTTAGTGCTATACATTTCTCCCTAAACACTGCTTTAGCAGCATTCTGCAAACTCTAATACGTTAAATCTTTAGGTTCACTCAATTCCAAAGAATTTTAATTTCCATTTTGATTTCTTGTTTGATTCATAGAACATCTATAAGTGTGTTATTTCATTTCCAAGCATTTTGTGATTTTACAGATGTATTTCTGCCACTGATTTCTAATTTAATTCCATTGTGGTCTAAGAAAATCCTATGATTATGACTTCAATGTGAGTCTTGGTTGGTGGCACAGAATATGGACTATCTTGTTAAATATTCCTCATCCGCTTGAAAAGAATGTATGAATTCCTATTATCGGGTGGACTGTTCTATACATGTCAATTAGGTCAAGTAGATTGCTTTTGTGGCTCAAGTCCTCTGAAGTTTTACTGATTTTCTATTGGTCCTATCAATTATTTAGAGAGGGGTATGAAAATCTCTCATTATATGTGAGAATTTGTTTATTTCTCCTTAATGTTCTATCAGTTTTTGCCTTGTGTATTTTAAAGCTCTGTTATTGGGTGCATAAATGTTAAGCATTGTTATTGCCTCCTGATGAATTAACTCTTTATCCTTTATGACCATTTTTATCCATGGTAGCATTGTTTTCTCTGAAATCCACTTGGCCTGATTTTAATATGGCTGTTCCAGCTTTTATTATATTAGTGTTAGTTCTCTCTTCTGTCTCTCTCTCTGTCATTGTCTCTGTCTCTCTGTCTCTCTCTGTCTCTGTCTCTCTCTCTCTATATATACATACACACATATATATGTATATGTATATATATACATATATATGTGTATATTCCTATCCTTTTACTTTTAACCAATTTGTGTCATATTTAAAGTGGGTTTCTTGATGGCAGAATATGATTGGGCATTTGGGCCTTTTTAAAATTTTTAAAGACATGTTTTTAAATGTTTATTTATTTTTGAGAGAGAGAGACAGAGTGCAAGGTGGGGGGTGCAGGGTGGGGGGGAGGCAGAGAGAGGGAGACAGAATCTGAAACAAGCTCCAGGCTCTCAGCTGTCAGCATAGAGCCCAATGCGGGGCTTGAACCCACAGGCTGTGAGATCATAACCTGTGTCGAAGTCAGATGCTTAACTGACTGATCCACCCAGGCATCCCATGGGCTTTTTAAAAAAACATTGTTTGACACTTCTGCCTTTAATTTAATTTAATTTAATTTAATTTTATATATTTTTAATTTTTTTAATATTTATTTTTGAAGAAGAGAGAAACAGCGTGTGAGTGGGGGAGGGGCAGAGAGAGAGGAAGACACAGAATCCAAGGCAGCTCCAGGCTCTGAGCTGTCAGCACAGAGCCCGACAGGGGGCTCGAACTCATGAACCCTAAGATCATGACCTGAACTGGACTGTTTTTTAAAGAAGTATTTTATTTGTTTATTATTTTTAAAGACCTATTTATTTACTATTATTTTTTAATTAATTTATTTATTTTGAGAGAAACAGAGCCCAATATGGAGCTTGAGTTCAGGAAATGGTGAGATCATGACCTGAGCTGAAACCAAGAGATGGACCCTTATCCAACTAAGCCACCCAGGTGCCCCTTAAAGGTTTATTTTAAGTAATCTCTACGCTTGACATGGGGCTCAGACGCACGACCCCGAGATCAAGACTCACATGCTCTGCCTCCTGAGCCAGCCAGGTGCCCCTAAGACGTACTTTGAGGTGCTTCGTCACTGTACTCTCACTGGCATTGTTTCCCGTGACATCTGTGTTGCCATCTCTACCTTTGATTATCTGCGTCTGATATGATGTTTAGAATGCATTCCCTGTAGAACTGTTTTTGACATAATTTGATGATGGTGTGACCCAGTGTGGTTTCATTCACATTTCCTGTGCTTGAAGTTCATTGCACTTCTTGGGTCTATAGGTTTATGGGTTTCATCAAATTTGAATATATTTTCAAATATCTTTCTGTCTTCCATTCTCTGACCTTCCTTTGGAGACTCTAATTATATGTGTTATATCACTTGGATCTGTCCCTGAGTTCACTGATGTTCTGTTTATTTTTAATATCCTTCCCTCTCCCTCCTCATTCCATTTAACTTTGGGTAATTTCTGCTGCTTTGTCAAGCTTATTCATCTTTTCTGCTGCATTTTTAAATCTGCTGTTAGCTTCATCCAGTTCGTCTCACGCATGGTAATTTGTATCTGGATTTGAACATTTAACAAAATCTTCTATGCCTCTACTTGACTTTTTGGACACGTGGAAGACAGTTACAATATGTACTTTAATAACTTAGTCTGTTGATTCTAAGACCAGTGTCAGTTCTGCATCAGTTTGGATTGAATGATTTATCTCCCCATTTCGGCTTGTATTTTCCTACTTTGCATGCCTGGTAATTTTTAAGTGTATGCCAGGCATTGTGAACTGTGCCTAGTTGGGGCAGAATATTTTGTGTTTCTACAAAAATTATTGATCTTTGTTCGGAGATGCAATTATATTCGTTGAAAGCATTTTTATTCTTTTAGGTCTTGTTGAGTTTTTTTAGGTGAACCTGAGCAGCATTTAATGTGACTCTAATTGTTTCCCACTACAGAGGCAAGATTTCATGACGCATCCTATGACCTCCCCCTCCCTTTCCGTCTTTTTTTTTTCTCCTCCCCGCCCCTTACTTTCTGGAGTAAAGTGTCCTAAGTCATAATATTCTATTACATTAACTTAGTATTGAGTTTTATTCACTAGTACTTAAAATTTATTAACGTTTGTCCTTGCAAGTATTCTACCAATTCATAATTGAAAAAAAATTACTTTTAATTTCACTTACTAATATCCTAAAAATGAGATCAGAAAAGTATACAACAAGAGGTCATTCTTCACTTGTCTTTGATTCAGCATGAAATACTCTTAGTATGTGCTTGCTATTATACATCTTCTTAATCAAAATAATTTTGCTTCCTTTAAAGCATGAAAGAAAAAGTTAAAAGTTCTTTATGGTATGTTCATTATTTCAAGTTTCCCGAGTCAAAAACGACTTTGAATGCAAAGAGCTTGCTGGGTGTCTTAACTTTTTATGCAAGCCAAGAAAAAAAAAAAATTGGAGAATGGTCTCTTTGTTTTCTCTAGTAGGCCATTTCATTCTGTCTAGGGACTAGGAGCTATAATTTTTAGAAAAAAATTTTAAAGATACACTTGCTCATGTCAGTTCTCTGTGGACATCAAATTTATTTGGAAATGCTGGGTTGAGTTTACTTTAATTATTGCTTATTTTGAGAACAAGGGCATAAGAACTGCTTACTAGCGTGTTTAAGAGAACTCAGTTAGTTGTTTCCATATTGGCTATTTGACCTAATTAAGGTGGCTGTGAGAAGGCGTGGTAGAAATTGCTCTTAGTAGATGCGAACCGGCCCTAGAGTGCTGTTCAAGATTCTGTTGACTCTTAGGTACTCTGTCACTAGCACATTAAAAAAAATATGTGATGTCATAAATATCACCTAGTGAGGGCTATGGAAATCAATCCAACTCGATAAAGTCTGGAGATTTTTATTTTGTTTTCATTATTTGCGAACGACGTCAAGAAGCATTCTCCACCATCTTTCTTTACTGCCGAAAGTATTTTTATTAGTGAGTTGTAACAAAAATCACGGTGGATTAAGAAAACAATTCGTTTCTCTCAGCTTTTTTTTGGCTTTTAAACTGGAATTGTTGTGGGTTTCGTAGATTATGCCGTGTCGTATGTAGAATTTCCATAAGCTTAAAGTCGAAGTTTTCTAAGAAACCACAGAAAGGTTTGCGAATCCTTCAGCCGCAATGAGACTTCAGGAAGGTTGGCGTGAGAAAAGGGGAGAGAGTCCCCGTGCCCCCTGCCCACACTCATTCATAAAATGAAAACAGACTTAGCTCCTTAAATAATAACACAAGCATGCATACCTTCACCTCCCTTTCTACTTATAAGCCTTCTACCTCCACTGTAGAGAGCAAATGTTAAATGAAACAGGGAAAGCACGTCTACATACAGTTGGAATGTCGAGCTGTTTGATTGTTAACAGCCTCAAGAGTTAATGATATTTCTCTGGTACATGTTTAAGGCCACATTCCCAAGCTGGTTTCCACACAGAGATGTGACTAGAGGTTCATTTGACCGAAGACCACTGTGAGGAAAACAGACTGAGAAATGACGCCTACCTCCCCCTTTAACGTGAGCGTATCAAAGACACTAATACATCCTTTTGTTTACTTGGCATTTTCCGAGGGTATTTGATCACGGGATCCTTTCCTGGAGGGACAGATGATAAACCCCACTGTCCTTCCCTGGCCTGCAAGACCCTCATGACTCTTGTTCTCTGACCCTTAATAAGTTGATCTTCCACCTGTTTCCTCTACCCTCTTCTGTGGAAGAGGAGTGGCCTCCTGGTCATTCCCCATCAAAAACGCCCTGTGTGTTCCCACCCCAGGACCTTTGCACAGCTGCTTCTTCTGTCTGGAATCTTCTTCCCTCAGATGGTCACTGGCCGGTTACCTACTTCCTTTGCGTGTCTTATCGAAGGCCACCTGGTTAGAAACGTCTCCCCTGCCCACCTCGCATAAAATAGTAAGCCCTGAATCTTCAGTCCCCTCCCCTGCCTTTCTGTTCACCTCTTGAAATGATATAGGCTTGCCTTAATTTGTTATGGACTGTCTCCTCCAGTTAGAAAGTCAGTGAGCTCCGTGAGGGCAGGGTGAGGGCAAGGGCTTAGTCTATCTTGCTTGCTAAGAAATCCCCAGTGCCCGAATAGCGCCTGGCACGCAGAAGGGACTCAATTATCATTTTGGAGTACGTGTGTGACCGAATGAATAGTGTTCCTGCACCGTATGTGTGTGAAAGCAGTAAGGATCGTAGCAACAAGAACTACCATGATGGCAATAATAACGAGGTAACATTTAGTAAATGCTCCCCTACCGTGCCAGGTAGGGACTACGCTGGTTCGAAAGGGAAGCAGGCAAGACCGCCCGGCATGCTGATACCCTGCAAGACCAGGTTTCAACTTCGGTCTCCCTACAGGGAGGAGTTTCCGTCTTCAGAGGAGGAAGAAAGTGCGCAGTGTTTTGAAAGGCTGAGTCTGGGACACGACAGATCGAGTGAGGGAGGGACTGCAGGGATCCCCTTAAAGTCACCTGGACTTTCATGAATTACCGTCCAAACTAGGGCACTAGACGTAGAAAACATCCCCGTCTGGGGGGCATTCTGGAGCTATTAATGGTAACATCCACTGGTGACGATGAGGGCGGAGTGGGTGAGGCAGGACGATGGATTTCGGACCCCTTCTGTGGTTCTCCCCACACTTGGGAAGGTCACAGCTTTGCCCCAGGACGTGCTGAGTTTAGGGGGTCCGTCGGCACCCCTGTGTGGATCGAGGCTCGTAGCGGGACTTCAGCTCAGCCCGAGGGGCCGGATTAGACACTCAGGCTGGGGAGTCTTCTGCACAGACTGCTGGTTGACCGTGAGGAACCTGGATGCGTTCCAATAGGTACTGGGGAGACTGGAAATCGCAGGATGAGGAAGCCCAGGGAGAGGAGGTAGATGTCAGTGTAGTGCGAGCTGTCAGCTGGAGCAGGAGGAGAGGAAAGAGGGTGCTGGGTCTCACACTGAGAACATCGGGGACCCAGCCGCAGAGAGAGAAGGGTTTCTGAAGCGCAGGAAGGTATAAGGTGTAAGCCCGGACGCGGTGGCTTTAGGGCTGGGGCTTCTCAGAGCACGTGTTGTTTTCAATTGGCTTTTAGCACCTGGCGATACTTCATGTCCTTCCCCGAGGTTCCCACGAGCGAGGGCTTTTCTTCCTGCAGCTCGGTCCCCCATGCCAAGTTCACGTCCGGGAGGTGCTAGGTTTGTAGAACAGGTGCGTCGGCGAACTGGGAAGACGGTGGTGGCAAGGAAGCCGTGGGCGGACGACGCTGACTTTGCAGGTTATAGACGTCAGCTCCGTGAGCTTCTCTTCGGGGAAGGAAGGGAGTCTGGGAGGCTGTATGGGAGCCATGTGGTCCAGGGAGCACTTCCTGATGTGGCAGAGATGCGGGCATGTTTATAGGCTAAGGTGAAGAAACCAGGGGAGACGACAGGCTGAGAAAACAGAAGAGAGACAGGATGACGGGGTGATCTCAGAGAAGAAAGAGATGTGCCCAGATCTCCGCGCCACAGTGCCTGGTGATGGACGGTGGGGGGACCACGGCTGTTTGTGACTTCGATTCCAACCGCTAATGATTGCGAACGGTCCAAGACGAGCCCTGGCACGGAATCTCTCTTATTTCTCTGCTTCTGACGTGGCCCCTGGCAGGGGCTGGGGACACACGAGGACAGGGAGGGCTTACAGACAGGTCTCGGGAGTTGTGGGCCAGCCCAGGCACCTGCGCTGACATAAGAACCTCCCTCGTGTCCATGGAGAAGGGTGAACTTGCACTGAGACAAGGTCTCATGTGACCTGGCCCGGCTCCCCCGCCCCCCCCCCTTTGGACTTCACATTGTTCTATTTCTTTCTGGATCCCGTTGTTCTAGAGAACTATACCGCGGCTCTGCCCTTGGGGAAATTCCTCTGTGCCTTCCAAATCCATCTGTCCCTTCCATATTGCTGCTTCTTGCTTGCTTTGTTGCTCCCAGCTCATATATAGACGTCTCCTCGTGATGAGCTGTATTCCTATCACGTGCTTGTCGGGGTGAAAAGGGGAAATGGTTGCCCCGTGACTGGGATCCGCCTCGGGTTCTGGGTACAAAGGACACAAGCATCAGGAGCTTAGAAGGTGTCCTGGGTTAGGAGGGCACTGGGTCTCCTTTCTCTTGACGCCAAGGGTAAATGGTGGACATGTGGCATGGGGGTGTCAGCTTATAGGACAACTTTTATTTTATTTTATTTTATTTTATTTTATTTTATTTTTTAATTTTACTTATTTATTTTGAGAGATAGAGAGGGAGAGAACACAAGTGGAGGAGGGGCAGAGAGAGAGAGAGAGAGAGAGAATCCAGCAGGCTGTGCACTGTCAGGACAGAGCCTGATGCTGGGCTTGAATTCACGAGCCACGAGATCATGCCCTGAGCCGAAATCAAGAGTCAGACGCTTAGCTGACTGAGCCACCCAGGCGCCCCCAGCACAACTTTTAAACTGGAGGAGTCTACCCGTTCCGTCAGCTGAAGATCATCGCTTATAAGACTGCGCTCACCCACGTATTGATTTTCTAGCGGGTTCCTAGTCCAGGCCGCAGGCATGGGCAAAGCTGTGGGATTCCGCAGAGGGCGGTCCAGGAGAGAAGACAGGCATGAAGTCAGATTGGAAGACGCCTGTGCTTGTGGCGCGAGAGGGGTCCCACGGTGGGTGGGGGCGGGGAGGGTGCCTGCACACCCCATTCAACAGTGAAGCTCTCCAGGGAGACCCTGATTTCATTCCACTTGGGAGGGTGATTTTTGAGATGCGGTCCCCTGGCTTCTAGCCAATCAGGTCTGACTTTTGGCCCATTTCACCGAACTCACGGTGGTTTTATGGGAATTAATTAGGTAAAGGGCTCCTTAGGGGTAGGGCCAGTCCAAAAACCGTTTCTTTGCTTTCTCTTCAACCATTCGAAGAGGAACACAGAGCGGAAGTGGTCAGTGCATCCTTTCACGCTTCATACGGCCAGACTAGATAAAATAACTTCTTCGTTAAAAGGTAACAAAACCAACGTCAGGACCATCCAGATTTTTCAGCGCATTTTACTGTGACAGCCCTTTATCACCTTTCCGTTGGGGTTGGTGAGTAAACGATGAACAGGGTAGTTAAGCACATTTCCCACACTGCAAGCGGCACAAAACAGTTTACAAGGCAATTAACGATCGAGCCACTGATTTCAGCCAGGAAGTCCCTATTCCGCGAGAAACCTCATTGTCCTGGAAAGTCTGTTGAGTCTGAGACTTGCCCATGAATGAGAGGAGAGACAGTCCCTCTTTCCTTTCTTTCAGTTCGGTTTGCAAACATCTGAGCACGTCTCGGGGCAGGCACCGTCCAGACACAGGGGTCCTGTGGTGCGTGAAGGCCGCTCCCCGTCCTGATGCACCTGGTCACACGGTGCATCTGCTCGAAACAGTCAACAGGCAACTCCAGCATGGGGAAGGCCTGTACTGGGGGTGAGTACCTGGCACTTTGGAAGCGAGGTGGGAAGATGCCCAAATGACTCAAGCCTCAGACAGATGCCCGGAGGAGGTGATGTTTAGGCCGGAACCTACAAGATCAGGAGGTGCTAGCCTCCAGAAGGCAGTGTCTGTGCGGGGCGCTGAGGCAGGGTGCATGCCTTGGGCATGGAGTATGAGCAGGTGAAGCCACAAGAGGCAAGTCTGGGGCAGGCGGGGGCTGGGCAGTGCATCTTGGGTTCAGAAAAGCCCGTGGAGGATTCTGGTCCTCCATCAGAATCAGGGAAGATGGTTCTCAGGGAAGTGACAAGGTCAGGTCTGTGTTTAGCGAGAGAACTGTGTCTGTAATGGAGTGGAGAGAGCTGGCCAGGGGACATTGGTACAGTGGCTCTGGTGACAGGTGGTGGGGCTCTAACCTGAAGCGGGGCAGCGGGAACTGAGACAGAGATGTGACTTGGTGGCTGCAGGGCAGGGAGGGGAGGTGGAGGTCAGAATCGACATCCAGGTGACATCCGGGTCCTGGTGGCTGGCAGGTTCTTCCGCTGGGACGAGAGGACAGAAACCAGAGGAGGTCCCAGAGACGGGGTGCCGACTTCAGCTCCGGACATGTCAAGTTTAAGGAGCTCGAAAGACCACCCACCACAGGCGGATGGTGCGAGGGTTGGACTCTTTCCCTTTAAGTGACAGGTTCAAATTCTAACCCCTGGTGCCTGCGAGTGAGACGTTATTTGAAAATGAGATCTTGGGGCACCTGGGTGGCTCAGTCGGTTGAGCGTCCGACTTGGGCTGGGGTTGTGAACTCGCTGTTGATGAGTTCGGGCCCCGCGTTGGGCTCTGGGCCGACAGCTCAGAGCCCGCAGCCTGCTTTGGATTCTGTGTCTCCCTCTCTCTCTGTTCCTCCCCCGCTTGCACTCTGTTTCTCTCTCTCTCTCTCTCTGTCTGTCAAAAATAAATAAAGATTAAAAAAAAGTTAGAAGAAAAAAGAAAGAACATGGGGTCTTTGTAGATGTGGTCCAGCTAAAACGAGGTTGTACTGGCCTGGAGGGACCCTAACCTAGTGACAGGTGTCTCGTAAGAGAAAGGGAAGGGAGACCTGGACACGGGGCCGGGGTCCACGTGACCACAGAAGTGGAGACTGGACGGATGGCAAGCATTGCCGGAAGCAGCCAGAGGCTGAGAGAGAAGGAACCAGCCTTACCGACGCCTTCATTTCTGACGCCTGGCCTCTGGAACAGTGAGACAGACGCTATGGTTTTCAGCGACTCCGATTGTGGTCCTTTTTGGTGGCAGCTGCATACAGTTGGACGGACGGACCCGGAGGGAGAAGCCCGAGCTACAGGTGCAGGTCTCAGAGCTCCGGGAGGCAGAGGGGCTGGTGAAACCTCGGGCACGTGGGAGCGGGGCGCTCAGGGAGAGCGGGGTGAGCATCTGATGGCACCGGGCCGGGATCACCATCTCCCTCTGGGGACGGGAGGCAGTGATCACCCAAGAGTGGGGGTACTTCCCTAGGACAGCCCTTCCTAGAATTTACCGCGTGCTCTGGTCACCTGGGAATCTGCCAGGATGCAAGGCGGACTCGGTGCGTCTGGGTCGGGGTGAGGCTCTGCATTTCCCAGAGTTCCCCGCTGGTGCCTGGGCCGTGCCTGGAGGGGTGAAACCTCAGAGGGCTAGTCTGGTGATGAAAAGGAGCTAGAGACGTCCTCCCAGGGGTGAAGCCAAAGGAGAAGGCACAGCAGGAAGGTGGCCTTGCTGCCAGACCAACGCCATGGAGGCGGCGAGAGTGAGGGTCAAGCCACACACACCGGCCGGTCCAAGAAGCAAAGTGTCCGCGGTCACAGGAAGAGGGAGAGGCCGGAGCGGGTGGGAGGCCAAGGGCAGGGGTTGGTCAGGGAAAGGCAGGCTGAGCTCTGCTGCTCGTGAACAAGCCGGGCCACAGTGGCAGGGGCACAGGGTGAAAAGGCGACCTGATCGTGGGGTGTCTAGGCTGCCTCAGACCAGGGGGAACAGGCAGTGTCTCAGCACCAGAGGCCACGGGGGAGGAGGGCAGGAGGAGGGAGGCAGGGAGACGGCTTCCCAAGAGGAAGAGCCACACGCCTGGAGGGGGGAACCCACAGGCTGGGGAGGGCGTGGGAGGGGTTGCATCTAGGCCTGGAGGGGAGGGAGGTGCCTGGAGAGTTTGGGGACAGATGGGGTGACCAAGGAGGAGATGCCTTGGGAGGAAGCAGAGGAAAATGACAGGCTCCCTGTGCTACTGGGGAAGCAGGAAGCTCTCAGGTCAAAATTTAGGAGGAGGAAAATCCTGGGGGGCTGCCGGGCTTGATGAGCCCCACTCTGGTCTTCTGCTCACTTTGTTTCCGGTGTTCAAGTAGCGGAGGGCTTGGCTTGGGCTTCGGGGAGCCTGGGGCCTGCCCCACGGCTGACACCCGACAGACAGTTCTGGGGGCAAGACGATCTGCCCCCCAACATCCGCTGCGCCCGCAGCCGTCCGCCTCCCGGCCCCCGGCACCTGCAGCAGCGGGCACTGCTGTTGCTGCGGAAAGTTCGAGACACTTCCTCGGGTGTGGTGAGGAGACACGCGTGCTCCCTGAGGGCCCGTCCCAGCCGGGACTCAGACCAGGAGCTCGGGGAAGGTGTGAGCACGGCTGGGGTTGGGGGCTGGAGACAGAACCGCCCGTGCCCGGGAGCGTGGGGGGGGGGGGGGGGGGGCTTTGTGCTGGCAGGTGCGGTCAGGTTGGCCACCTCTCAAAGCTGCAACTCAGAGCCAGCGCCGGGCCCCTCTGTCCCTGGGCGAGAACGAGCCGACCCGCCGGCGGGAGAGACTCGAGGACGATCCGTGCAGGTGGGTTTTTTTTTGTCCGGACCACCAGCCGCCGGGCAAGCCGAACATGCCTCCCAGGGATCTCGGGACTTCCCGCCCTGCCTAGACCTCAGGCAGCGGGTGGAAGGAAAGGCGGTGGGCAGCGTGGGTGCCACTGGGCCTTGGGATGCCCGGGCTGGGCTGCGATGTGCTGTGGACCTCGGGCGGAGAGCCCGGCAACGCGGTGCTCGGGACCGGGGGGCGCTCTCCTCGACAGCAGTGGCACGGCTCCCAAACACATGGTTTATGGCCCAAATGGAAAAGCTCCCGAGCGCCATCAATGACACTCTCACTGCTTATAAAGACATGTGGGTTCTTTTCCAGAAAAAAATAAGGCTGCTGCCATTTCCCCCCCAAGCCATAAATGATTCAAATGTCAAGCTCGCCCGTGCCTTATGCTATGAGGGCATATTAACTTATCAAAGAAGCCGACGCATTACAGGCGGCTTGGCGTCCCCCACAACTCCATATTTATGTTTGAAATCTCAGGATATGTTACCTGCGCTCGCCACCTCCCCTTCCTCGGCGGGAGATTTATAACGCAGCCAGCCGGCAGAAGAGGGACAAAGAAGTAAATATAGTAATATGACAGATTTATTTTGATGTGTTTTATGTGCTTGCGATCTTGCGTGCTTTATGTGCTTCTCCGTATCTGCTTCTGTCGTTCTTTTCCTGCTTTTTGCTCCTTTTGGAACAGCAGCTTCAGTAAGTTCTCAGGTGGGAGGGAGGAAACCTTGCAGTTTCCCAGCTATTTGGTTAATGGTGACACTTTTTTTTTGTTTTAAACCTGCAATTTGGTAATTTTCTTTCATAGTAACACCTGGCAATGTCTGCAGAGGAGACGTGAGTTCTTTCTTTCTCTTCCTTCCTTCCTTCCTTCCTTCCTTTCTCTCTTTCTTTCTTTCTTTCTTCTTTTCTATTTTCAGTAATTGTTGACTGTGGGATGGCAGGGGCGATCATTCCTGGCCATGATGGGTCTCCTTCCTAAGCACCGTTCTCTTTTCTCCTGACTTTCTTCAGGACGCTGAGCACTGGTCCTCTTCCGTGTCAGGGGCCGGACCAGAGGTGGCCCCGCCGTACGCATGTCCCTAGAACAAAGCCTTGGGCTGGGAGGCACCCAAGACTCACACCTGACAGTCTGGCCGGGGCAGGTGAGGGGTGGGCACAGGTCTGCTGGACAGTGGAGCCTCTGATAGGGAAGGATGCTGTCTGCACCCAGAGGGCCACTTAGCCCTGTGGAAATTCTTGGCCAGAGTGGTGACCAGAGGGCATGGGAAGTGCCCAGGCTGAGACTTGCTTTGGTGGCCCCCGAGAGGCAGTGTCACATGCAGCACTTACGGCAAATGGCAGAGCAGAAGATAAGTGGGTGCCGGTGGGCCTCAAGGTGACGGATGTCACAGTGCATCATTTGAGACTCACTCTGGGCGCCCCAGACAAACCAGCTGTCAGGAGGCTCATAGAGTCTGCAGCAACGTTGCAAAATCGCTTAGCATCAAATTCCCAGGAGAGCCCCAGCATTTTTGTTACCTTAAGCAAAATAGGCTTTAAAAAGCCCCAAGTTCTTTACAGGGTATCTATGAAAATCACTAAAAGGAGCTGCCGAAAAAGTGCTGTGTGTGTGTGTGTGTGTGTGTGTTTAAGTTGCTTTCCCCCAGGATAAGTGTTGTAGGGTACTTTCTGCTAGGAAGCAATACTTTGGAGGACGCCTACTTGTGACACTTCGGGGTCCATGAGGCCAGCGGGCTAGCCCTGGACCCGGCACGGAGAGCAGGGACGGTGGGGGCCAGCCACAGCCGCACGCAGGGCCTGACCCCATCACAGAGGCTCGGCCACATCGAGGCGTCACCACCAGGGGGGCCAGGTCGGGGTGACAACCAGTGGGCTCTGAAGCCAGTGATTTGTCACTTCTCCCCCGCACGGCTCATTCCCAGCTTCAGAAAATTGCAGGAGACGCCAGCAATGCTAAAAACATACGTGGGTGGACAGGTTGCTCCTGTGGGTGTCGTTACGCGCCCGTGATGTGAAATGATAAAAAATATTAAGGGGACTTTTATGTTGTAACAAATGTGGAGGCAGATGAGTCTGGATGAGTCTGGAGGGGCAGAGTCGACACTGGACGTGAGGCGAGCAGGAGGGCGGCGGTTTGCCGTGACCTCTGCCTCCCCATCCATCCTGCCTTCATTAGGATCCGTATTCCCTCAGCGTGAATATTCGATAGTTTCAACTCATTAAGGGAGGAGAATTTTTAAAAAAATGGATTGCCCCCGGATTTTCTGCAAATGGCCACGCGCAAGATTATCGGGGCCCCTCTGCCGCTCGCCGCCCCATCACTTTCCTCGGGATAACGAATGAGCGTTTGGGGTGTTTCACCTGCTCCGACAATTTCCCCGTTTCCCATGGATCAACGGTGACAGGAAACCCCAGGTAAGGATGACGGAAGGAAATGAAAAGACTTAATTTTGAGAAGCTCTTCAACGCCTCAAGCCTTGTCTTCCAAATCTTTCAGTGACGGAGTGCTTGGAAACGTGCACGCCTCCGGCTCCAACGTGATGATTAAAAAAGAAAACGAAGTATTCTGTTTACACCGGGTCGGGGGGAAACACCTGCCTAAAACAGCCTACTCGATGGGGAGTCATGAGCTAAGGGCACGGCGGCTGTGGGCTCCCGGGGGCAGCGCGGCCGCCCCGGATTTGGACGTGGCTCCTACAGCCGCACACAGCAGCGCCTCCGTGAGACCCAGGCCACACTGTCCTCCCCAGCCCGTGTCCCCCCTGTCAGCGGGAGTGGCTGCAGAGGCAGTTCTCTGGCTCACAGCCCACCCCCCTCCCTCCCCTGCCCCAGGGCTCTAGCTGGGCCCCTTTGGAAATTCCTGCACCAGCTGCCCCTGCTACTTCTGGAAGTTGGGCACTACGGTTAAAATTTGGTGGTGGTGAGGGGGCGGGGGGAAGCAAAGTAAGAAGTCATCATTATCGTCTACCTTTGAGGAAGAATTACTTTGCCCTTTTCTGAGAAGCACAACCAGTCATTCTGAATTCTCGCAGATGGTGAATTATGAATGTTGGGCACAAGATTCTGATCTCGGCTTCCAGGTTGCCCTGGCTCAGAAGCTGGTGAAAACCCGTCACCGGTGGGGGAGGATTCTCTCCCTCTTGTCCAAGGATTCTTCCACATCCTCCTTCGTGGCTCCTGTGCCGAGCGGGTCCCACGTGCAGGACTGTGCTGGGAGATACGTCCTTCTTGTCCGAACCATTTGTTCCTATCCGTGGTCAAGATTTTACTTACATCTGTTTCAAAGCACAATTTCCTTCTCCGTATTATGCTCCATGAAATGCTGAATGCCGCCTCTTCTCAACCCAAGATGGCTGCACGGTGGGAATAAATTTTTGAACAAATGCTCGTGGAAAATAGAAGGCATGGTGGGGTGGCTCCCCCTGTGGGGTCTTCTCTTTTCCCCGCCATGCTGTGTTCGTTCTCTGGAATCAGCCTTCTCTGTGAGCTTTAGTGACCACAGGGTTGACGTAAGCCCTTTGTGAGAGGAGCCGTTCTTACAGAAATTTGTTGTTTGTTTGTTTTTTAAACATTCTAATAGCGCTGGTGAACTTACATCCCAAAGTGATGGAAAGAAAGCTAAATGAAAGCTCAGCGGTGAAATTCCTAGCCTGGAAAAGAAAAATGGAAAGATCGGAGTTTACTTTTAAGCTGGAGGGCTTTTGTCTTCTAGTACAGGTTTTAGCAGATATCTTCTGAATGGATTTGACGTTGATTCCTGCCCTTTCTCTTCTTGTGGGGAAGGGACTGTGTGAGCAGGGTGTGGACATGGTCTGGTGAGGGGCTTTCATAGGTATGAACACTGAGCTCTTCCTGCTTCTATAAGACCTGGTGATGGTTTTCTTTATGAACGTTCTCATGTTTTTTTAAATGTTTATTTATTGTGGGGGGGGGGCGCAGAGAGAGGGGGAAAGAGAGAATCCCAAGCAGGCTCCACCCTGTCAGCACAGAGCTCGATGCTGGGCTCGAACCCACGAAGCCGTGAGACCATGACCTGAGCCGATACCAAGAGTCGGATACTTAACCGACAGCCACCCCAGCCGCCCTGGCTGACTTATTTCACTTAGCATAATATACTTTAGTTCCATCCACGTTGTTGCAAATGGCAAGATTTCACTCCTTCTGATAGCTGAGTAATATTCCAGTGTGTGTGTGCGTGTGTGTGTGTGTGTGTGTGCATGAGTGTGTGTGTATACACCACATCCTCTTTATTCATCAGCCAATGGACATTAGGCAATAGGACCAAGCTGGCCCTGGTGGTGGGGTATTGTAGGGAGAGACCCACCTGCACAGCAGCCTCGGAGTCCGTGAGGAGTGCTTCTGTCCAGAAGCACTGACCCACAGCCCCATTGGGAGCAAAGTGAGAGGAATGTTGTTGGTCTGAGGGCTAGTGGGAGGGAGGGTGGGAACCAGGTAATTCCTACTCTTGAAAGTTTTTAAGGATTGTGGATTCTATTTCACTGCAGAGGCAGGTTATTGAAAAAATCTAAGCAAGAGAGGAACAGGTGAGATTGGGTATTCCGATGACAAGGAAACACATTTTTAGTATAAGTATATGCCAAATATTTTATGGGACATACGTCCCCCCGCCCCCCCAAACAGCTTTACTGAGATAGAATTCACATAACATACAATTCACTCTCGTAAAGAGTGCCACTCAATGTTTTTGGTATATTCAGAATGTGCGGTCAACGCCACAGTCCATGTGAGAAAATATTCGTCGCCTAAAAGTCCCAGATGAACACGTACCCTTGGCTATTATCTGCCTGTCTTCCCTTCCCTGCTATCCCGAACCCAGCCCCTGAGCAACCCTGATCTCCTTTGCTTCTCTATAGATGTCTGTAGTCCAGACTTTCACAGGAATGGAATCCTGTAATATGGGGTCTTTTGTAACTGGCTTCTTTCACCCAGTGTAATGTTTTCAAGACTCAGTCATGTTACGGAATGTATCATGTGACAGATGCATGTTATTGCTGAATAATATTCCATTGTGTGGATGGGCCACATTGTGTCTGTTCACTCATCTGTCGGTTGTTTCCAACTTTTGTCTGTTACGAATAATGCTGCTACAGACCTTTATCTACAAGGTTTTGAATGACACATGCTTTCATTTCCCTTGGGCATATACCTAGGAGTGAAACTGCTGGGCCACATGTGCATGAGACATACTTGGACTAAAAAATACTCATGGTATATCTGAAATTCTAATTGAACAGAGCATCCTGAATTTTTATTTGCTGAATCTCACAACCTAAGTTATAAGAAGGTGATTCTTGCTACACATTGGGGGAATTATTTAAAAAAATTTTTTAATGTTTATTTTTTTAGAGATAGGCACAGTGTGAGGGGGAGGGGCAGAGAGATAGGGAGACACAGAATCTGAAGCAGGCTCCCGCGGACATGGGGCTTGAACCCACGAACTGCGAGATCATGACCTGAGCCGAAGTTGGATGCTCAACCAACTGGGCCACCCAGGTGCCCCCACAATGGAGAACTAAGCAGAGACTGACCCTCAGTGTAAAGTGGGAGCTCAGGTGGGGGGCTGTTTTAAAAGTATGTGTGGCACATGGTGGTGGCTTGGGCTACTAGGGGCTCCAGGGAGGCAGAGACAAGAGATCAAGGGGCCTTGGGTCGGGCCAGGCGTAAGGCGGCTGGGCGGGAAAGAACCAGCTGGATGGACAGCACCTTCGAAGGGCAGTGCTGTCGGAGAGGCGGTAACACTGGTAGGAACAGGGCTGGGGGTGGGAGACTGTGGCTGAGTTTCTTACATGCCTCTGACCTACTGGTTTTGGGCCAGGACCGCCAATGGAAGACGCTTCACTCTACCCTGTGGGCATTTCCTGTGGTATTGACTTCTCCTCCAGGGCCCAGCCCTTCCCAGGCAGTCCCCTCTCCTGGTGTTGGTGACAAGGTTTCTCCCTTCCACGTGACCCTGCCGCCGCCCCTCGTCCATGCACAGCAGTGTGTCCCCCGATGTGAGGCTGGGGCTGAAGAGGGAGTCTCACATATTGGTCTGAGCTGCAGGATTTGAGATTTGACAAGGAAAACAAAAAGGAAGAAAAAGAAAAAACATGAAAAAATGAAAAAGCAAGTGTTTAAGCCTTGTGGACAAGCAGCTTTCTCACCTGAGTGTCCTCAGAGAGAAGAATATGCAGTGTATTGGTGAACTTGGGCTCATTGAAGAGAATATGCAGTGTATCGGTGAACTTGGGCTCATTCCAAGAACAGCAAGACCTTGATCAGAGCCCTGGGGATGGGGGAGCCTGTTAGTTCTATTTTTTAATTTTGGGAAATAATAACTAAGAAGCAATTCCAGAAATTACAGCTGAAGGGTGACAGGCCTGAGGCCTCTGCAAATCAGAGGTTGAAACTCGAGGTTTCAACTCGAGGTTTGTCATCATGATGCCAGGTTTGGCCAGGGGACTTGACATTCTCCCGGTGTGAACTGTTGGTTTAAAACCAAGAAAGAGGGGTGTCTGGGTGGCTTAATCGGTTAAGCATCTGACTTTGGCTCAGGCCATGATCTCGCGGTTTGTGGGTTCGAGCCCCGCATCGGGCTCTGTGCTGACAGCTCGGAACCTGGAACCTGCTTCGGATTCTGTGTCTCCCTCTCTCTCCGCCCCTCCGCCGCTCACACCCTGTCTCTGTCTCTCAAAAATGAATAAAAACATTAAAAAATTAAAAAATAAATAAAGCCAAGAAAGAAAACCAAGTCACTAGCCGTCCAACGTCACTCTTCTGGGAGCAGGACTGTGTTTTCATGGCGTCTATTCCCCGAGAAAGCCAGCTGGAGTTTTACCAGGTGTTATTCTGCGTCCTACCATTGGCACCTCAGGAAAAGCTGGGATGGGGATGAGACCATCCTAGAAACCTGTTGAAGAGAAACTTCTGGTGTGAACAGTGAAGAGTGCTCACACCCAGCTTTCTGAGGCTACTTGGGTTTTCTAGAGCATGTCTTGATTTTCCTTGCCCCTGGTAAGCCTCTTGCGTTATTACATTCTTAGATCAACTCTGTGTGATCGGGTAGAGGGTGTTCTACTCAACGGATAAGAATGTCCATACAGGAAGCAGGTAAAACCTCTTGCCCTGAGAGTTGAAATGGATGCCACAGGGCCTTTAATGAATTTTTGTAGCTTGGTTACCATCTTCCCACGTCATTTCTTTGGACCCTGTTCAACCCAAAGAATTGAGCAGGGAGAGCCTAGATGAATAGAGAAAGAGACCTGAGAGGGGCTGGAAGTACCATTGAATTGGTCCCCCTCCCCCAAGTCTGCTTGGAGTGGCTGAGGCCAGACATTGAGGACAGCCTTTCCAGTCCCAATTCTGACCTTTAGACCCAAGTCTTCAGGGCACCCGGGGCCACAGAAACTCATCCTTAAGGTCAGGGGACGTTGTGGATGGAGAAGAGGCTAATTGTTCAACCCATGGCCACTGCATCTTCTCCAATTTCTTAAGAAGGGCCTCTGGAATGAGGGAGGGCGTGGGGCCACAATGCCATGGAAAGGGCTCTTGGGCCTTTCTAAAGGACAGCTTCCTCCTGGCCTCAAGGTGGGGAATGGAGACCACAGGAAGGGGAACAGTTGGTTTCACTGTGGCATAGGACTGAATGTTCCGTAGTCCTCGTTGCAAGGCTCTGCGTGACCTTCTGAAACACAGGCGCGTCTTCCCTTGTCCATCCTCCTGAAGCCATTCCTAGACCAGCAAGGGGGCCGGGCCAGTAGGTGCCACATGCATCTGTGGGATACCACCCACCGTGTGGCCTGTTGGACGAGGCGGTCGAGAGCTTGGGGACTGCCATTTGCACGTACCATTCCCACAGTGTCTCCTGGCCACCCCCTGCCAACCATCACTCCCTCGGGGAGGTGAGGGTGGGGAGGTCCCCTCTGCTCTCACATAAGGGAGGAGAATCAGAATCCTTCTGTCGGCTTGGCAGTCATCTCCCTCTATGGCTGTGTTTTTATGTTTCTGAGCATAATTATTTCTAATATGATCCTTGAAACTCTTGCCGATTTTTCCTTCCTCTGCTAGTGATTTATTACGAGATGTGCCTGCGGTCCCTACCTCAGAGGAGTTTTTTTTTTCTGCCCGTTGTAAATATAAGGTATGCAAATACAGCCAGCCACCCGGCCGATATCTGCAATCCAGTTGAAGTGGTCACGTAATAAATTAAACACACATTTGTGCTGGCGCGTGTCGGCCTGCATGGGGTCCTGTGCAACCACACCGCGGCCTGCCGGTGGCCCTTACAGGTGTCTGGAGAGGAGGGGCGCTCAGCAGCCAGTCGCCAGAATGTAGGGCTTGCTGTTCTCCCGCAGAAGTCCCCGGGGAAATGGCTCACCCTGCAGATGACGGGCTCGGGCAGGAATCGCAGCTTGTGACTCTGACTTGGAGAAATACACAAGTCCTTTCCTTCGCCCGCCCTTCTGCCTCCCTTCGTCCTGATGCTGGCGGCGGAAGAAGGCACAGACTCTTCACAGAGAGCAGGCGTTGTTACCTTGTTACTAACTGGATTTGACCTGGCCTGGTTGTCTCTTGGAAGTGAGTCCACGGCACCGCAGGCACGTTGGAAAGTTTATACTTCGGGAGCTGGTAGACGAGCTGGAAATGGCAAAAGGGCAACTGGCTAAAATAGACAGTGTTGTCGGCTGGGCATCCGTGACTGGCCTGCACGCAGATGCCGAGTATCAGTTACAGCAACTGGGCCACCTGTTTGCAGGGGGTGTGCGGCCGGGCGGGGCAGGCTGAGGGCTGAGAA
Organism: Prionailurus viverrinus; assembly: GCF_022837055.1. NCBI lineage: Eukaryota > Metazoa > Chordata > Mammalia > Carnivora > Felidae > Prionailurus > Prionailurus viverrinus. The sequence goes on from NC_062571.1 coordinate 84,141,837, forward strand.
ATCTTCCCTTCGGACTCACTTTGTCATCTCTGTCACCAGAAGGCTGGAGCTGATATTGAGCCCGAGAAGGCACTATGTCTACACTGGGATAATTATGTACCATTTCTGTACAATTGGGAGCTGGGTGAGCTTGCAAGGCATCTGATCAAGGCATGCACCCCCCCCTCCCCAGGCGAGCACAGATCTGGGGGGCTCCCAATCGCACACATGCCCCCCCAAATGTTTGTCTGTTGAATGGGACTGAAGACGAGCACGTTCAGTGGACTTCGTGCCCCAAATCCCATTGGTAGAGGCAAAACCCACTGAACTTGGGGCAACAGTCAAGGAGGGTGAGGGTCCTGGGGACAACCTTGCTGGCCTATACTCACTTAAATGAGAAGAATGGGAAGGGAAGAACACAATTCTGAAAGAGCCAGATGCTTTGTTTGCTTTGAAAAAGTTTTCAATGCAGCCATTTGATACACGTTAGAGACAGTGGAGTCTTATAGGTTGGCATTTATAAGAGAGGAGAAGGTATTTGCTGCTTAGGAAGAAGGTGAGGTTGACAACGAGACTGTGTGCTAACTCCAAGACAATAAAATCAACTATTTGCAAGGCAATCGCGCAGGAAGCTTTAAAGATATCTCTGTGCAATATTCACATGATTAAAAGGAGCTCAGAAAAACTGGCAGAAGGGAGGAGATCATAAAAATTAGAGCAGAGATCAATGAAATAGAGAATAGAAACACAGGAGAGAATTAACAAAACAGGATTTGATACTTGGAAAACATCGAGAAAATGGACAAACGTTTAGCTAGATGGCTGGAAGAAGAGAAGACGCGAGTTATGAAAGTCAGAAATGAAAATGGGGTGTTACTACCTATTCTAAGGAAATCCGGAGCATTCGAAGAGTGTGCTAACAACAAGTGTGCCCCAACAAGCTGGACAAGCTAGAGGAAACAAATTCCTAGAAACACAAAAACCTACCAGGACGAAATCACGGAGAAATAGGAAATCTGAATGGATCTGTAACTCATACGGAGACTGAATCACAAACCAAAAATCCCCCCACAAAGGAACCTGATGGTTTCACTGGTAACTCCTATCAGACATTTAAAGAAGAATGAATACCAATGCCAACATTTGAGGGGGAGGGAACACTTCCTAGCGTATCGTATGAGGCCATCACAGCCCTGATACCAAAGCCAGACCAAGTCACTACAAGAAATAAACAACAGACCAATATCCCTTGTGAATGTTGACACAAAAATGCTCAACAAAATACCAGCAAACCAAATTCAGCAGCATGTTAAGAGGATTATACACCATGACCAAATGGGATTTACTTCTGGAAAGCAAGGATGATTCAACATACGAAAATCAATCAGTGTAATAACCATGTTCACGGAATGAAGGAAAAACCCCACATGGTGCCTCAATTGATGCACGACAGGCATGTGACAAAAGTCAACGCTTTCATGATAAACACATTCAAACTAAAAATAACAGCGAATAACATCAACATGGTGAGCAAGAACATATAAGAAAAACCCACAGCAAACATCATACTCAATGGTGCAAGATCAGGAAGGCAGAGGGGGCATGGAATCATCCCGGAACCCTTTGCCCCACTTCCAAACACACTTGAAAATCAGCTAAAGACGAGGGATAAAGATTAATGGTAAAGGCATCAACCCTTGAAGGTACTAGAACAGACTACAAGAGAATTCTTTATGCGATCTGGGAGTGGGGACGAACTTTCTATGCAAGACACCAAAGGCAGATGTCCCAAAAGGCATCACGATAGACTTAACTATCAAACATCCCCCACCACATACCGTCTCGAACAGCATACATGAGTCTGCAGAGCAAGTAAGAACTTGGGGGGATATGAGCTACCTATACGATCAGTGGAGGCTGAAGGTACCTAACATATATTTTACAAGATGAAGAAATTAGTGATAAAGAAATATAAAGATGCTCATAGAAAACTAGGTGGTAAACAAGTAATTAAGAAAATGAAAACCACAAAAGGCCAGCGCATCAGGAAAAATGCCTGCCGTTCAGGAAGTCATATTATAGCGAGATTTCATCTCTAAAATGAGTTAAGGTCGTGGGTGTATGTGAGAATAGAAATTGCTAGTCTCACAGAGCTGGTAGCAATGTTAATTAATACAGTATTTGTGGGGGGTGATTTTGGCAATGTGTCCCCAACATCTTAAAAACGGACATACCCTTGGGGCACGTGGGGGGCTCAGTCGGTTGAGCATCTGACTTTGGCTCAGGTCATGATCTCGTGGTCCATGAGTTCGAGCCCTGCGTCGGCTCTGTGCTGACAGCTCAGAGCTGGAGCCTGCTTCCGATTCTGTGTCTCCCTCTCTCTATCCCTCCCCGGCTCATGCTCTGTCTCTCTCTGTCTCAAAAATAAATAAACATTAAAAAATTAAAAAAAAATCCGTTTATGAGATGGTGCCACCCCCCGGCACATTGTCAATGTGTCCGTAAGCACCTGCATGGCATGGATCCCCAGGTTGGGAACTTCACCCCTGTGCCTCCGACCAGGACCCCTTGGACGGGGCTCCCACCTCTGTGCTCTGGTGCCTCCAGCCCCACCATCCCTTCTCAGAAGCCCCCCGCCCCACCGCCCTGCACCGCCGTTGGATGCGTGTGGTGTGGGGCTGAAAGCTGGGCTCCATCCAGGCCGCTCGAGACTGGACCAGCTCCACTTCCTGTTTGTGTGACCCCCACAAGCTCTTCTGTGCCTCAGTTTCCTCATCTGAAAGGAGGACGGTCATCGCTCCTTTTCATGAGGTAGTGGGTAGGATCACAAGAGAGTAAACTCATTTGTGCCTTGGATATTAACTGTATGTATGTGTAATGCTCCTTATATGCACATATATTTATTGATATTCAGCACTATGCATTTTTAAATGCATATTTATACTTACTATATATTTATGATGCTCATTAGGTACATATTTATGTATGTTCGTTTAATGCTATATGTAGGATTATATCTATAAAAGTATAACCATAATACTTACATATAAATACATGTTTATTTATGGCACACAATATCCGTGATTAAATATGTGCATTGCATATAGGAATCATGGGTATTTCTGCACGTACATTAAAATATATTTATTTATACGTATACATGTGTGTCTATGTGTATTTGTGTCATGAATGAAATGTGCTCAGAGGGCTTATCTCTAGGTCGAAGGATTTCACAAATTCTTTACTACAGACTCACTGAGTCCTATGTTACCGCTGCTGGCACATTGTAAGCCCTCCAGGTAAGGTGAGCTATTATAATGATTGTCTTTTTACTCTCCTTACGTTTACTTATTTATTCTTACTTTTTGAGGGGGGGGGGGAGGAGAGAGAATGCCCACGAGCTGGGAGGGGCAGAGAGAGAGAGGGACAGAGAGAGAATCCTAAGCAGGCTCTGAGCCAGCACAGAGCCCAATGAGGGGCTCGATCTCACGACCACGAGAACACGACCTGAGCCAAAGCAGGATGTTTAACCAGGTGAGCCACCCAGGCACCCCGTATCTTACTTATTTTTAACCATGACCATAAAACAATGCAAGTTACTTTTAAAAAAATCAGTTGAAGGGGCGTCTGGGTGGCTCAGGCCTCTGACTCTTGATTTGGCTCAGGTCACGATCTCACAGTTTGTGAGTTCGAGCCCCAAGTTGGTCTCTACACTGACCAACGTGGAGCATTCTTGGGATTCTCTCTTCATCTCTCTATGCCCCAGCCTCTCCCCCAAGTGTGTGCGTATGCTCTAAGCAAACAAACAAACAAACAAACAAATAAACATTAAACAAATCAGTTGAAGAATGAGGACAATTTGAGAGTCGGTGGGAGTCATCTGAATGTAGCCCCTTTTTCAGTTTCCAAGCCAGTTATCCTCACAAAGCTGCGTAATCATAGACGTGGGCCACGAAGTGTGTCTTATTTTGAAGCTTTTTCTGCCCCCTCAGGTGGACATCGCATTAGAGATCACATGGGTTTTTTTTGCTATATATTTACATAGTGAGATTCTCTCTTCCTTTCCACATGCAAACTCTCATTTGAAGATAGAGACAGCTGACAAATAAAGAGGGGGAGATACCCTTAACCTATTTTTCTCGTGTCTAGGGGTCTGCACCATGGGGCTGTGCACAGAGTGGGAGCAAGGTTAGTAGAAAAGAAGGAAAACAAAGGAAAAGATAATATTTAAGAGCTAGAGAAATTACACTTTCCTAGAGCTTGGCTAATTTTGGGAAATGTTAGAAATTCTTAACAAGATCTGCTATGTACTGTTAAGTCCCTTGTGAAATAATGATCAAGAATTTCAAGGCAGTGACAGGAAAACAGCCTTTTCTAAGTTGGGGAGGATCCCGCACGGTGTCCCGGATTGTTGGCGGGTTGAAAGTCAAACGGCATCTATCCTTCTGCTGATGGTGAAGACGGGAGACATGGGCGGGTATATTGCGCCTTTCAGAATGTTCCCGCAAAAGGAATTGTCTCTGCCGTTTGGATGGAATCCACCCATTACCTTGACTTGGGCAAAGGCACGGGGCCGAATGTGGCTTGCTGGAGAAGCGGCCCCTCCTGGCTGCTGACACGATGGAGGTCAAGGCTGGGCAGGTGGTCAGGGGCCCAGCATAGCTGCAGGGGGCATGGCCTGTGCGCACTGCCACGCCCACCCAGGGGAAGGAAGGAGGAGGGAAGAGGTCTGTCTTGGGCACCTAATGCCAGGGAAGGACGGGAGAGTGCAGGGAGCATGGGGAGAGTGGTGCCAGCCTGTCTGCGTGGCAGGATTCACGGCTGGTGGAAGAGGGAAAGATGGGGTCGAAGAAACTCATGGAAAAGTCCTTTGGAGCAGACCTGGCCTTGGACACTTGTGGCCATCCCCGCACGTTCTCCATCTTTCAGGAGTTTGGCTCCGGTGTTGTTAGACTCTCCCGCTCTGTCCACCTCCCAGTTTCATCCGTTCTCTTTCATTCTTGCGTTTGGCCTCTCCTGGTGTAATTGCGCGGTGTCTGTCATGGGTGGTATCTCATTAAGAGGGTGCATTCTTCCGTTCTTATTTAGCCAAAGATGATCCATGACCCGCTCCGCAGTGCAGCCCTGGGGACCTGGCTCCTGTTCCAGACGAGTTGCTGAGTTAGCAGACTTGGCTGGGCCAGTGGGCAGTCCTCCTGAGCTGCGTGTGCACGCGGACGCTAATTAATGAGGAGGACCCTCCACGAGCTCCACGGGGGACATCAAAGTGTCTGTGCGTCTCTCCAAAGGACTGGGTCTTTCAAGGCCCCTTTCATTCCTTGTTTCCCTCTGCCTTCTCCCTCTCTCTCTCTCACCGAATCCGCTCACCTCCCAGCCACATAGTGCCCACGGCGTCCATCTGTCACCAAGTCATCGCCTCACTGCTTAGACGCCAAGGCACCCGTCTAAAGTGACCGCTCCGGGGCCAGGTCGGAAGGCGGGACTGTGACGAGCAGTCACTGCTCTCGGGGTTGCTGTGTGGTTCCCGGGAGCATAAGGCCGAGGGAATTCGCCTGCGGAAAACTTAGGAATGCCCAACTTTTTTTTTTTTTTTCTTTGATTTGTAACGAGAAGTCTGACCGCAGGGAGACCGGGCATCACGCACGTTATGATGGCTCCTGTATAAAAAAACAGACCAAGCCAAGTCAAAACAACAAGTGCCAGAGATGTGGTGGAGAAGTTGGAACGCTTGCGCTCTCTTGGTGGGGACGCAGATTGGTGCAGCTGCCGTGGAAGAGGGCATGGTGGCTCCTCCGAACACAAAAAATAGAATCACCACACCACCCAGCAACTCCACTTTGGGGCTACATACCTGAAAGAATGGGAAGCAGGGATTGAACCGACATTCATACCGCTGTGTTCAGAAGAGCGTTATTCAGTAAAGGTCAAAAGATGAAATCAAACCCCGTGTCCGTCGGGCGGAGGAATAAACATAATGAAGTTTGCACACACAGTGAGATGTTATTCAGCTTTAAAAAGGAAGGAAATTCTAAAAATGCTACAACATGGAATATTTTTTTAATGGTTATTTACTTATTTTGAGAGAGAGCGTGTGAGCACAGGCAGTGGAGGGAGAGAGAGAGTTCCAAGCAGGCTCCACACTCAGCGGAGGGCCCGATGTGGGGCTCGATCTCACAACCGTGAGGTCGTGACCTGAGCCAAAACCAAGAGTCCGACACTTAACCGACTGAGCCCCCCGGGCTCTCCAAAGACATGGATAGATATTGAAGATGTTATGCTGAGTGAAATAAGCCAGTCACAAAAAGGAAAATACTGTAGGATTCTACTTACACAAGTCATCAGATCCACAGAGACAGAGAGTGGAAGGGGGGTGTCGGGGCTGGAGGGTGGGGACTGGGGACAAGGCAGTTCTTGTTTAAGGGGGGCGGGGTTTTCGTCTCACAAAACGAAGGGTCTTCAGGCTGCCCATTTAGAAATGGTTAAGATGGCAAATTTTATGTTGTTGTATTTTATCACAATTGAAAAAAAAAAAAGAAACTTGAATGCCTGGAAGAAATCCTCGTAAGAAATTTTTAAATGACTATAAATTAGAATGAACCGGCAGGTTATGGCTTCCTACTGGTGAAACTCTGTGCTTCATGTCAGGACCTCCCAGTTGGCTCTCTGAGACGGTCGGTTCGTGACTGAGAGACAACCAAGGAGATCTTGGTGAGGGTCGGGGACGTCTGGATCTGTCAGGACAAAGCGTCCCTGGGGGCCACCCAGGAAGGTGCCCGGTGCTGGCTGGTGGCCTCGCCCCTGCTCACGGAGGGCGCCTGGCAGCCGAGCTTCTGCCTGGCCAGGAGTCCAGGCGGTCACGGAGATTCATCTTCAGTCTGGCACCTGCTGTGATGTGCCCAGCCAGCCCCACACTTGGTCGGCTCTGCTCGGGAATCCAACCTGGTTCCGTTTTCAATTTTGGAAGCATTGTTGCGGATTAAAAACCGGTCAAATGATGGGAAAGAGTCAGAGCAAACAGCTGCTCTGTACCCACCATCCTGCCAAGGTCTAAATGAGCCTTCAGGAAGCTTGAGAGTAATGAGGGCTCATCTCCCAGCAGGAGTGATGCGCGGCCCCAGGAACCGCAGCGTGTTGGGGGAGGTTGTGCGGCCCCGGGGAGGAGCTGTCCACACAGAGCTGGCTCCTCGCTCCCATCGCCCACGGATACGCGTGCGAACCTGATGGGTCTAGTTTCTGATCACACTTTAAGGACTGTAAAAATAAAGATGTGACAATCTTGACTCTTCCTAATTAGATGGTTAATCTACTTAGCTCTTCGTAAAGAGCTACCCAAGGACGCAATACACAAAACAATCAGTCATTTTGTATTGCGTGTGGGTTGGTACATTTTCTTCACTTTGTGTCCGTCTCTTACCTGTGAAAACCACCTTCATGTGAACAGCTTGGAGAGCCACTGAACTCTGGTATGTGAGCCAAGCACGGAACTTCAAGATGGTCTCTTCCCGATCCACTTTGCGGGGAGGGAGAATTGATAGGGAAAAAGTACGGGTCGCAAAAAACGCACTATTCTTGGTTGTCAATCAAAGGGTCAGTGTCAGAGCAAAACCCCAGGGGTCTGTTCCTCTGCTGTGGAGGCCTAGTAGGCATATCACAACCTCAGTTGGGCCTCCAAGGGGTCTGGTGTGGAGCCAAAGTTCCCTTCCCAAGCATCCTCAAGAGACTTTCTGTAAAACTCCCTCCTTCCAAGACCGTGTAGAGGTTGATGCCAGGCTCTTTTGATTGGAGAACCATTTGCTTACGCAGGTCTTACAGCTGGAGAAAGAAGCTCCATTCCAAGGATAAAGTATCGAAAGGATCTCCTTGACGCCCACCTCCCTGCGAGCAGGGCCTCTGTGTGTGGAGGGAGCACTGCATGGAAGGGTGACAGGCCTGGAAGAGACGGGGCTGAGTGAAGAAGGAAAGACACTGGGAACTGGGGCGGCAGGGGGAGCTATTTGTGTCTGTAAGCATCGATGACAAATACTCGTGGATATTGAGACCCAGATAGAATTTTCAGTGCCGTCTGACCTCACTGGTTCGTTATTCAAGGGTAATTAAAAAGTATTTTTTCTGTTCTTTCGCACAAGGACGTTAATTTGGGGTGTTCCTTAGATTCTTTATTCGTAGATCAATGCATGGTACCATCAATGCTTTGTAGACTGTGTTTATTATGCTTTCCTACTTCATAGGAAAAAATGATCAGAAGTAATCGTTATGATCCTAAGGTGCGTATGTAATTTCAAATAGCTGCCAACCCTCCATCCAGATGACATACTCTACTTAACAGTTCCCGCCTGTTAAATATTTTAGGTCATTTCTAATCAATAATTACCATGAAAACGTGGGAAATGTGTACCTTTGTAAAGGTAGCTTTGTTTACTTCGAATTAACGCCTGCCCAAGAATTGTTCCTGGCTCGTAAGTGCTCTGCTTCTGTCTGCCGCTTTCAGCGATGGATTCATTTCTCTTTTCCTATGGCGTCATTCGGCATGGGTTTTAGGATTAAAACTCATTTCCTAATTGATTTTTGTGCCTATCCTTTTAATGAGCACCTCCTTGCCAGGGAGCTGACTGGAGAAGTAACCCATATGTTTGCAATCCTTCTCGTACCATTACTCAATGCCGTCCCAATACTCTCTGTTTCTGGCAGCATCGGGTACCCTGTGCTGTGCCTGGCTTGGGTTCTTCCCTTCATGAGCCCAATCTAAGAGCCGGAGAAAGATAAACACGTAAGCAAACAGTTACGCAATCGTAAATTAAGACGTGCGCCACCATGAGCAAGAGTCTGTGTTACGTGAGGGAATACCAAGGTGGATCTGTTCCAAACGGGATTTTGGAGATGGGATTTTGGAGAATGAGGCCGAGGCCTGACAGTGAGGAGGGGACCGTGAGGGCCGAGGGGGAGGGCTTTCCTGCAGAGGGACAGGCAAGTCCAAAGGCCAGGTGGTGGACAAAGGCCACTGGGGGACCTCCCGGAGTGTGGTGGGCAGCAGGGGCAGGGGACAGGTGAGGGTGAACAGTTGGCGGGGCCAGATTAGGACCCGGTAGGTTGGCTTGTGTTGGGGGTGCTGCGGAAGCAGAATTGTCATCGGAGCACAGGTGTTGGAGGCTTAGTCTGAACAGTTTTCCAACCCACTTGGGAGGTGATGGGGTGGTCCACTGCTGGGGGAGCTTGAGTGGCTCAGGTACCCAGGACCTCGAGAATGGCTTTCTATCTGAGATGGCGGCATTGCATGGCCGCCATCAGTCAGCTTCAATGCCTCACACCAACTGTAGACAAACTTAGAAATGCCTTGTAAGTGGCCAGGTTGACCTCTTGCTCTAGATGCAGACGGCGCAAGGCCATTGAGAGTGCACCGTAGAGGTGGAAATCACAGGCGCCTTGCTGGGTCCCCTCTTTACTTACCGCATAGTGTAGTCATGCCAACGACTCCCTGAGACGTTTTCTCTGAACCATAAAATAATTCCTTCCTCTTTCAGGGAAGTTCACTTCGTGTGACTCTTACTGCTTTTTTACTCCAACCTGTGTATCCACGTTAGGACCGAACTCTTCCATTACAGGGGACAGCCATTGGCCTTTCTAGTAACTGTCCCAAACCGTTTCTGCCTGTGGGTCTGCAAAATGATCATTCCCCCGTGCGTTGGGCTTATCATCCTGTGTGGTTATAGGAGTTACCCTGAAAAAGAAACCCGGCTGGAAAAACACCTGTCACATGAATTGCATGTTATTATAAGCACTGAGCCGACCATTCCATGGTCATCTGCTATCTGCCTGTGTCAAAAAATATTAGCCATGTATTAGCATGGGTTTGGATAACTGCACTGATAAATAACCGTATTTAGAATCACTCGTATATCTGATTTCAATCAACCTTTACATTTAATATTATTATCGTTCTCAAGTCTAACTTAGAATTGTAATCTGTTACTGAGGTATAACATACATGCCACAGAAGGTAAACATGGGCTGATGAACCTTTAGCATACAATCTGATGGAGTTCTGCGTGTATCTAAACCAGCTCGAGAGGTAGGACCAGGGGTTTTCTTGGTTCCCATTTCTACTCTATACACTCCTCCCTAAGGGAATCACTATCCCGAGTTCTTTTACCGTCCATTGGCTTTTCTGGTTCTTGACTTCCATATGAATAGAATCATGCAACGTATAGTGATTATTTTTCAACATGAGAACTGAGACTCAGCCTTGTTGCTGTATGTACTAGTGGCTCATGCTTTGTTAAATCCCACAACTTGTTTGTTTATCAGCCTGTTGATGGACACTTGGAATGTGCCCAGTTTGGGGCTATTATAAGCAGTGCTGCTATGGATATTCTTGTACAATTGTTTTTGGACATATCCACTCATTTCTCTTGGATGTGCCTGTGACTGGAATTGCTGGGTCATAGGGTGGATGTATTTTAGTTTAGTAGACCCTGCCAAACGCTGTTCTAAAAGTGGCTACACTAATTTTCACTCCTGCAAACAGTGTATTTATACACTTCTTGCTTCAGTTGCTCTGAATCCTTGCCAACACTTGGCTTTGTCTCACATTTAATTTAATGTTGGGTGTGTGTGTGGGGGGGTGGGGGGGTGCCTGTGCGTGTGCATGTGTGTGTGATGGGTGCATGTGCGTGTGAGTGTGCGTGTTTGTGTGTGTGTGATTCCGGGGCAACCAAGGGGAATAAGCTAGTTAAGTGCTGAGATTATACTGGGTGCCTTGACTCTTCAGGCCTGTGTCTCTGAAACAGTGGTCAGAGCTTATGGGTAGGGTTGATCGGGAAGGTAGGGTTAGTGGAGGGCTCACAACCCACCTAGAAAGTGAGACCAAAGGATGGGGCAATCTCAGAGGATCGTGAAGCAAGGTGTTTTCATGCACCATTTTGGAGACCTTCATAAGATAACCAAATACATGCAGAAGATCTTTGAAGGAATTTTGGCTCAACTAGTCTAATCAATCAGTCAGGGTCCTGGTAGAAAATAGATTGCACACTTAAATGGAGTACCTTGAGGAGACTTTAATAAAAGGACTATTTGCAGAGAAGTGAGGAAGTTATAGGGAAATCACAGAGGCTAATGTCTTACAACACTTCATTCTGAAAGCATGAGCTACTTGATTCGAAGAAGATAGTTGTGTGGTGAGGTCCTCCTAATAGTGTGGCTTTTAGCGGAAGCCAGACTACCCAAGAGATCTGGCAGGGAGGGACCCAGGGAAAAATAAGTCCCAACCTTACTGTCTTTGCTCTGTTCTTCTGATCTCCTTCTGATCTCCTTTCAATAATCTCATGGGTGAGCCCAACCAGAAGCCAAAGGGTGAGGATGCTTACTTATGTAGACCAATCTAAGTCCATATCCTTGGGTAGAGCCAGCATGGAGAAGGGTCAAAAGTGGATGGTATCCAAAAAGGCAAAATAAAGATTCACAGTACACTGGGTGGGTATAAAGTTCATCATTTCCCATTAGAGTTTGCTGTAAATGACTGTGACCAACCAACACCATAAATCCTGCACCTATCGAATGACACCGAACTAAGGAGTATTTATTTCATTATCCATTTGTCACTCTAGAAATTGTTACTCGGTTTCTCCCCATTTATAGAGGGTCATTTAGAACTGGAAAAGACAAACAGATATCCCTTATGTCTCAGGTCATGTAGCAGTTGATATGAACTCCTTTGCCACAGCACGATTTCCTTGCAGGGCAGCACTGTTTCTTACTCAGTTCCGGATGCCCAGTATTTAGCATAGCACCTGGGCTGCATCAGGTTCAAGGGGAATAGCTGATGCACAGAGGTGAAGGAATAATGACTGGAATAAAGGGGCTTGGATGAGAAACACGATCAGGAAATATATGCAGGGCTAATTTGTGTTTGGAGATGACCAATTGTAACAAGAATGTCAAGACAGTTCACACAGTTGTTCATAAAATTAAAAAAAATGGCTCTAATAGAAATAACTGTGATGCACAAGAAGTTTTGCAGGGTTAGTTTTGATGCTGGTGTAGGTTGGAGAAAGACACCTGACATGGCTCCTGCTCAGACAGTGGCTTGTGTATTTCATGACTGCTTTTCGAAGCCAGTTGCCCTAATGGCTGGACAACTCTAGAGTGCCTTCGGATTTGGGTATGTGGACTCGCTTGACAACTTTTTGGTGATCCTGGTTTTGTGCAGCATGCACGTACTCACCCTTGTCACTGGATGCCAAGGGTGAAGGCACGGCCAAAACTTGTCATGGTTTGAGTTTGATATGATCTCAATTCCTGCTTCAGCTCCAGCCCCTTGTGACTTGCAATGACAAATACACTTCTCTAGTTCTGTTGCTTTTGCTTCTCAGAACACTTTATCCAGCAGACTCAAACCCTGCTCTTGGTGAAGACAGCCACCAAATCGCTCCGCCAATGTATTTGGGTGGAACCTCTGGCTTGGGCTAATTCCTGGATGTAGGCATTCACTTAGGGATGGGCTCGTGACACAGGTAGGTTGGTGAAGGCCGACAAGATTCACTTGTGGGACCTCGGCTGAGGTACTGGTGGAGACCAAGGTGTTCTGTGTTCTGTGATGTGGTCCTGAAGCTGACAAGACCCTGGGGGGAAGCTGAGAATGAAGACAACTGAGGGAAGGAGGTCTGGGAGAGGTCTCCTGGTGGCATCGACCAAGCCATCAAGCAGCCACACATGCCTCTAACACCCTCTGCTGCATGAGACAGTTATTCCTTTGTTTAGGCTTAAGCCAATTTTCATTGCGTGTTGCATTGTTTGTGATCAGGAGAGTTGTACCTAGTGCAGATGTGGTTGGAAGTTAAGCAGACAGCAGCTGATCGCTGCATTGTCTCCCATTCTTACGTTTCATTGGGTTACAAGGAAACATTGGGTACAAAGCGCATGCTCCTCACATCTGCCGGGGGTGCTGGGCTTGCCCTAGTGACGGAGGATGGAGCTTTTCCTCTATATCCGCTCATCCAGCATCACAGATCAGTAGCGCCATACTTGTGGAAAAAGCTTGTCTGTGGTCACAGATAAGAATAAAGATGGCCGTAGGGAAGCCAACACTTCAATCACGTGATGCCCTCTCCACCCAGCTCCACCCACCTCCACTTTTGGACGCTGCTGTTAAATAGCACAGCTTATGCAGAACATGGGGACAGATGGAGCCAGAGCAGCCCATGAGAGGGGAAGGTCCAGCAGGCAGAGAGGCAGCATGGGGTCCAGTCGAACACGCCCATGTATTTAAGCCAGGAGGTGCTAGGCTCAGATTCTTCCCAGCCCTGTGAGCCCCTGGGACCTCATTCAGTTCTTCCTCCAACAAATGAACAATAATGAATAACCTTGTTTTGACGACTTGAGAATTGTGAGAATCCAAGTCAAATATGATCTATGTGAACCATGGGCACAGAGCAGGTAGAAATTGTCATCCAACAGGATGGTTTCCAAGGGGACTCTGGTACCACCTCTCTGTCGTGTGTGTGCGCGTGCATGTGTTTTTTCTGTACGTTTTGTTATTGTTTTCATTTCTCTTTCTCTCCTATAGTTGACTTTCCTAGAGGGGCTAATACAGCTTCACTTCCTCTCCTTCTTGTCTCCTTAATATTTTGCTGGGGCAAAGAGGTCTCCTTGATGAGGCACAGGCTTTCTGGGCGCAAAAAAAGTCTTAACAATATGCCCAAGGACGGTGCTGGCTGGGACTTGCAGTTTACAGTCTTCATTGCTATTCCATCAGCATTGCTGAGGTGTAGACGGTCTGGCGCCCTGGCTGGAACAGCCCGATCCGTCTTCTTGCTTCCGCGTGGAATGTTTATCCACCTTTCAACTCAGTGGGGCTGCAGATGATATGCCATTTGCCTATTAATCCTCATTGTGGTGGCGACATGCAAATGAAGTTGCTTTTGATGTATTAGAAGGCCTAATAGCAATTTCTGACTTTCTTTCCCGGAGCCAGAGTCTTCCCAAACCTCAGCGCCGGGGTGATCATCTTAGGAGTGGCGGGATCATGCAGGAGCCTGGCTGGTGGGCAGGCTGGCTTTTCTACGAGGGTGCATTCATTATCAAATTAGACCGTCAGCGAGTATCCTTGAAACTCCAGGAGAGAAGAGAAGGAATTAAAAAAAAAAAAAGCAGAGAGAAAGTTAGAAAGTAATTAGTATGCACTAATTAAGAATAATAGTAATAACGTTTTGAATTGGTGCCTAGAACGAGGGCTGATTCGGGCTCCTTGCCAAACTTGGGATCTACGGCAGCTCTCTTTCACGTCGTCATGCATCTATTTTGAGATATGACAGTGATGTTCTGTTTTGAAACATTTAATTGCTGGCATTGTTTGTTGGGAGAATTTTATAGCCTCACTTAGGCATCTAATTTCACACAACATCTGCTATTGATGTCACTGATTTAAGTAGTTAGAAAAGAGAGAGGAAAGTAAGTGGAGAAAATAAAAACATATGCACTTCATTGCGATAGGGGGACAACAGAGCTTCACTCGGACATTCGACACCTTAGAAGCCACCGTACTGGTAATCAAATGTGTGCCATACTTTGCCAAGTATCCTGGGCCGCCACATCTGCCATCACCACCTGTGATCATTTTCTTCCTCTTTTGCACTAAATAATCAATTACAAGGTTCTGGGTCTTTCTCCCCTCACTCATTTATTGCTGGCTCAAGACCTTGCTTCCCATAGTGCCGCAGGGAGAGCACCGAGCTTTCTGCTTCCGAGGACAGGATGGGTGATTCATGGAGCCTTCCTCGCTGGGCTAAAGACAAACACGGCCATTGGCAAAGTATGGGGCTATCTCCCTTGCAAATGGTTTTTAAAATGCAAAAACTCACAAAACTCAGTACTTCTGGAGGTTTGGGGTTGAGCCAGGCTCTCTCTGGGCTGTTGGTGGACGTGCCAAATTGTCTCAAACTTTCTGGAGGGTAATGCAGTACGTGTGTCTCCTTACTATTGAGCTCAGTATTCCCTACTCTAGGAAGATCCTGAAAAAATGATGAGTACTTAACACATCGTAGAAGCTCTAACTTGGTGAACTGGATGAAAATGTAGAAAATGATAGAGAATAAAAAAAGATTCCTTGTAGCATTGAACCCCACCGGAGAAGGAAAGCTAACTATTCAGTAAAACGGGGAATGATAGCTTTATAACGGAATGTGATATGGCCATCAAAAATGAGATTTACTTAATTTCCGATGACGCCACGATACTGATAATATGCTAATTTAAAAAAGAAGGATATAAAACCATTTATACTATGACTTCAACTTGTTTATGCATGGGAAAGAGGCAGATGGTGAAATTAGAGATGACTTAGTCCTTTTATCCTTTTTGTGTTTTAAAAAATGTCCACAATGAACACACATCCTGTAGGTGCGTGTGTGTGAGATAATATAACACTCTAAATGTGTATGCGGAGAGCAAACTATTCTTCAAAGACCTCCTTTTACATAGGGAAGTATAAAAAGATATCAAATCCTCTGTATTATTTTCAGATCTACCTTCATTAACAGATGTTAGATTTTCTTTAGATCTTTCATAGGCGGGAGGCAGGCAGCTTACCTGGGGGTCCCGGTGGTACACGCTAGGTCCTAGTCATATGGGAGGCAAATACAAAATAAGATTAAAACAGTCTGGTCACGTTGGGTATCTTAATGGTACCACATGGGGTCACGTGAATGCTCCAGTCAGGTTGGTGCAGCAACGCTATTCAAAGAAGCTCTTGGTCTAAGGTCGACTTGGGATTGAGGATATCTCTGATTTCGCGTGGGATGTGCTATGGATCTCAGATCTTAGATGGTGAAAATGTGGTGCACGGGCTCATAGCACTGGCATCACCAGGAGGCTAGTTACAATTCCTGAGGATCAGATCCCACCCAGAAGTACCGCATCCCAATCTGCCATCAATGAGACCCCCAGGGAAATCGTGGGTGTGTTCCAGGTTGAGAAACGCTACATTGAGGGGAATATGCCTCGGGGGAAGTGATGGTAGGATTTGGGACCCTGGGGACAGGGCACATGTTGACCAGCTCCTCTTTTTGAGAAGGGGGATTTGGTGGCGATGGGGATTGGTTTTCTGTAGGCATCAGGAAAGAAACTCCATCAAACACTGTAACCGCATCAGGACTTTTGGGATGATGTCTGATACAGAACTCGTTGAATTGGTCATGAAGAAGTGAGGCTGGGGGCGCCTGGGTGGCTCAGTCAGTTAAGCGTCCGACTTTGGCTCAGGTCATGATCTCACGGTCCGTGAGTTCAATCCCTGCGTCGGGCTCTGTGCTGACAGCTCAGAGCCTGGAGCCTGCTTCGGATGCTGTGTCTCCCTCTCTCCCTGCCCCTCCCCGGCTTGCACTATCTCTCTGTCTGTGTGTCAAAAATAAGTAAACATTAAAAAAAAAAGAAGTGAGCCCGGGTTCTGGTGGGGAGACCCCAGTGGGCTGCTAGGAAAGCCTGACCATCCTTTTCGGGAGTGGGTGGCCCCAGAACCCAGACGAAGACAAGCCCCTCAGAGGGAAACAGTCCTGAAGTTCTTTGGCTGTTCTACCTGCCTCAGAATAATGAAACCAGCTCATCTTTAGGTTTGTTTTTTTCCTAGAGAAAGAAATTGACAAAATACATGCAGTGTGAGTTTCACGCGCCTTCATTTGTGGACGCCATTCCTCGGTTTTGAGGTTTCTGTCCAGTTGGCCCCTGTCAGATGCCCCCTTGTCTCTCTGACCATGTGTGGCAAAGTCACTGTGACTCCAAAAGCACACCGGTTAGTAGGAGACTCCCGTCCTCAGACCTCTGCCAGTTCTGGCAGAAGAAAGCCAGGAAGCCAAGGATAACCGGTGAATATAAAACTCAGTAGATTCAATCTGCAGGACTGTCCTTTAGCTGAGACTAAGATCTCCCTTTTTGATGTTGACATTGTTTTCTTTTCTTTTATGATGATGACATTTTCTCTTTTGATGTCCCTGCGTGGAAAAAAAAAAGTGTGCATTAAGTATACTAAGAAGTTGAGTTTTTCCTGGTGGGGATCTGATCCAGGCTCTAAGCACGAAACCACTCACTCCATGGGGATGGACACTTTGCACACTCCTCGAAGGTGTGTTAACCCCCCTCCCACGTACCATCACTCGCCGATTTCATCAGCCAGAAACTCCTCCATGGCAAGCTGAAACTTGACCCGTTTCTAAAAGACTGAGGCAAAGAAATGATCCAATATCTTCCAGGGGTAACAACTGGAATCTCATATGAGCAGGGGCCTGGCTACTCTTTGGGGTATCAGCAGGAGGAGGGCAACAGCACCTCCACTCCATGTTGGGAGCCCAAAACCCTCCAGAAGGATGGCAGGTTCCAGGGCCGGGGGTTTGGAGCTTCAGCTCATTGGATCACGTGAGTGTGGTGCCCACAACGGTCTCCGCTCTGCGCTCCCCGTCTCCCCTCTTCTCCGCTCTCTGTCCCCAGCCACGCTCCTCCCTTCACACCATGGGGGGCTCATCTTCCCCCTAAGGGCCTTGACAATGCCTTCTAGTATCTTGTTGACCTGTTACCAGCTGTTGAGGTAATGCAGATCTCACCCTGCCACACTGCTATTGGCAAGGGATTAGCTATGACTTCGCCCTGACGGTGACACATTGGTAGACCGGGACCCTGCTGGGATTCACTGTCCAGGGCTGGCCCTCTGATAATCACCTGGGCATTGCAGGGGCCTGAGCCTAGAACCTGGGATCCCTGGGGGACGGGACCTGACCCTTGAGTTCACCAACGCGAGCTTGATTTCGCCTTGAACTGAGTGGGGGGTGTGTGTGGTCCCGTCCGAGCTCCAAACCTTACTAGATTTCCCATGTGGGAATGACTAGATCTATTTTCCAAACTGGCTGCGTGGGCCCCCTTGCAGGTCTGGAAGGAGCCCCAGATCCCACGCGAAGGCAGCTTCAGCATTTAGCATTCAGAGTCTGGTTTGTCCAGGACAGAGACTGCCGTCCTGCTGGTCTTTTCCCTGCGGCCAACGGCTGCTCGTAACCTTGATCACTCACACAGCCTTCCATTGGGAAGCATTCCTCATTCCTCAGTGTCCCTGTCACAGGGAATAATGTCATGCTACAGCACACTGCCCAGGGAGCAAGCGCTTGGCACTGAGCACAGACCAAAGGGGCCCCCACGCCGCTGAGGCTGGCTTGTAGGAGGTGTGCGATTGCTCAGACTTACCCCTAAATGCCGGAAAGCCTGAATTCTTGCCATTTCCCGCCCCCACCCCTTCACTCTGAGTGAGATTTTATTTTCCCTGTGTCTCCATTTTCCACTGTGCTCGTGGTACCGACAGAAGCAGAGACCTATAACTTGAATCACAAACACCTTGACATTTCATTCCAGAATGAGAATGTCCCTGAGGCTTCTGCCAGCGAGCGAGACAATGCATTCGGATGTGTTTTAACAGGTGGCCTCTGCTGTGCCCGAGAGCCCATTTCGTTGGGGAATTGAGAAAGATTCAGCAAGTGGCTGTGCATCCGACCCTCAGTATGAGGTCCTGGGGATAAACCGGTGAATAAAAGCAGGTGAGACAGACACATAAATGCATGTTTAGCGTGCAATTTGTACAGAGATAAAGAAGCAGGTTGAGTCCCGGTGGGTGATTTGGGTGGGGTGAATGGTCCCTGGAGAGTAGGAGTTGGCTGGGATGGGCCAGCTTGCGGAGTAATAAGCATTCCGAATCTCAGTGGTTTGGAGTATAAAGGTTATTTCTTCATCTGATGGAGGGAAGGGGGCTCGCCTTACTCTGTAGTTACATTGGGTCCAAGAGAACATCTACTTAGGAATGACTGATGCGTCTCTTTGTAAGCGATGTGTTCCATTGTCACACCCTTGTTTGAGTGCCGGTGGGACGCCAGGCACTGAGAGCAGACACGGAAGGAAATCCAGACAGCCTCGCACAGGCGGTAGAGTGGGCAGGAAAGTCGACACCCAAATCACCACGTGCTTTCAGTTGGGAGCTCCCCAAGCCTCGTGTGTCTCTGCACCCCCAGCCATAGGCAGGTTCTCGGGGCTTGACCCCACAGCCACCTGAGCTCCGTGGCTGAGGGCATGCTGCTGGGACAGAAGAGTGGACCGTGAACACCTGCCCCTACCCAGCGATGCATTTAATTAAGTAATTCGAGTTTCCTTATCTCAGCCTTGAATGAAAGAGGCCACATCGGTCCCAGTGAGCTAGTCTGGAGTGGCAAATGGCCAAAAGTGGAGTAGCTTATGACAGCGGGAGTTGATGTCTTGTTCTTGTGATGGTCCTGAGAGGATGCCCTGGGATCAAGGTGGTCTCTGGGTGAGGTCTGTATCTGGGCTGCTCCAAGGTTGGGCGTGGATGTTACAGTTAACTGGAAGGGGCCAAGCCCAGAGTAGCAGGGGCTTATGTGCCAAGCCCAGATTGCTGCCCACGTTGGCCATGCTCCACGGCAGAGAACGTAGTCATATGGGCTACCCCTAAGTATAAAAGGAGCTGGGGAATGTAGTCTAGCATGTGGCCAAAGAAGGGGAAATACTTTGGGCCTTTGGAAGTGGGGGACACTTGGACGGAAAAGGCTTAATCAAAGTCAGAGGGCATTCTGTAACCTTTCCTCCTTCCCTGCTGGTCTAGGAAAATAGTGAACCGAACCATTCACTGCTGAGCAACGGAACATAAAATCTTCCAGAATGTTGCCTAGATTAAGACGAGCACGGTTCCCCTTGAAGCCAGGCCATGTTCTTGCTCACGAATGTCATGTTCCACAGGAAGAGGCTGTCCCTTCCCGAGAACAAATCCCTCCACTGAGAGTTAGAGCTGCCCTTGCCTTCTGGGGTGCCTCGTCTCTTCCTGAGCAAGCCGGGGGCAGCGCCATGGTCATCCCTGCCAATTCCAGTGCGCAAGCCTGGAGCAGCGTTCCTGGAATCCACAGGGACTCAAGACCGCATGGCCAACGATGGCAATCCTTGCCATCCTCATGGTCCACACCTCACAGAGGAGCCACTTGAACATAAGTCCATCCCATCAAGTACGAATCCCTTACCATATGAGCTGAGGATCAGCACCTGACTTTCTACCCAGCGACTCAGAGAACAGGTACCTGTTCAAAGTTTTTATTGTTTTAATTTTATTTCCAGTGTAATTAACATACAGGGCTATGTCACGTTCAGGCGTACAAAATTCAACGACTTGGTACATTACTCAGTCCTAATCCCCTTTACCTATTTCACCCACCCCCCACCCCACGTCCCCTCTGGTGACTGATTTCAGATAGCAAGCATCATTACAGAGCAATAGGAACCAGTACGTTTGCTGAACCTACTTGGGTTTATTTCAAAATATCCGCTGTGTGCACGGGGTTGCGACTGGGCTTGGGGTTTTGCTGCTCGTGACTTGCCACTGGAGTTCTGCCATTTTGCCACCTGTGTGAGGCAGCCCAGTCACCTGACGGCGGAGGAGCTGGTAAGTGTGACAGCACTTCGAGGTTTTATGTATGTTCTCACTTGCCTGACACCATCGGAATTTCACCGAATATAATCACGTTAAGGCAAAATGTGTTTAAACTGCTAATGGACTGGGTCATTGACTTTAACGATGTTCTCCATCCTACATTTAATTATTGTACAAGCTCCTCTTTAAGATCATGTTTCCTGGGATCAGTTGGAGTTATGTTAAGTGTACTTCAGCAGCTAATAATTAACGAAACAACCCTTTCGTACGCTGGGAGACGTAGATGGTGCGCGCTGTCGTGGCGAGGGGGAGGAGGCAGGTGGCTGTGCGTGCAGGCACAAGGCGCATCGCCATGCCGACAACCAGCCAGTGCCACAGAGAAACATTTGGTGATGCCCCAGAGCAGATGCAGGTGGCATCTGAGTCACACAGCACCGTGCTGTGTGGGTCCCAGAGAGAGCACTGCAGGGAGGAAGTGACCCCTGGAAGAAGCTGCTGCTCTTGTGGGGCGGGCACGGAGGGACTTAAGCCATCTTCTAGAGAGGAGAGATGTCCTGAGCCTGGCCCAGCAGGGCTCTGTATCAGTGAGGCCCAGGCGGGGAAGAGGGACCACATTCAACTTGGGGAATTTGAGCAGGATTTAATAAAGGGACTGTTTACCCATGTGGACAGAATTGGGGGGAACTTTAAGGGAGAGTGAGGTATCCCTGGGCTGGTGCCCCTAGGGGCATTTCTACGCTCAGGCTGGGTAGCAGGGGACAGTGGTCCTGGGAACGCGGAGGGAGAATTGCATGGAGACGGCTGCCTAACAGAAGCCACGGAGTAGGTGGAAGGAGGCATCGCCCCAGCGTGACCTGCTAGGGAGGGAGCTGGGGCATCCATGCCCTTGCCCGCTCTCCCCAGCCCTCTGGATCTCCTGCAGATTAAACCCCATTAGAAACTGAAGTGTAAAGATGCCCAGGCTGGTCTACCTCCTGCACACCAAGCAGGGCAGAGAGTGGACGTGAAGCAAAGAGCAGGCGCTCAGCCCGGTCCGCACAGTCTGCAGCCCCTCACCGGTCCGGAAAAGGCGTTCTTGCCCCAGGGTTCACCTGCGGCACCTAAATCGGGCACAGAGAAACCCACTTGCTCAAGGAAGGGAAGGGTGGAGGGAGGGCAGGGTCTGCTTTCCGAAGGTCAAGTTACAGTGCCCACAGAGTCTCTCACCGGCGGTGGCCGTGCGCAAATCTCGTGGCCCTGATTTTCTCGCGCCGGAGAAAGGGTGATGGTGCCGGGCCTGCGCTCTCATCCGAAGGCTCAGCTGGAGAAGCTTCCGCTTCCCAAATCCTGTGTTTTCTGGCAGTGTCGTTCTCTTGCAGCCGCAAGACCGAGAGTCTCATTGTCTTGTGAGTTGCTGGCTGGAGGCCGCCCTTGGCGTCCTGCCAAGCGGCCCTGTCCTTGGTCAGCTCACGAGGCCGGTGAAAAGGACCGTGTCCTAGGCACGCGGACGTCGCAGCTGTATGCAACGTAATTACGGGCACGTGAGCTCAGGCACGAGGTCGCTTTGCCACATTCGATCGGTTAGAGCAAGTCACAGGTCCTGCCTGCCCGGGGTGGGGGTGGGGGGCAGGGAGGGATGCTGCAGAAACGTCCAAACAGTAGTAGGAGGGGACCATGGGCCACTTTGACCTCGGAGTCTGTCCACCCCCTATCCCGGGATGTGACAAGCGTTGCCATTAAAAACATCTGAATGACTAAATACCCAACACGAGCTTTTTGTGTGGATGTAAACGTTCTCTCTTTTTTCCTTAAAAAGAGAGGCAAATAAGGATTTTGGTTTCTTGAGGGGCCTGTTGATTCGAAGTATATTATTTCCTTAAGTTGTGGCATCAGAATCCAATTATATTTCTATAAGGAGAGGAGCCAAGGAAAAATCCCAAAAGTATATTTGAGACATCCCTGGGGATTCCCCAGGCCTCAGTAAGACAAACAGTTACTTCAGAAACTGAAATTTTATTCCAGGGACGTGGCTTTTGATGGGAAATTATCATGGTGGAAGAGAGGTTTTTATATAATAAAAGTAATTTTTTTGAGACCTTCAGCCAATGACAACAGAAAAAAAATTAAAAAATCTCAAGTAACTTTATAAAACTCCCTGGAATATATTTGTGAACCACCAGCCTTGGCCACGACGATGAGAAATATTATTTCAAATCATTAATCTCATTGTGTACCGTTCTAAAGATGTCAGATTTATGGAGATCATAGCATTTATGTTTTAGGATATGTACAAAGCATCATGAACAAGTTGAGTTTTGGCTTCCAACATCTACCAGGTTGAACATAATATGTAAGAAATACTACAATTGTTGCCCCGAGAAGACCATGGGAAAGAGTTTGGATAGTAACTAGATATTTTGCTAGTTGTTTTAAAATTGAATTAAAAGCATCTGTCTGTATGCCCTTATGTAACCAGATACCGGTGTGATTAATGAAGGCTCCAATTTTTTTTTCCACTTCATCCGAACTTTTTAATAAAACATATTCATTATTTTCTCAGCTATTTGTTTCATGCACCTGTACGATGCATGCCTTCGACATATTAGTTATAATAAACAAAAGATAAGAGAAGCAGCAGGTATTTTCTGCTATGTTCCACAAATAACTTAATTCTTTAAGCTGTTCCAGGTTTTGTGGGTCTTACTGGGCCAGGCTGTGGCCTCTTCCTATGCGTCGTCTCCCATTGTTCTGCCAAACGAGTGGTGATCGGTCCCAGAAAGTTTGGGAAGATGGCGGTGTCCCTTCCGGTCCTTCCTTGAGCCGTTGGAGCCCAGCCACAATTTCGGGCAACTTTGAGGTCTAGGGAAAAGGACACGTGTGCGGAGAGTTTGCTTGTCAGGATGAGACGAAACATCCCGCGTGTCTGGTCCACAGGGAGGAGGAGGCAGGAGGGGGGGTTGGGTCCCCTGGGCCCAAGGAACCACCTCTGTGCCATCAGGACTTTGCAGTGGGGAGCTCTGGGGTTCTTTCCTCTCGTGCCAACAACCCCACGGTCTGAGGTTTCAGAACGTCTGAGCCCTTTCCTTCAGAAAGCTTTGCATTTAGACTTGAAAGAAACGATCTAAACAAAGCTGAGGGAGATGTTGAACCAAAAAGCATCTTAATTATTTGTTTGCACTGGGATTCTCTCGGGGAGCCCCATCTGGAGGGCGCGTTGGTGTGAGAGCCTCTGCACGGTGCCTCTGGAGATCTTGCGGAGAAACCGGGACGCTCGCTCTGGACGAGCTGGTGGTGCCGTGGCGGGTGCAAGGTCGCCCCGGAGAGGTGTCTGCGTGCTGGGGAAGCTCGCCCAAGAGACTGTACCCAGTCACCAGATCCAGTCTGTGTGGGGCGCCCCTGGCATAGACCACGCTGTGCATGGTGCCCTCCGGAGGTGAGCAACGTGATGCCCCGTAGAGTCCCAGGTAGGGAGGTTGAAGCAGAAGTGGGACCCCATCACAGGGCTTGGGCTTTGGCCGGGGCACAGGGGGCCGTGGAGAGGGAGGTGGGAAAGGACAGCAGGTGGAGAGCCCCGCTGTTAGTGCTGGGGGCAGATCTAGTCTGCGTACAGGTGACTGGGGACTGTCTGCTGTCATCTCCCCAGACATGGGTGCTGCGCTGTCCTGCCTGGGTGTCAGCTTTCTTTTCGGGACGGAGGCTCCCCGTTCTCCAGCTTCCAGAAACGCTGGCCCCTACCCAAGGCCCACAACGGAGCCCTTTTCCACAGACTGCCCTTGGAAGCTGCTCCTTGAGGCACCCACACCTGAGGGCTGCTCGCTTCAGGGGTACGATGGCCTAGTCCTCTGGGTCGGGGGAGGGCCATCCCTGCCCCAAGTGTGCCTGGAATCTTCCGCAGCCGCAACTGGGCTCATGCCCTCCTTCTGGCCCTCACCCCGCTGCTCGCAGAGCTCAGTGTCCTAGAGGGGAACCCAACATCTCCCCCCACCCCTACCTCCGTCTGCTCTGGGTTTCTTCCCGGCTCCTCCCCCTCTTTGTCTGTTGTCCATTCTGCTGCCAGGGGCACCTGCCGGCTTTGGTGACTCGCAGTCACTGCATCTTTCATTTCTAGAAGCCCTTTGGCCCTTTCCCAAATCTGCCCTGTCCCTTTGTACTCTTTTTTATTCCCTGCAGATTTCAGGCTGGCGGTTTATTTCCTCAGCAGTGGGAGGCGCCCCTCTCCGAATCCCAACACGGACGTTTGTAAGGAGTGGGTTCTGCTGTTGGCCCTTCCTGCCCCTTCTGGCTCATCTTACCTAACTCTTCACGTGGCCCTGTGGACGTTCATTCTAATTTTGTCCGACTGTGTCCTCCCCGGGAGGGGCTCCGTGGCTGTTTCTCAGGAGGCCAGTCGGGGCTCAAGTCAGCTCTCCTTCTCACCTGAGCTTCCCCGAGGGGCCAGGGAAGGGGTGGGAAGGAGTGAGGCACCAGGGAAGGGGTGGGAAGGGGTGTGGGCCTCACCATCCTCAAAAGAGGATGTGGACTAGAGTGTGGACTCCTCAGAGGCCCTCAGGGTGGTTTGAGATTCCTCCTCTGGGTAATTCTAGAATGCAGCCTGGGGCTCCCTGTTACCATTTCAATTCTCTGCTTTTGAGGGGATATCTACTTTGTGGAGCTTTTTTCTTTTTAATTTTTTAATTTTTTTACTGTTTTACATCAGAGTTAATCCCAATAGTTGAGCTGCCATTGGAATTTTTCCTCTGGATCTTCCCTACCGACCGATATGCTTTCTTGCTGGTAGTGGCTACGTTTTCAAATTTTCAAATTTAAATTGCATGTTTATATGGAAATGTAAACGCTTTAGATTAACCTTAAAATTACATTTTATTTTATTTTATTTTATTTTATTTTATTTTATTTTATTTTTCAACGTTTTTATTTATTTTTGGGACAGAGAGAGACAGAGCATGAACGGGGGAGGGGCAGAGAGAGAGGGAGACACAGAATCAGAAACAGGCTCCAGGCTCTGAGCCATCAGCCCAGAGCCCGACGTGGGGCTCGAACTCACGGGCCGTGAGATCGTGACCTGGCTGAAGTCGGATGCTTAACCGACTGCGCCACCCAGGCGCCCCACATTTCATTTTAAAATGTATATTTACAGCATATATTCTTTTAGTATCAAGCATAAAACATGGTCTTTTGATTTCCAGTTGTATAGGAGGAGGACATTAATTAATTTTAGACTTTCTTAGCCTCCTGGGATTCTGAACCCCTCAAAGGGTTGAAGACATTTACTGTCACAGAGGAGAAATCTGAGGCCCACCTGCCTTGCTTTTTATAAGTAACTTCTTTTCCTTTTCCCTTGTTTTTGTTTCCTGTATGGGTGCTTGCCATATCTTTTCTTATTAATCTGTAAAATTTCAGGCTTTTAGCAATGTATGCATGCCTATGAGGAGTGTGTGTGTGTGTGTGTGTGTGTGTGAAAATCCAGTTTTTTGCTGGCGAGGAGCCCTTTTCGACTTGAGATTCAAGCTTTTCCCCCATCTTTTGGAAGATTTATTCTGCAGCTGTTTTTTCTGTTTCATTTATTCTGGCTTCCTTTTCATGAAAAGCAATCGTCTGCACATCCAATCTCCTGCCATTCTTAGCTGTCACATTCTCGCTCACTATTTTAATTGTTTGGTTCTTTTTTTCTTTTTTTTCTGGATTCTCGTCCCTCGGAAGGTCATAAATCCTTTGCCCGCTGATTTGCTGTTTTCTTGCGGGGTCACTTCCCTCACTTAGAGCCTCTGGTCCTGTTTTATTCAGCGTCAACGTCGTTTCTTCCCCTTAATTTGTTCCTTATTGACTCCCCTTTAATTATTCACTGCCTTCCTCCTGTTGGTTATTCATTCATCCTTCATGTCTTGTTTCTGAGGGTCCTTCTCTTATTTTTTTAAAGACATGGTTTTTTTTTGGGGGGGGGGGGCTCCAAAAAAGGCTGTTCAACTTCATTGGTTTATTTTTGCAAGTTTTTAACGTATTTTTAAAAGTGCTCTTTTTTATATTGGGGGTTCTTGTTTTTTTAAGAGCACCGTATCTTTGGGGTTTTGTTTTTCTCTTCCCTGATTTTTGAAAGCAGAAAGGTGTCTCCAGGTCTGGTAAGTGGTCACAAGAGATCAGGTGGGTTCCACCATCCCCAGTGGTACTAAAATGGGTATAGTGGACACAGGTGTGTGTTAAGAGACCGGCAGCCTGGCCTGAGGGGTGGAGAGGGAGCCCTGGGCCACCGGACAGGCGTGTTCCTTCCTGGTAGATGGCCCCACTCTACTCATCCATTCGATCATTCCCTCGTCGAGCATCGATTCCGTACCTCCTCCGCATCCTGCATTTCACTTGGTGCCGAGCCTGGAAATAAGACAGTTAAGGCTCCTGCCTGCGTGGAGCATCTATTGCCTGAGAAGGAACAAATATAAAAAAAAAAAAAAAAAAAAAAAAACTACGTAGCTCAATTATGTAGTGAGATAGGTCACAAGAGCTACTCTACCCCAAGCTAGCTTCGGATACCAAGCTCTCTGCTCTTTCCTGGACTCCCGCTCCTTCACAAGGTATGGATTCTTGATGGAAACACAATTCCTTCAGTGACACCTTGGTGTCACTAATATTCTGCCGGTGTCTTCAGGTAGGACTCCTCTCCTTGAATTTTGCGTGGTGAAGCAGTTGAATGAACCATAGGTGCTTTCAGTGGAGGGCATCTTCAAAATGTTGATCTAGAGAGGACAGGTGCCTTCTAATGGGAATGTTCCCTGTGTGTGCCCTGAGTCACCCGCAGCTTCAGCCTGCACCGGTCAAGTGCAGTGGGTACGGGAGGGTGATACACGTGTTTTCTTCTCTATTTTTAGTTTTCTTTTTCACTTTGGGTTGCGTTTTGGGGAGATGAGTAATTAGACACCTGTGCTGAGATCACAGCTTTGCTCAAAAGGTTTGCTATTTTCTTTCTTTCTTTCTTTCTTTCTTTCTTTCTTTCTTTCCACTAAGGAGACAGTGGCCACCTTCTCCATCATTGCCAAAGACAATGACCATTCATTTCGAAGAATTTTAGGAGTTGTAGAGCAGAGCCGACTGTGAACTGTGGTTCTCCCTCTAGCCCCTGCCCTCCACTGAGTCTCACATCGCTCATTCATAAACAGAGGGCTGTTGATCTGGGTATTAAAGCTGTAAAGGATCACGGGTTTTTCATAGTTTACTTGAGAAAGAGCTTCTATCAGAAGGAAGGTGTCATGTTGGGGGGAGAGAAGAAAGCAAGAGGGCAATCAGAAAAAGGCAGAAAAGTGAGAGGAAAGGAGAGCAGAAGTCAAAGGCAACGCCTGGATGGACAGAGCAGGGGATGGAGGGCCGGAGGTCAGGGTCACGAGGAAGGACCCTCAGTAGAAACAGTAGTGCTTCAGCTAACGCATCGGTGCCGATTCCGCGCGAACTTTAAAAGCAAAGGCACCGTATTCCGCAGTTCTAACGGCAGATTACCTCATGCCCTCGGTTCTTGTTTCTGCCACGATTTTCAGATGTAAGATTTTAACGACGCCAACATAAGTAATGTTTTCTCCCTCCCTTGCTCAGTCTTTTGGCAGTGACTTGCGCTGGGATGAGGAGGCTCTGGTTTTCATTTGGCTGCCTTTTTCTTGTCAGTTCTGTGGGTTTGTCCCTGCCCTTACAGATGCTGGTATTTATTCTGCAGAAATTATATATTTTTGGGGGGATTATAAAATTTGAACCGACATTCCTTTTAGTCCAACGATCTCCACTTTTAGTATGTAAGTATTCACATGCTCTGATAGGGGATCTTTTCATTTGCGAAGCACGTTTGGAAAAATTTTGTTCTAGGGTTGATCCGTGGAACCACCCTGGTTTTCAGGTTCCGTCTGGCCTCCTTGGTGACTTCTGGTTGTGTCTTGGCAACAATTATGGAGGTAAAGGGGGTTGAATGTGTCAGGGAAGAGGGCTTGGTGGTCTATACAGTTACGTTGCAGGGCTTAGAGGGGGTCTTGGCCCAGAAGGGGAGCAATGGCTGATTTCGTATGTTCACGGGCATCTGGAAGAGGCCTGAGCTCCTATGGTCACTTGGTTTTGCTCTAGTCCTCTGGGACAGCGCCTTCCTCCATGGCTGGCTGCTTCCTGGAGGTGCATGCCACAGCCTGGCACCTAATTTGTGTGTGGATTGGTAGTACCTGCCCTCCCTGGGCTTTTCATCCCAAATAGCTCTTTTTGGAGATAGAAGACAGGGGGACTCATCCAGACTCTGACACCTTCTTCCACGGGTAGGCCTTGAAGAGGGCCAGCTGTGCCCGTCCTGGTCTCAGTTCTCATGTGTGAGAATGAGGTAGGCAGTATCGCGACTTCCAAAAATGTCTGTGATTCACCTTCCTTCCATGTTTTGGCCCCAAAGAGAGTCATGCGCAGTGTTAACCTTATATCACTACTTTCTCACGAGAAAGGAGGTTAGGACAAATTCTGACGTGCTCTGGATTTGGGCGAGGGGCTGGAGGGCTGGCCTGGTGATAAAGTCTGCTGAAGCTCGAGCCGAGGACCCCACGCGGGGTCACTGCTCAAGGAAGTCACTCTATTCCTCATCTAACGACCGTACTGTAAGGAGATTTCAGTGGTAGAGAAAGCGCACGCGAGATGGAAATTAAAAACACGGGGGGAAAAAAGGCTGCTGCGAGAGAAAAATCAATTAAAGCCCAACCAGGGTTATGCACAACTTACCTGTTCCCCAGGTGAGGGACTTTCTCAGTTTTAGGGAAATTTGTATGCAACCAACTCACATCAGAAGCTTTAAAAAAGCCATTAATTTTGGCATTATTTTTCTGTTTCAAAACCAAAGTGAGGATTATAAACAGTTTAAAGAGTTTTAAAATGCTAGCACCATCCATCAGAGACCCCAGTGAATACCCAGAAGAATATGAAAATGGACAAGGTTCCGTTTCATTCCTGAAAACTCCCTGAACCTTCTACTTTTTTCCTGCCTTGATGTTTGGTGCCTATGAAAGGCAAGTGCCTCCAGAGACTTCTCTAAGGGGACTGACTGGAAGTAAAGCAGATTGGGTGAAGGAACTGACTTGAGTTCTTTCCGTGTTTGTGATGGTGGGAAACTGACTTCTAGATTATCTCACAAACACATAGAAAACATAAAAAGAGGCAAAATTATGCAGAAGCACATGAATTATGTAGATGATGGAAAGCCTATGCAAAACATGATATGTGCACATAATAGCGTATTTCCCTAGGGGCTAATTGCATCCTTTGGGTACCTTTTGAAGCATCTGAATATTCAGAAGAAAGCAAATTTATTATAATTTGAAAAATACCACAATAAATAAGGCTGAAAGTATAACGCACATTGTATTGGAAACCGGAAACTCCCAATCTGGCCATTTCCTCCAGTTTGACCAAAGCCCAGAGCTACCAAGCACAATCAAACCCTAGCAGTGCACGCGTGCTGGTGTTTCATATTCTCCATTTTTTTTTTCTTCCCAGGTACACAGGTTGTGAAAACCCACTCAGTCATTCAACAAATATTTATTTGTTGGCATGACAGCATTCGTTCATTTGTTTGGCCATCCAAAAAGCATTTCCTGAAACCTATAATGTGCCCTTCCTCACCGAATTTGTGACATAATATAGGAGTTGGACCATGGAGAGAAAGGAAGACCACCCAAATGAGAACAAACAAAAGGTGTTTGCTCAGGGTTTGCCATAGGGAGGGTCTCAGCCTCCATCACTTGCATTTGGACTCAGAGACTCAGAGGCAGCCAGGGGAGCAGGAAAGTTTATAGCGACAGAGGGATGGCTTCAGGTGGGCCTGCCTGGAAGCTGGTGGCCTGGGGAGCCTGGAGGCGGCTTGCTAGAAGCACAGCATCCTATGTGATTCACTTGGGGAACAGAATTTGGCTTCCTCTGGTTGGTCCCGAGTTGGAAGCAGGAGCAAAGAGGAAAGAAATCAGCAGTTCCCGACCGCATCCTGGCCGTTCTGGGCCAATGGCAGCCAACACTGTGGTTCGGCTTCCCAGGTTGGACACTGCAGAACTTGTGGGTCACCTTTCTATTTTATACATGGTCTGGCCATTGTCTACTTATGTATTCAGTCTCCCAAGACTAATCACCCAGGACTTGCCCCACAGAAGTTCGGGGGACTTGAAGGCACAGGAGGACCCCCCCCCCCACTCCCACCACAGAAGACAGAGCAAACACAAGCTGCCCAAGGTGTAGTGGTGACAAGGGGGTAGACTGCTCAAATACCTTGTATTAGTCAGCTCAGCTGCTGTAGCAAGTACCTCAGACTGGGGGATTCAACAACAGAGATGTGCTGGCTCATAGTCTGGAGGCCGGAAATCCCGAAATGAGCCTCAGCAGGGCTGGTTCCTTCTGGGGCTGCGAGGAGAATCTGTTCCAGGCACCCCCTCCTGGCCTCTGGTGGCTTCAGACGTTCCTTGGCTGGAGGATGGCTGTCTTCTCCTTGTGGTTTTACATCATTTTCCTTTTGTGTGTGTCTGTCTCTGTCCAAATTTGCCCTCTTTCTAAGGATGCCAGTCACATTGGATGAAAACCCACCCTGATGACTCTGTCCTCCCCTGTTCAGATGCAAAGACCCAGTTCCCAAATAAGATCACATCCATGGGTACCAGAGGATGAGACTCCAGCATCTTTTGGGCAACTCAATTCAACCCACAGCACACCTGAAGTTCCGTCTACTCAGAGCCTGGCATTAAAAAAAAAAAAAAAAGCCAGTTCTAGGGCCTCATTAGTATTATAAAATACTAATATAAAATGGGTTAAATGGGTATTAGAAAATAAATATTGTATCTACAAGAGCTATTTAGTTCTAAACCAGAAGACTTCATTAGAACTATTTGAAACTGTTTCAGGGGACCTGGGTGGCTCAGTCGGTTAAGCTTCCAACTCTTGGTTCTGGCTCAGGTCACAAGCTCACAGTTCATGGGTTCGAGCCCCGTGGGTTTTGTGCTGACAGCACAGAGCCTGCTTGAGATTCTCTCTCTCCTCTCTCTGGCCCTCCTCTGCTCCCTCTCCCTCTTTCTTACTCTCTCTCTCTCTCTCAAAATAAATAAATAAACATTTGAAAAAAGAACTATTTAAAACTTTTTACCAGTAAGAGCTAGATGGAGATCATTCCCATTTAGAGCAATTTGTGAATAACTAGACATAATTGTGGATCTCCGAGGATAGTTGAAGTAGAGGGTCGCAGAGACACTGGTCCTTGGGGGTCTTCATGTATTCATGAAGAGTGGCACACAGAGTAGATGCGTTCAGCATTGTTTCCATTTCAGGAAATTGGTCTTTGCATCTGAGTCAGACACGACCCTAGATGTAAAAGCAGCCCACGATTTTCATCCAAGGAATGGGGGAACCTGCCTTGTCAGTTACATTTTCGGGGAGATTTTCAACAAAAAGCAGAGATCAGAGGAAGGAGCCGCCTCCTGGAAAGAAAAGCCTGGATCCTTTTAGGCGGTGGGGGTCGAGGCAAAGATCCCAGGCCAGTGAAAACTGTCTTCAACCCCCTCCTTCCTAGTGGAGTAGGTGCATACAAACGCATATATACATGCATGAGCTCACACATGTGCACACAGACACACAAACACACAAATTCACACGCACACAGGATGTCTGCTGCTTAAGGGAAGCAATAAACATTTCTAGGCAAGCCACAGTTTACCATTGTTCCAGGGTCGTGAGACTCTGTTGACGGTGTTTTCTCAGCACGGGTGACTGATGTCTCTCCTTGTCCCTCCTCGGGGGCCTTGTTGTTAGCGTTGGTGGGGCAGGGGTGTGTTCCGAATTCTTTTTGCTGGACACAGAGACAGTCTCTTGTGACCTCTGATGGCCTCACAAATGGGCAGTGGCTTTCTGTGGCCAGTGCTGCTTGCAGATGGTGAGATTTGTTTTGGCTGTGATAATAAACAGACCCTCACCGTTTAGAGACCATTTTCTTCTAAGCAATGAGCCATGAGCTAATGTAGTTTGGTCCTCCTCAAAAAATCTCTGCTGGCAGAAGGCAAGAAGCTACCTTCTGACATCTGGATGTTAATGCCTTTGGTCACTGGCTGGCACCGGCCCCTTCACTTTGGAGCGGGGTCCAGTGCACGCGGTGTTGGGGGCTACGTGAGTGCAGGCGCCTGCCTGCATTTCACTCCTCTCTGATGGGAACCAGGGCGCACAGCCTCGGCCCAGAATTATTGATGACGCGTTTTAAAAAAATAGGCTGAAGGCATCTCTTTCTTCCCTCTGAGGGGCTCAGATATCCCCAAAGTAAAAAGCTTGACTACTTCTTCCTTCCCAGTTGTGATGAAAATAGGGATTAGTGGGATGTTAGAGGCAAAACCTCATCTATGAAGTTATAAATGAATAATTCTAATTTCTATCTGAGTTGTGAGAAATCAGTTTGTTTTACATAGAAATGCAATACGTTCTTGATCTCTATGTATGCGATTAGAATTTTTCCCTCTACTTGGTATTTGTTTCATTATGGAATGAAATTTTGAGCTTATATTTTCAGATGTATTTCACTTCATGCATTTCAATGTCTGTTTCCCCCAAATCTCTGCTGCTATAGAACACACGATTCCTATCTTTTTTTTCCACATTAGCTTTAGGATGTGGAAAAGTAGGTGGAGATGATTTCTTTAAGATTCTGACTCTCATTGGAGTAGACACCCAACCTTCTCATGAATGTATTTGGAGGAATGTGCCAATTTTTAAGATAAATGATGATTGCTTAGCGCTGCTAAGAAAAATGAAATTGCCATGCCGGCCTCAGCATCACTACATAGATGAAGCTTCATAGTGGCAACGCAATGCTGTTGAAAATACCCACTCCACGAAGGGCGATCAAGGTTACAAGTTCAAAGAGAATGCGGATTTCAGAAGGGAGCAGAAGTTCTGGCTTACGAAGAGGGATCAGACTGCTCTGGGATTGGAGGACAGGGGTCCAAGAGGACGATCTGAGCAGCTGGTCAGCATGGGTTCTGCCAGTCTTCCAGTGCGTCAGGACTTGGGGTACAGGGTTGGGGGGGGCCGTGGACCCACAGGCCGATTGGCCCCAGCTCAGGGCATCACAGACACGGTGACAAACAGACTCCAGTATCGACCATTTCAGAGTCAGGAAGTCTGGGAGCAAAGTGATTCTAATTTCCGCATACGTGTGTTTCACTTTTTCCTTTTTAGATGCATGAGGGTGTTGGGGGTTGCCGGGGCGCCATCTTGTTCTTATTCTCAGAGCCTGCAAGGATACTTTCTGTGGGTGGTATGCGGGCGGCAGTGAGGACACAGAGAGCCCTGGAGAGACAGAGAAGCCTGGCTATGCTGGTGTCGGGGGGGGGGGGGCGGTCAGAGGGGCCCAGTTAAGGGATGAATTTTGCATAGAAAGCATCATAATCCACTTCGCCATTGTCCAGAGGTAGATTATCCAATTTGTGGCTTCCGCAAATCTATTTCTTCTCCCATTGCACTCTTTGGCCACTGCCCTGTTCATTAGCACCTCTTCTAGAGGAATGGGGAATTGGGAGAAGGCAGTTGATTTATATTTCAGCAGCCTCCTTGGCTCAGGGGGCAAAAGCACTGTGCTAATGAAGCTGAGGTCAAAGGTAGGAGCCCCAGGTGGGCCAGTTAGCTGGGCCTCCGAATAGAGCCCCAGCCTGGCCCACTGGTCTGCATGTGCATTTTCGCTGGTTGAGAATAGTGGGGAGGCATCAGCATAAATCTGGGCCACTGGAAAAATAACCCCATCCTGGGCGGGGGGGCAGGCATTTTGGTAGAGCAGGTTGGGGTAGTTGGGTGTGATTTGTAAAAAATCCTGTATTTTCAATCACCACAGATGATTTGGGCTCTGTGGTCAGTAGACCTTTCTAAAGAGTTTCAATATTTAATAAGCTGTGTGCTGTGTATATCAACCAGGACAGCCTGATTGCTTTCTCTGTCTGCCATTAACTTATTTCAAAATGACCCTGCCCTTTGCATTGGGATGGAGGCGATTTCATTTGGGGAGCTGGAGTCCACATTTTTATATTTATGCATCTTTTTATTGAGGAAGAAGGTATTTATTAAGCAGTTACTATGCAGCAGGCATTGTACATGAACGAAGGCCTCACAGTTGAGAATTAGTCAGTTCTGCAGAGCAGCTACGTTGGCAACCTTTCTAGCATTTTAAATAGGTTGAGTCTTATCAGAGAAGTATAGATTCAGTTGATAATCATGGGAGTGCAACGAACCCACGGAAGACCCAATATTTCTGAGTCTGGGCAACAGAGAAATGCTTGGCAGTTTGAGGCCAGGCTTACACAAGTTGTATCAAAGCCCAGTAGCCGGGTCTCTGATGGCCAGGTGGTGTTTGCACACACCGAAAGATTTGGCAAGAGAACAGCGTGAGGCAGGTTGAATGCAGTCAAGTACCTGGGTGTTTAAAAAATGATCAGTAGCTCTTTTGCCCCCACGTATTTTGTGGGGAGAGACACTTCAGGTGAGCTGTTCTCCGAAAATGTCTTTTATTCCAATTGGATGATACTACCATTGGGTCTTACTTGTCCCAACAGAAAGCAAACCAGCTGTGTTTCTTCGTCCACGGCCCCAGAGGTGACTAGTCTGGAGTCTGTAGGGATAAGAGGCGTTCCCGGGACATCCAAGGATCAGGTAGGCTTGGCTCGGTGATACGCAATGGTCTTAACACTCTGTCTGTCCTTTAAGATCCTAGAAAGAAGGATTTGGACGTTTAACATTTAGGCGAAGGGAGGAACCAGAGCTGAGGTGGGAGACCCAGTGTCGGCTCGCAGTTTTGCGAAATCATGGCTCGGTGAGGGCTGGGAGTGAGGCCCTCTGTTTGCAGCTGTGGGACGAGGTAGGGAAGGGAGAGCCCGGGGGCTGACAGACAATGGACAACACTCGGAGACTGAAGATGTGCCGTCTGAGAGAGTGAAGCTGGTGGACCGTACGTGCGATATAAATACCGAGTGCAGTCAGTCGTGCTCTGAGGCCTGTGCTGTGCTGGAGCCCACGCTATTGCTTGTTCCGGAAAGTCCTTCCTCTCGTAGCTTGTAAGGTTAGCTGGTTGGCAGCTTCCCCACCCTCCTGTGTAGAAAGCCTCTTTTGTGCCTCTGCCAAGGACAGCCCTGGGCTGGCTCAATGACCTCAAGTCTTGCACAGGTGGAGCTGGTCACCTCTAAATTGGCCAAGGAGAAGAGTCCGGTAGCCTGGCCTCCATCCAAGAAGTGCATCTCTTCGTGCAAGGACCCTGCTGCCCCCCAGACCGAATGATGCTCCATTTTCCTTCCAGAAAACCCAGGAAGTAACTGGGGCCCAGGCAATGAACGCGCACACACACACACACACACACACACACACAGTCAGCTCATCTTCCCCCTCTGTGAATTTTGGATCACAGATCAAGCCTGCAGCGATGCAAGGGTCGGACGAGGGACAGGGATATATCTTTCTTCGGGGATGTTTATAGTTCAAAGGCTCACAAAAGAACATGGTACACAGACCGTGTTGAGAAAAAGGAGGGGGACGGGTCAGTGTCTCCTCCTGAAGGGGGAGAGTGCTACCAACCCTCCGACAGGATTTTCATTTTTCTTTCCTAGACATTTTGTTGTTTCATTAATTTTTTCCTCCAGGGAGGCAGCAAGAGTGGGCAAAGGGAAATATGTGGGGAAATAGCCTTGCTGAGATTAAACAAATCTCTGTCGCCGTGTGTCCATCTGCCCGTCCATCTGTGGATAACCTGTAATTATTAATAATATGAGTGATGTCATGAACATTCTGGCAGGAATGCGGAGCCCCAGAGACCACTCTGGAACCAGTCGGCGCAGGACAAAGCCGGGGAATGATCAGCCGTGTTTGCACTGGAGCTGCGGATAAATCTGGCTCGCTGGCTCGCGCCCTGTCTGCAGTCGGACTGGAGCATATTGGGTTTTCTCATAAACTTCCAACGAGATCAGATTGGCGGCATCTCAAAGGAACACCTCTTATATAAAACAAGGTTGAGTACATAATCCAGCAAAAAATGTCATTAAAAGGACACATGGTGTGGAGTGGGGCAACCTTAAATTTACTGAGAACCGAGTGTTTTCGGACAGCGCGAGAGAGAGGCACCCAAGAAGATGACAAAGGCCGGGGGCGGGGGACTACGAGAGACACCCCCAAAGGCCCTGTTTCTGTTTCCCTTTAAAATATTCATGAAATCATCTAGAGAGTAGGAAAAGTAAAGAAGGAAAAGCAATTCTCAGTAAGGGCACTCTTGAAAGAAGCTAGAATTCCGGAACATTCCAGAAAGACTTTGCAGGACATTCCACACCAGTGGCTGAGCGGCAGAACTGGCACCAGGGCAGACCCACACTTCAGGCTGTGGCTTGGGTTGTCTCTGACTGGGCCAGCCGTGCCCTGGGGAGGGGGAACCGGCCAGCCAGCAGCTGCGTAGGAGCCTTCGGTCACGGGGAGGACCCAAGGTGCCGGATCCCAATCTGGCTTCCCCGTGGGGCCCTAGCCCTTGAAACATGGGGGTTTTGTTGGCGTTATTCACCAACGGCGTCCCGGCTCCCAGAATAGGAACACTATAGTAGGTGCTCAAGAAAAAAACGTACTACATGAGTAAGTCCAAGAATAATCTGTCGCAGGTGTTTGAGTACACATTTGCACCTGGCCCAAGTGTCCCGCCCAATTCATGGGGCTTCTGGCACGGGGGTGGGTGGGTGGTGTGCTGGGATTAGAGAAAGAAAGGCACT
Source organism: Prionailurus viverrinus (assembly GCF_022837055.1). Taxonomy (NCBI): domain Eukaryota; kingdom Metazoa; phylum Chordata; class Mammalia; order Carnivora; family Felidae; genus Prionailurus; species Prionailurus viverrinus. Next base: position 84,178,980 of record NC_062571.1, read on the forward strand.
CCTCCCAGGTGACATGAACATCACACAGGGTGCTTTCGTCAGGCCACAGAATTTTCTGGAACTGTTCCTTCAACAATGTCACCACCTTACAGCACCATGAAGGCTGTCCTTGGCAGTTCACCATGTTGTTGACTGAGCAACTGGAGGCTTCACAGCTGCCTCCCAGACAACGCACTCTCTTATGTACGGGAAAGAACAGCTGATCCCTTTGCGAAACTTTCCTTGTTTCAAAGAAAGAGGAAAAGAAAAAAAACCCCAAAACACAACCCAGAAAAAGTGCAAAGGCTAATCTCACTCTGGAATCGATCTTCCATGAGAAACTTGAGAAGATTTTGGCAAAGGGCTTTGATCCAGTCTCAGGAAGACGGAAGAGGTTGTCGCAGCTGTGACACAAAAGCAGATCATGCCGAATTCTGCCAGTGAAGTCAGACTTTCCTTGGGAACCCGGGGGTGAGGAGGGATGCCGTAGAACAGCAGACGTCCCCCATGGAGACTCCCAATCTCAGTGACAATGAGGACACCACAGACACAACACTAGAAACGAGCATGGCCAGCTTTCACGAGGCAGATCCTGCTGGCCAGGCACTTTCCTGTCATGTTTACAGCAACCCCACAAGGTAAATGCCAGTATTGCTGCGACTTTATAGATGAGAAAACTGGTATTTAGAGAGATTAAGCAAATTGCCAGTGTCACAAAGCGAGGGCGTGGCGGAGCTGGGATTGAAATCGGGTCATCCTGAAACGTGAAGAGAGGGGAGGGCACTGCCTCCAGCCTGTCGACAAAATTAACAGAGACTGAAATGTGACAGCACAGAGACGGCGGTGGGGGGGGGTGGGGGGTGGGGGGTGGGGGGGGGTGGAGCTGTCCGGTCCTCAGAGGGCCCGGAGAAAAGCATTCATCATCAGGAGGACTGGTTGGGGTTTAGGAAAAGAAACTTAGAAAAATAAAATACTAGCTAACTCCTAAGAACATAAAAGGAGACCAACATGGGAACCTGGAAGAGTAACCATCCAGCTGGGCTCAGTACAAAGCACCGTCATTCTCCGGGACGGGCTCCAGGATTCAGTGTCTCCGGGTCTCTCTCTGTCCCCCTGCTCTCCCTGCCCTCTGACCTCCGTGCCCTCCGCCTCCTGAGAGACTTCTCCCTCCCTGCAGGTGTGTGTGCTTACCCTTCTGGGCCTCAGAGTCACAGAAAGGGCCACCTGGTGGCCCCAGACATCTGCAGGCTCCATTTCCCAGCCAAGGTCATGGTCAGGGGTGGGCGTGGGCCCAGCAGCCCACGGATGAGTCCCAGGCTCCACCCACCGAGGAACGTTTTCTCTCTGGTGGCCCATTGTGCCTGAGCTCTAGTCTAACCACATAGCCTGGGGGTGGGGGGGTGGGGAGGGGTGGGGACCTGAAAATCACAGGGGTCGGGGTAGAGGAAGGGAGTCTGGGAACACCCACCTACCCCTGACCTCTCACTACTGGAAAGACACCTCTCTTTGTGGTTTAAGCCAGCTGAGTTTGGCTGCTTGTATGCAAAGAAGAAACCCTCCCCCCTCTCTTCTGCCTTCTTCAGTCATTGCTTCGCCCTGTGGAGTGTCTCCGTGTCTGAAATGCAAACTCGGTCACCGTCTTACTCCCACTGCCAATGTGGTCCGGCCTCCTTGCTGGGCCTGCGGCGCCCCCATGCTCAGGGAGGGTTTCAAACCTCTGAGCTTTCGCACAAGTTCGTCTTCGTGGGACGTCCTTTCTGTGCCCACCCCACTCTCTCACATACACGAGGTGACCCCTGCTTATATGTCCAAAGATCAAGAGTCTTTCCCGCAGTCTGTCTCATTCATATGAGTTGGGTCCTCCCTCAGGTTCCTCCCTGCACACCCGGGTCCCTGGACCTTCCTCTGCTATGGTGGTGGTCGTGCTCTGTGACGTTTCCACCACATTGCCAGGCCCCGAGCTTCTGGAAACAGGGGCCATGCTTGTTTCCCTTTACATCAGTCACATTTTGCAGAACGCCCCACGTAGGGGATGAGGGCTGGCTAGCCATAGGTTGGGTTATACTCAGTTATGGTAACATTGGTAAATTGCCAGAAAAATAAAAAAAGACTTTTCCAAGCTCTTCAAAAGAAAAATGGAGCCCCGTTCAGAAGAAGTAAAAATCAAGATAGCTTCAAGCTTCCCGACCGCAAAAAAGCAGGAGAATGGAATAATGGTTTCGTAATTCTTTTTTTTTTTTAATTTATTTTGAGATAGAGATCGAGAGAGATAGAGCAGGGGAAGGGCAGAGAAAGAGGGAGAGAGAAAGAATCCCAAGCAGACATCACGAAGCCCAATGTGGGGCTCGAACTCATGAACCCTGAGATCATAACCTGAGCTGAAATCAAGAGTCAGATGCTCAACTAATTGAGCCACCCAGGTGCCCCTGGTTTCATAATTCTTTTTTTGGTCATGTTTATTTTTATTTTTGAGAGAGAGAGAGAGAGCAGGGGAGGGAAAGAGAGAGAGGGAGACATGGAATCCAAAGCAGGCTCCAGGCTCTGAGCTGTCAGCACAGAGCCCGACGCAGGGCTCGAACACAAGAACTGTGAGATCATGACCTGAGCTAAAGTTGGACGCTCAACCAACTGAGCCACCCAGGTGCCCCTGGTTTCATAATTCTTAAAAAGACAATGTGAGGTGGAGTTGGCTAGGGCGGCCATGACAGAATACCACAGACTGGGGGGCATAATCACAGAAGTTTATTCTGTGGCGGTTCTGGAGGCTGGGAGTCCACAGGCTCGGTTTCTCCCAAGACCTCTCTCCTTGGCTTGCCGATGGCCTTGCCTCTGTGCACATGCTTTCCTGTAGTCTCTGTGTTTGCAAATTTTCTCTTCTTATACGGACACCCGTCAGACTGGATCGGGGCCCACTATGGCTGAATGCAGAACCATTTTGAGGTGCCTGGAGTTAGGGCTTCAACATATGAATTCTGGGGACACAATGCAGTCTGTAACATAAACCACGCTATCGTTCTCACACAGGAACAACAGAAAGACCCTGTAAGACTTGCCCTCTCCAGAGCTTGCCTTTCTAGAACACACTTTTCCTCTGAGATCACAGGCAGGCTTTTACGTGCCTGAAATAAAGAAATCTGCAATAAAAATGTAATTGTGGGAAAACACTTTTGCCAACCTGTGAAACTAACTACCATTAAGAGACGAGCAAATATATGGATGGGGGTGGGTGGCTGTGTGTAGAGCGAGAGCAGGTAGGACCATGAGGGGCTGGTGAGTTGCCCATATGCGTAACCTACCGGTAAGCTCCAGAGCAACTGAAAAGCCCTCCATGGTCTCTACTTCCTTCTTTCCTCCCCTCTCGTCCGATGCATCAACCCATCGTTGACCTGCTTTGAAATATCGCCAGACTCTGATGGCGTCTCAACGCCTACTGAGATCGCTAGACCCCAGGGCTCTTGGACAGGGGTAATGGACTTCTGCCTGGCCCCCTCACAGCCTGGTCTCCACTCAGTGGCCAGAGGAAGTCTTTAAAAGTTTGATCTAATCACTCAAAATTTAAATTACTTCTCTGCTCAAAACCTTCTTAAAACTTCTCTCCTCTATGCCAGTCCTGCTCTCCCCCTGTTATGGACCAACCTCAACTGCCCTGTCCCTGCTCCCGCCCTCTTCACTTCCTTGTTCATCCTTAGGAGGCCACACGCGTGTCGGACTCTCTCCCTGCCAGGTATCTGCGTTCAGGTCTTGGTTGGAATGAGGGCTTAACCCACCGGCTTCCCTGACTATTTCGGAAAAGAGCCCTCCGCTCCTGCTTTGCTTTTCTCTATGGAGCTGACTGCCATCTGCCCTACTCCTGTGGTGTCCGTCTTCCTCTGCTAGACTTTCAGGGCTCTGATGAGGACTTTTGTTGGGTGCAAATGAAGGAGGTGGAGAATGCCACCTCTCATCCTCCATCAGAGGTGACAAAAGGACAATGTTGATGAGATGCTAATAAATCCTGTAGATGTTAACCAGTTTAAACGTATGTATGATGGCTTAAGATTACAGTAGTGTTAATCATGGAATGTTACCTTCCAAACAATTTTTAAGTGTTAGATCCAGGTAGACTGTGGTCACCGGATCACAAACCATCAGCGATGAGGCTTCTCTAAATGATGATAACAACGGATGGCATTCGTGATTATATCGGTGACCACGAGGGGTTAAATTCCCCTATCAAGAAGTCAAGTCTCTGGTTGATGGAAAACTAAACTCTACAGGATGTTGCTTACTAGACATCCATCGACACGGAAGGAAGGATTAAAAACAGAGAAGGAAAACAGATAAGGCATACTTAATTTAAAAAATTAGATAAAAGGTCAATGTCTCTCGATAAAAATTTTAAAAATAATGAATACATGACATTAATTAAACTTCTTGTATAGGGTCAACTAATATAGCATCAAGGCATTTTAAATAAAATCTGTTAAAAAGTAGCAGTGGAGATGGTTGGGTAATAAAAAACCCACAATTATAAGAAGAGACATTAATTCACTAGAAGCAGGAAACACAAATAAAATGAAGGCAGGGGAAAAGTTGTTAATATAAATAAAAAGAGCCAGCAGATATAGGCAGGACTCTTCTGCTAAAGCAGGAGTTACTCATCTTTACGGAAAAAATTTTCTGTAACAAGGGAGGATATAAATAAAAATGATCAGATCTTCCAATGAAAAGATTACCCTTTGATCCAAATACAAAGCAAATGGACACTAAACAAAGCCTGAAGAAAATCTAAATGAACTTCAAAGAGCAGAAGCTTTCAGAGGCTTCATTCCTTTGCAGGCAGTGGGGAAAAAAAAGAACAGAAATTACAGAAATGAAAAATATATCCAGGACCTGGGCTTTGAAAATAAGGGCGAGACCGATAACACCTGTTCATCCCTGGCGAATCTAACCTAAGAACCGAAAGTCAGTATGAACCAAATTAGAAACAAAAGCGGGGGGGGGGGGCTGAATAAATAATAACAATGGCTTTTAGGGGCTTCTCTGATCAGTTGTCTCTTCCCAGGTTTCCCGTGGTGGTCCCTAAGCGTGGGGATCAAGGAACTGGGCAGGGGTGATAGTTGGGGGGCCAGGGCTCTAGGCTTTGCTTAGCTCAATGTCATGGGGCCATTTCCCCCTTGGATGCCGTCTGACTTCAGGTCTGGATGCCTGTGTCCGGACAGGCTCTTTGGGGTCAGGCCCAGCTCTTGTTCCAGAAGGAGAGGGAGGTGTGTGTCTGGATGAGTGTTTCCCTACTTCACGCAGGGTCTGTTCGTGTTGCCGAGTTCGGAGAAGGGAGTATTCCATGTGTCACTGTGAGTGTGTCCCTCATCTTCCATCATGGAGTGGAAGATAACCACCCAGATGTTAGCCTGTAATCTTTTCTTAAATTTTATGAAGGGCCGATTCTCGTTTTTATGCTTCAGCACGAGCGCCGTAACGAAATACCAACAACAGACGTGTATTTCTCATAATTCTGGTGGGTAGAAGTCTAAGAGCAGGGTGCCAGCATGGTTGGTGTCTGGGGAGTGACCACTTTCTGGCCTGTGGATGGCCGCCTTCCCGGTGAGTCCTCAAGATGGTGGATCTCTCCATCCAACGAGCCCTCCCGTGTCTCTTCTTATTAGGGTAACGATCCCATCATGAAGGTCCCACCCTCATGACCCCATCTAAACCCAGGTACTTCCCAAAGACCCCACCTCCAAATCCCATTACACCGGGGGTTAGGGCTTCAATGTATGAATTTGGGGGGGGGGAGACATAATACCTAGAGAGCAAGTATGTTCTGCCATTTTGGCTTCCATACACATTTAAAGATGTATTCTGTTTTTAAAATTATTTTTAATTTAAAGAGAGAGAGAGTGTGAGTGGGTGAGAGGGGCAGAGGAAGAGAGAGAGAGAGAGAGAGAGAGAGAGAGAGAGAGAGAGAATCCTAAGCAGACTCTAGCTCTAGCTCCGCTCGTGTGTGCCGGTGTTTGCAGCTCTCGCGGGTGTCAACCGCGTGGCAGTTGACAAGTGATATCGACGACTACGCACCAAAGAGGTACCAGCTGGCGATCCGGGGTGCGGGCGGCCACCATGTTGCCGGTGCCCCCCGTGCAAAGGCACGGGGCGCACCCTGCACGGACCCCGGCCACGCTCCCAGGACCGAGGCGCAGAGCCCGGCGCTGGGGCAGTGGCCGCCCGGGGGCAGCGCCGTCCCCTCTCTCTCCCTCTTTGCAGACACAGATGTCCGGGCGGCGCACAGGGCAGGCGGGCTTCAAGCTCGGAGCCACCTTTTTCCTCTCCTGCCTGGGTTTTAGGAGGAAATAACCGACGTGCTTTGAGGCATCTTTCAGTACCTGGAGAAGCAGGTGCCTCGCGTGGCTTCCGCGCCCGGCCTCGCTCCGCTCCGCCTGTTACGACTTGCGGGGCGGAAGGCCTGGGGCGCGGGCTGGCTGTGCCCGGGAGATTCGGGGAGGCTCGCCCTGCCCAGAGAAGGAGCCTTTCCGCTGGTCCTGGCCGCCCCCACCTCCGGCCCCAGGCTTTTGTGTCGGGGCTCCTGGTCCCCGGGGCCCCAGCCCGCGCGCGGCTCAGGCTGCTGCCCGGCTTTGAACTCCCCACCTCGGGGCCCTTGTAGCCAGTCGACAGCTCACTCGACTGACCTCCTTTTAAGCCTCCGCGGGTTGTCTCGCTCCACGCGTGAGCTTGATCGTTCCTCTCCTGCTCGCCTTGTCGGCTGCCGTTGCTCCCTGGACGTTTCCGGCCAGCCCCGCGCAGCCCTCCGAGAGCTGAAAGGGAACAAGGCCAGGGGCGGGCCGAGCAGACGTGTCGGTGCTCTCTGGCTGACAGGGATCCCCGAAGGGGAAATGCGAGCGGGAGCGCACACTGGGGGCGCGCGTCTGAGCGCCGCGTGGGCCCCAGCCTGCCCGCCGGCCTCTCCCGGCAGGTGGAGGTGCGCGTGTGGAGGGCCGCCGAACACGGGGACGTGTCCTCATGCATCACAATTACAGAAACACCTGTGCTAAATACCTCGGTGCGGGTCGGTCGCGTGAACTCACGGGGTGTCCGACCGCCTCCGAATTTCTCATTTCTGTGCTGTCAACAAGCCGCAGGTGTGCACGTCGTGAGCCGGGGAGGCTGTGGTTTGCAGGTCTGGGCTGACAGACCCACATCCAGGACGCATCTGTCCTTGCCGGCTCCGGGCACCCCATACATAGTCCCGTGGTTACAGAGGGCTCGGAGGCCGTTTGTCATGCCAGCCCCGCCTCTCGGCCTCTGGCGTCCGGGGAAAGGAGGTGAGTGCAGAAGGGAAAATGCGGGCAGAGGCTGGAGCTCCTCCGGCCCTCGGGTGGGGCTGGGGCTGCCTGAGGCCCGAGCTGAGGGAAGGTGGGGAAGCCCCCAAGAAGCTTCCGGTAACAGAAGTGACAACCGAGGGCAGACGGGCCTGTGGCCACCTCTGGCCTGTGGACCAGATCTGCACTACTTGAAAGACTGTCAAGGTCTTCACCAACATTAGAGGTCAAGCGCGTTCACCAAGTAAATATCGATTTCTGGCTTCTTTCGAACCATCAGCAATCTGTCCCGGGGGACCCCCATCCCTGTTTAAAGATTAGGCATTGCACCCCCCCCACCTTTGTAAGCTGCACACCCTCTTTGGTGGCTTCGTGTGCTTTGTCCTTCACGGGGCCCACAGGTGACTCGGGGGCAAACGGCTAAGAACGCTGTTCCTTCCATGTCCACACAGGTGGCCTAGTCCATAAATGGCATCCCCCTCTGGATGACAACCTCTAAGAAAGGGCTCGGGAAATGCTGCAACAGGGGTGCCTGGGTGGCTCAGCCCATTAAGCATCCGACTCTTGGTTTTGGCTCAGGTCATGATCTCACGCCTTGTGAGTTTGAGCCCCGTGTTGGGCTCTGTCCTGACAAGGAGCCTGCTTGGGATTCTCTCCCTCCCTCCCTCTCTCCCTCCCTCTCTCTCTCTGCCCCTTCCTGCCTGTTCTCTCTCTCTCTCTCTCTCTCTCTCTCTCTCTCTCTCTCTCTCACAATAAATAAACTTTAAAGGAAAAAGAAAAAAAATGCTAGAACAGACCCCACCCTTGAATTTTGCACACTGAATCCGTGCAGAAAATTGCCCTTGAGTCGATCCTAATGCGGAAATACAGTGTTGGGAACTCTCCGCCGTTAGCATTCTGGATTGATACCCGGGTGATTTTTAGTAGGTTAGTGGTGGAAGCCACTGTTGCTTTTGTAACCACCCCCCCCCCCCCAGAGTGTTCCTCCGCATGACTGCACGGTCACCCCAGCAATCACAAGGTCTTCTGTTTGCGGAGCCAGTATTCTTCGCGGGCTGGGGATCCAGGCCTGCCTGCTGTGACCAGGGCTCCATCCAGCTCTGTCTCCTGTGACCCCTGTGGCCGGAGGAGGGAGGGGGTGTGGCTGTGGGTGGAGTAGAGTGCATGTGCCCTTGCCAGATACGATACAGGGTGCCAAGGTAAGTCTGAACTTCAGATAAGTGAGTTGCGTAAACGTGTCCCGAACAGTGCATGGGGCATAGATTAAAACTTACTCATTGTTCATCTAAAAGGCTCAGGGGCGCCTGGGTGGCGCAGTTGGTTAAGCGTCCGACTTCAGCCAGGTCACGATCTCGCCGTCTGGGAGTTCAAGCCCCGCGTCGGGCTCTGGGCTGATGGCTCAGAGCCTGGAGCCTGTTTCAGATTCTGTGTCTCCCTCTCTCTCTGCCCCTCCCCCGTTCATGCTCTGTCTCTCTCTGTCCCAAAAATAAATAAACGTTGAAAAAAAAAAATTTAAAAGGCTCAAACTGAGCTGGGCATCCCATATTTTTGTTGTGCTCGATCTTTTAAGTCTGTCACCCTTATTTTTCTTTCTAAGGATTATGCCCAGGTTCGTGAAGCTTCTTTGCACGCCCTAATTTCTTGGGCTGTGGCCCAGCTTTGCACATCTGGATCGGGCACCGGGCATCCAGAAGAGGCCGCCGTGGGTGTCTGGGGGCCGTCCTCCTCCTCTAATTGGCTGTCAGTGTTTCCTTCAGGGCGCCTGTGAGCTCCACACAGCTGCTCCGCCAGGGCACAGCTTCCTGAATAAATAAACACTGCTCTTAACGAGTCTAAGTGCGGCCACTTTGATATAAGAGGTTCCGTGGGCCTCCAGAAGGTACGATGCAGTCAGAGCCCCCTTAACTCATCTCGATCATTCAAACATTTACCAAATTTGTGTTTCTACCCTCCTGAGGGTATCAGGTACTACAGAGATGGAATACATTTTCAGTACGATGTGCATTTGTTGAGTACCTACTGTGTGTCAAGGACGATGCTAAACCTGGAGGGCCAGCAGGGGGCCGCACATGGGGCACGGAGGCTGCGGGCTGCAAGCTCCCTCGTGTGACAGTTACAGATGGGGGGCTAGGGACAGGCTGCAGCACATCCTACTGGGGGGCCCGACAGGAGGGGTGCTTGACTGAGGCTGTGAGGAAACGCTTCCCGGAAACGGTGACATCTGAGGTCTGGCAGGAATGGGGAACGAGGAGGAGACGACTTCAGCTTGGACATCTGGAGGCCAGAGCCTCCCACACCTAGAAAAAGAATGGCTTAGACCCCCTCCCCCCATCTGTACGTATCTCCTACCTTTTCTCTCGTCTCTCCTGAAGGCAGGGTCTCGAGTGGGCCATCTGATGGAACCTTTGGTTGCCCCATGTACGTACGTGGCCAATTTCTCTCCTTCTTTCTCTCCGTCCGCCAGCCAGGGGAAGCTCCAGGCCTGATTCAGCCCTGCTCACCTCCCACCCTACGCTGCACCCAACAGGATGGATGTCCCCGGCAAAAACCTATGATCGTGCAATCATACCAACTGGTGTCCACCTATAGTCGGGACTGCCAGGTCAAAGGATGTTCAACCTCCCGCCCTCTCCATGTGTCTTGTCTTCCCCACTTGTCAGTGGGATCACTTCCTACCCTCTTTTCCCCGACAGAGTCCCTGGCTACCCATCTCCCAGGGTAGAGGTTTGGGTGCTTTTAATTTTTTTGTTTGTTTGTTTGTTTGTTTTGTTTGGGAGAGGCAGAGAGAGGATGTAAGTGAGCGAGGGATAGAGAGAGAGAAAGAGAGAAGCAGGGCTCACCTCAAGCAGGGCTCGTGTTCACCTGATGTGGGACTTGAACTCATGAACCTTGAGATCATGACCTGAGCTGACGTCGGATGCTTAATGACTGAGCCACCCAGGTGCTCTGGGCTTTTGTTTGTTTGTTTGCTTGTTTTTGTTTGTTTTTGTTTTGTTTTGTTTTTTGACATTCAAGAGTCAGCGAGAGGTTAGCGGACTTGCTCAGGAGTCCATGCCTCCTCTGTGGGAGACCCTGGACCCCAGTCTTCTGATGGGCTTGGCACTGACAGTGTCCCACCTCCCTTGTGGTCTACACCCCCAGCTTACTGGTTGCTCCGTGCTGAAGCCACCCGGGCACATCTACCTTGGGCACAGAGAGGGATGTGCTGCCTGCACTCAGGCAGAGGGTCCTTGGGGACCTCCGTGTCCCCGTCACCTTCAAGAATTGTTAGTGTGTTTGCCACCGGAGAACGGCGGCGGGCGGGGAGGGAAGTCTGCTGAAAGGGGAGGGGAGAGAGGGAGGAGCACCCCGTAAAGACAGGCGGAGTCTGGAGTGTGGCTGCCGCAGCCAAGGAGTGCCCTCGAGACTGCCAGCCATCCTGAGAAGCTTCTAGGAGGGAGGCACGGGGCGCTTTCTTCCTTCGAACCCCCCAAAGGAACTAACGTCACTGATATCTTGATTTTGCTCTTCTGGGCTCCAGAACTGTAAGAGAACAAACTTCTCTTGCTTCAAGCCACCCACATTGTGATCGATTGTTAGTGCAGCCCTACCAGTGATCGGAAAACATCGGGGGGATTGTAGCAAGAAGCTCACTGGCTTAAAATAAACAGGCAGAAAATTTAATACCTTAAAATGTCGTCGCATTTGGACACATCGCCTGATCGATTCTATTGTTGACTGATTGAATACATACGTGAAGATTGTACAAGAAAACGAAGAAGAGGGAGCCTGAAGTGCGGGTACAGGACAGGCGGGGGAGGTCCCCCCACAGCCGGCCCCACCGCGTCGCACATTTCTGAGTGTTCCAACTTCCGTGGTGATGAAGCGGGAGCGCAAACGTTTTGCAAATTTTGTTCCTGAATCATTTTCGCAAACTCTGTTTTGGGGAAAAGACAGAAAGCTATCAAACGCGGCACAGATTAACTTATCACGGAACTAAATGGGCTGTCAGTGTGGGGAGACTGTGCTTAGCCCAGTGAATTCAAATGCATGTAAATTTCCCTGGTGGCAAAGTTGAGGACTGTGGAGCTGTCAGATGGTGACATGTGGAAATACATTAACAGTGTTTAAAATATATTTGAAGGGGCCGCCTCATATTTTGATAACACGCTCACCGACAGATGATTTGTGGGGACGGGAGATTGTGACCTCGTCTATTCCAGAGGAATCTTTGTAATGAGCCCCCAGTATGTTGGGCGCCTTAGTTCTAAAACAATTACCCGTGCCAGCCTGAACCGGCAAAGGTCCCCCGTGTCACCGACGTGTGGAGCTGGCTTCTGATACCCTGCTTGTCAGCATCACTCTCGATTACAAGGAAAGTGATTAAAAACTTCAAAAGAACCAATTACATTGTGTTATACCCCAGTGCTGTGGTGACTCAACGAGAGAGACCGCCGGTCCTCAATTCTGCCCCTAACACGGCTTCGTGTTTTTAGTCTTGGTGTATTTATTTGGGAAGTAGATGTCCTTGACTTATTGTAATTACTCTCCGTGTTTAAGGGAAAGGCATTACTGAGAGCTGTACTCTGTCTACTTAAAGGGATGAAAACATGTGTGTTTATTATTATTATTTTTTTAGTTTATTTCTTTATTTTGAGAGAGAAAGGCAGGAGGGGAGGGGCAGAGAGAGGAAGGGACAGGGGATCCCAAGCAGGCTCCGGGCCGTCAGCACAGAGCCTGACGCGGGGCTCGAATTCAGGAACCGTGAGATGGTGACCTGAGCCGAAACCAAGAGTCGGACGCTTAACTGGCCGAGCCACCCAGGCGCCCCAGAACATGTCTGTTTATGATGGGATTTGGTTTCAGTTATTATAGCCGTGCTGGGCATTCTCCTGAGTTTTCAAGAGAGGCAACCAAGATATGCGATTCTTGCCTGGTAAGTGTAGGTGCCCTGTAACCTCCAACTTCCGTATAAAGTCCCCTGTCCCCCCCTTCACGTGCTAGCCTGTCTTCAAAATTGGCACTCATGGACCAGCCTCACCTGACAAAACAGAAGGGGTGGTGAAGCCACTTACCTCCCTTTGACCTAGAAATAAATCCATTAATATCCACCAGCTAAGCAAACAGAAAGCGTAGTTTCTTTCTTGATATATTTAAAAACAAGTCATACATATTCATGTCTGCAATGATTTGACGGGACGATAGGGTAAATCTTGGTCCCTGTCTCACTCGGTGCACAAACACACAAGTCTAACACCACATGATGAGGGATGGCAGAATGTACGGAATGCCTCGGGAGCACAGAGGTGGGGTACCTAGTAACCAGTACTCGGGCTGGGAGGGGAATCACAGCAGGTTCCTGCAGGAAGACAAGACGTTGGCCAGGTGCAGGCGGGCAGGGAAAGACGATCATGCCCGAGACGCAAAAATGTGTAAATATGTGAGATGCTAACGGTCATTATGCATCTACTCTGTGCTAGGTCCTGGAACGGAGTTTGAATTTGGAGAACAGTCCAACCTTAAGGACGCTGCTGGAAATAACAGTGTTGACTGAGTAGTGGGTGGCCCATCATAAAGTACAGGAAGGAAACTGTGGAAGTAGAAAATGAAAAAGAGAGAAAGAAAGGAAGAAAATAGAGGCCCTCAGCAAAAACCAGTCATTTATTATCCCTGTGCTTCAATTGCATAGTTATTTATTGTTGTTTTCAAGGTCCTTGATCGTTGGTCTCATCTGTTGTGAATCCAGTCAGTGAATTTGTCAATTCAGATGTTGCATTTTTTATCTCTAAATGTTTCATTAGTATTCCTTTTCTTCCTCATTTTATGTATATTGCATATTTTTAGAATAGTTTTTCTAAAAACTTTTGTCTGCAATTATTTCTGCTTTCACTTTCTGATTTCTTTCCTGCATATGGGTAATATTTTTCTGCTTCTTCCCATTTCCAATAATGTTTTTTTTTTTTTTAAAGTTAGACAATAAATTTTGTATTATTGCATACTGGGTTGTGTTGTCTTTCTTCAAATAATTTCCTCCCCTCGCAGGAAGTTAAGTTACTTAAGGATCAGCTCGATTGTTACAAGGCTTGTCTTCAAATTTAGTAGATTTGTGTTAGAGTCTGTCCTATTTTCTCTCTGTTACCAAGGTGTAACTCATCTGGAGACTTCTCTGTTCTCTACGCTGAGTGTTCAATGGAGACCCTCCAATCTGGATCCTTGGAGAACTTATGAATTCTTCTGTGCATGTGTGAGTTCTGAGCATATTTACACTTATAGTTACTTAGTCGATCTTTGCATTTATCTATCTTATTGAGCTAAACCTGAAAGAGATCTATGCAGAGTTCTGGAGTCTTTCTCTGTGTATCTCCTTTGTCTCTGGTTCTATACCCCACACTTTTTGGCTCCTTCAGTCTCAAGAAACTTTGATCTGTTTCCTCAACACAGCAAGACCTCTGTGCTCTGTTGAGTATTCTCCTTTCTATATGAAACTAAAAGGGGCCTCAAAATAGAAACTCAAGGTGTTTGCGGGATTGCCTGTTTATTTTTTCTGAGGCTTCATAGTTCTGTGATCCCTATTGTCCAGTGTCAGAAAACACTGTTGATTTGTCTATTTTGTCCTTTCTTCTAGTTTAGATTTGGTGAAAGGATACGGATCATCCGTGTTAGTCCATCATGTACTTATACAAATGTTTTGACACTAGGAAGTTATTTGCATATTAATGGTTAAAAAAAAGAAAATGTGACAGTTTCAGTAAATGCGGAATCAAATGTTGATAAAAACTAATGATAAAAATATCTTGAAAGATATTTTCTAAAACCGAGAAGAAAAAAAGTGCTTAACTGGAAAATGGCATCTATTAAAATTGTATAGCAAACATCATTTTTCATAATTAACCACTGGACTTGCTCTTTTAATGACAGAAACAAGATAAATATGCCACCATTATCATTTCCATTAAACATTGCAACTGACACAATAAAACAAAAAAGTATAAAGTGAGAAGGTATAAGAATTGGTGAAGAAGGAATACAAATGCCATTATTTGCAGATGATATGATTCTACGCACAGAAAGCCCAAGAAACTCTACAGGCAAATAATCCGAATGAATAAAGAGCTTGGCAAGTTTACTAGATACAGGATCAATATACACAAATCACTTCTTTCCTATGTATCAGCAATAAGCAACCAAGATTGTAACTTTCAAGATACCATTTATTAATAGCACAAAGACTATAGTAAAATTAATAGCACAAAAAAGTTAAAAAAACCAAAACACCTTGTTGACTTAATGTGTTTTCTCACCGAAAACAATGAACTAGCCTTCTTTGAAGAATTGCCGGTCATGGGGCGCCTGGGTGGCTCAGTCGGTTAAGCATCTGATTCTTGATCCCGGTTCCGATCATGATCTCACAGTCGGTGAGATCAAACCCCACATCAGGCTCTGCACTGACAGCACGGAACCTTCTGGACTTTCTGTCTTCTCTCTGCCCCTCCCCTGTTTCAGATGTGCTCTCTCTCTCAAAATAAACAAACAAACTTAAAAAAAGAGAAAAATTGCCAATTCTAAGTCTGAGGAGTGGATAGGTAGGAAAAATAAAAGAGCCTAGAATGTGTTGTCAGAAATCAAAGAAATGCTCAAAAATTGTTGAAACAGATAAGGATGCGGGAGGGAACTTAGATTTAAAATTGTCCAAATTTGGGTCACCTTGAAGACCACAGAACGTACCACATTTTCCTTACACAAAGTGAAGTTGGTAGTTGATTATGGCACTTGGGGCAAAAAATGAAATTCATGCGTCCAGAGTGATAGTCAAGGAAGAAAAGGAGGGAAGGTGGAGAAATACGGAAGTTCTTTTATACAAATGATGACTAGTTAATAAAGCACAAAGAATCTTAAGATTAGAAAACACTATCTTGCAACCACCAATGGAACTTATTTAGACAAGGAACATCAAATGACTCCAAGAAAGCATATAGTCTCATGGTTTCAATGTATCACTTGGTAGATTATTTCTTCACTGAAGAGGGGACAAAGCCCATTTGCCAGAGAGAAAACTAGCAAACGCTAACTCAGTCAAGGGATCCCGCTGAGCAACCCCAGTAATGGGACAGGCGGATGTGTTGTGTCTCCTGCTGTGTTGTATTCCTGCCAATAATGTTTGGACTAATCATTGGAAAACTGTAAAGTCCAGTGCAGAGGCAGGCCGAGACCAATGTTGCAGATCGAAGGTAGTCAGTCACTGAGCAAATTCTCTTTTTCTCAGCCTTTTTGTTCCCTTCAGGCCGCCATGGATTGAAGGAGCTCCACCCACAGCTTCAGTGGACCTGCCCTATTCAAATGCTAATCTCATCCAGAACCACCCTTACAAACACACACCCAAAATAATGTTTAATCAAACACCTGGGCACCCTGTGACCCACACAAGTTGACATAAAAAATTAACCATTACTCTGTGCCAGTCTTTCTCCTGTCTTTTCTTTCTTTCTTTCTTTCTTTCTTTCTTTCTTTCTTTCCTTCTTTCTTTCCTTCTTTCTTTCATTATCTATCTATCTATCTATCATCTATCTATCTATCTATCATCTATCTACCTATTATCTATCTATCTATCCATCTATCTATCACCTATTATCTATCATCTATCTATCTATCACCTATCTATTATCTATCATCTTTCTTTCTTTCTTTCTTTCTTTCTTTCTTTCTTTCTTTCTCCAACTGTGATGAGTATTGTACTTCCAGATAGTGCCTTGACTTGCAAGTGTGAGGGATTAATGTCTGGTCTGGCTGTCAGGAAAGGTTCTCCTGGGGAAGGGACATCTCTGCAGAGAACTAGAACAGAAGTAAATATTCCAGGCAGGACAACAGACACAAAGATAAGAATCCTGGCACCCTGGGTGACCGGATGCCTATGGTGATTCTTGACTTCATTCTTGGGTATTGAAAGTGAGCTTCTGGCAACATCTGCTTTCTTTTCAGGGTCCATGGGTTGCACAAGGCGCTGAGGGTTGATCTCCAGCCACCAAGCAACACCAGGGCTCTGCATGGCCCCACGTTGGAAGGGCTCTTTTATCTGTGGCATGGTGTGGTGCCACCTCCTTGCCTGGGGAGCAGCCTTAGTTGGGCGGCAGGCTTGCTATGTATTTTGTTTACAAGGCTGTGCTCTCTTCTCACCCACAGGAGGAGAAGCAGGGCAGTGCTTGACCTTGCTAGGGAGCTGCCCGCTCCCATATTCTGCCAGGAACGAGGCACACTGTTTCTGGGGCCTTTTGTAGTGTCCTTTTTGACATGGGATGCAGACCCCTCAACACAAGAATCTCTAGAAGTAGCACTGCCTTGTACTCCCCAGTGCCTCCAAGATCGCTCTGGGCAGTGCTGACGTGTCCCATCAGACCGTAAAATGTGGCCTGTGAGGAATTGTTCAGAACTGCCTAGAGTTCACTGCCATAACACAGGTCTCCTTTTTATTGTTATTCTGCAAATGCCCCCCTCCTTGTCCGGCTGCAAACGGGTGGCCCTGTGCTGGCCTAGGATGAGGCTCTTTCTGTGGTTGGTGTGTGTGCAAGAGTGGGAAGTGCAGGGAAGCTGACACGTGGCCGTGAGTCACCACATCAGAGCCTGAAACCCACTTCCCACTCGGAAGGGAGCCCAGGATTTTAATAGTGGTACCTGGAGCGGGGACTTGTCACCTTGCTTGGAAAAGGGTGTGGTCAGGCAGCTGTAGATGGGTGGGCAGATGGGTGGACAGGTAAGGTCCCCACCAGCCTTTCCAGCCACCAGTGGCTGAAAACCTTGATGCATGAACTCATAGACTTCACACTTGGGAATAGCTCATCTTAGTTTGCCTTTTTTTTTTTTCTTTTGTTTTTAGTTAATTCAGTTATTTTGGGAGAGAGAGAGAGAAAGGGGAGGGGCACAGAGAGAGGGAGAGAGAGAGAATCCCAAGCAGGCTCTGCACTGACTGTGCACCCATGAACGGAACCGTGAGATCACGACCCGAGCCAAAGTCAAGAGTCGGATGCTTAACCAACTGAGCCACCCAGACGCCCCTAGCTCACCTTAGTTTTAAAATGTCAAGCCACGACACCATCAGGCCTTCAGAACCTCTTCCGAGTAGGGACTGCCTAGACGTTTGCTCTCAGAGGGTACGGCTGCACCCAGATTCTGTTGATTATTCATGTGGCTTTGGGGTAACTCACTCCATCTCTGGGAGCCACAGTATTGCGAGCTACAGGGAAGGGGTACAAACACCCACTTCTCTGGTTGCTGTGAAGGTAAGAAGCTGAAGCACATGTACTTTGCCTAGTACCCTGAGGATGCTAATCAAAGTGTCAGCAGCATCAACCGTGTGACTACGTCAGTATACTGTTTTTCTTCTTTGCTTATCCAAATACTGTTTCGTTTTGTTTTCCAATGCCCCCTCTGCTTTGCCAAGAGCTGAATTGTTTTCTGGGGTATTACCAGGTGAGACCTTAGGAAACTTGATTTCCTCAAGTGGTCAGCATTGGAAAGCCCCGATTCACACAATTTTCCTCCTAGAATATACAAAGGAAATGCTAATGCCCTCAAGGACTCGCGCAGCTCTTCTGGATAACATAGGCATCTTCCGCAGTGGCATGCATGATTCCACTTATAAGGGTCCTTTTCTCCTAATAGAAGATTCATTTGCAAGGGTTCCTATGAGTCATCTCTGTTGCTTTGTCTTAATCCCACGTGGAGGAAATGGGAAATCCTTGTGAAAAGCTGGTGCTAAAAATCTCTGACAGTCCCCGCTCCCTCCGGTCTGGCTTGAGCTCCCAAGAGTACCTTCTTTTCCTTTCCAGGTCCCCTGAAGGCTCTGAAATCAACAACTAAACCGCAGAATGCAGTGGAAATAAAATACAGTTCTAATTTTCATATTTATTTGTAAAGATTTAAACATGTTTTCCTGCAACCCTCCAGCAAGCTCAACTCCGTTCTCTAAAAACTACCAGAAAATGACATTTTAATTTTTTGTGTGTGGAAAACGCTGGATTATGGATAACAAAACATGCAGCGAAAGGAGTCATTAAAATGCATATTGTAAAATTGAAACTTAAGTGTCAAGTTTTTATAGCAGTCTGTCAAATGCTTGACAATTAAAATAGTTATTTTTAAAATTTTAATGAGACACAATAAGGGTAAAATGCGCATGGAAATTGCACATTTTCAACACCGCACATTCTTAGCATAACAAGTCCATTCCATATCATTACAATAATGCCCCATTTGTAAAATTCACCATCTATTTTTAATTAAATTAGTATGTGTCATTTATTATGGGTATTATATTTATTAATCATTCATATTTAATTTAAGATGACTTATCTGAGTAAAAGACGACTTAGCACAACCAAGTTAACACCCCAGGTTGTCATGGCTTTGCTGTTCTGATGGCAGTAAATATGTTTCAGCCCTTAGTTTTTATAGTTAAACCTTGAATGAGCTTAAAAGGGTCCCTCCTCCTGTGCTGTAAGGTATGGACTTAATGTTCTTCCTGGTTACTCTCAGTTCTGCTGTTCTTGTTTGTTTGGGATAACCATCTCTGTCATTCCCACACCACTTAATAATTTCCTAAGTTCTTCCACGACCAACCTTTTTATTTTTTGGAAAACGATTTTTTTTAGTGCTTATTTAGTTTTTGAAGCTAGAGAGACAGAGCACGAGCCGGGGAAGGGCAGAGAGAGAGAGGGAGACACAGAATCTGAAGCAGGCTCCGTGCTGTTGCACAGAACCCAACACGGGGCTTGAACTTGTGAACCACGAGAACGTGACCTGAGCCAAAGTTGGACACTCAACCGACTGAGCCACTCAGGTGTCCCTTCCCTGACCAACCTTTTAGAGGATGTTAGTAAATACATCTTTTTGATCTTCTTTTAACTATTTATTTATTTATTTTGAGAGACAGAGTGAGCAGGGAAGGGGCAGAAAGAGAGAGAGAGGGAATCCCAAGCAGGCTCCGTGCTGTCCCAGGGCAGAGCCCAATGTGGGACTCGATCTCACGAACCACGAGATCTTGACTTGAGCTGAAACCAAGAGTGGAGCGTTCAACCGACTGGGCCACCCAAGTGCCCCTTTGATCGTCTTTTATATCAAAATGACACATTAATTTTTTGATGGTCGGAAAGCAGCCTATGGAAGGCGTCATGCAATTCATGTTGGACAAGCCCCTGTGGTCATCCAGGGCTTCATGGACACCTGTCAGGGCAGCCAAGAGAAGGGGACTACCCCAGGGAACTGCCTTTCCAGCAGCACAGGGGAGAAGGGGGGGTATCCTTCAAAATCAGTAACATTTCTCCTCTTCCGGTGGTTTGGAACCTGTCCTGTTTTTTAGAAGTATATTTAGAATCCTAACTTGGTTTCATCTGGGTGCCAATGATGAGGAAGAGCCACTGGTGTCTGGTAGGTGGCATGAGTCTGATTAAAACTGTTTGCCTCTTCTTCCGTATTCCTTCATCCGGGGAACGCAGGGCGGCATGCATCTGAGCATACACATGCCTACGTGAGCTAAAAGAAACGCAGATGTTGGGGACCCCATAGGCTGACGTGGGCTGTGCCCCACGCCTGGGGGTGTGCTGCAGCATGCTTGGGGCTGCCCTGGGACCTACCCTCCTCCTCTGCCTGCAGCCACACCAGTACTTACGACCTACTGCTGATTAAAGACAGGACCTCAGTACCTTCTTAGCATCAGATGGGCACCTCAGCACAACTTTTCATCCTAGGAGTGATACTTCACCATACAGTCACTTGGTGAGGGTACAACCCGGGCCAGGGAGTCCAAAGAACCAAAGATCCCATTGTCATGCAAATATCAGCAGGACACCGAAAGGAAATGAGAGGGCAAACCAGGAGCACACAGGGATCAGTATCAATTTCCCATCATCTGTTTCTTACAGCAGATCACATTTGAATCACAAACCTTCTTGATTTCATTTGGAGAGCTAAAAGCACATGGTAATTATTTCCAAATAAAGGTAACTTATTTTGTAAATATGATCATTAGAGTGATTTGCATTTGCTGTATTTAACTGGGCACGTTGATGGATTGTTACCCTATTCAGCTGTTTCGAGGGAAAAGCACGTGCTTGCAAATTGCTACTATTTTATGAACATCCGAATCGCTCAGAATTTGAGGAAGCTGAGATTCCAGGTTTATCTGGAATTTTACTTCCTCATAGGTAACAAGAGTCCGTATTAAGGAGTAAGGGTGGAACCTGGTGATGCTTTTCAAAGCTTTCCCTGGCATCCGTTGGAAAGCTAACTACCAACCACAACATGACTGGGACACTCAAGACGTCTTCGTGGGAACAAATAGCTGGTAATAGTAAGTAACTGTGATCCTCGTAAGCAGGTGAATCCTTGCTCATCTCTTCATTTCTAGAAGGCTCTGATTCCTGTTGGTTCAAATCCATCGAGAAACAGTCAGTCCCACGTCAGCAGCGACAACAGATTCGAATGGGGCCTTCAAGGGCTGGTGGCCCCTTGGACACACCCACTTGAACCCTGGACCAGTCTCAGAAACCCAGAGCACAACTTTGACCATGGAAATGAACAAAGCGGGCCTCTGCACAGGACTTTGGCGTGGACCCCAGGGTTTTCCACTAGAGGAGAGACCTGGGGGGCCAGGGCCTAGCCGCAGAGACAAACCAAGAGCTATCAGGACTCAGCGATCCCATCAAGAAGGCTTAGCCATTTACGGAGGAGGGAGGCACCAGACAGATTAATAATATTAAAAAAGTAGCCAGAGAAATTAGGAAAACAAAACAAATGGGGCCATTTTGTGCGGGGACAAATGGCCCTACACACGTCAGCAACTCCTGAGGGCGTCCTGTAAAGCGAAGCTCAGTACTCTAATTGATGTTCCTAATTATGGCCTTGTCATTAAGGGGAAGTTAGATGATGTTCATACTCTGCTTAATTATGTTGTTCTTTGTAGGGGCACATATGCTACATTTTATAAAGTTTTCCATACAAACAGCTATAATTTTTTCAAGTTCCGGTAGTTATCTAGAAACCTCAGTTATCCAGAAAGTTCATGCCTCTGGCCTCACGCAGGGAAGACACACAGAAGAGACATCTTTGAAGCCCCATGCAAAGTCACCGGCTCATAACAATGCGTCAGATACATCAGAAGAATCCGCCAGAGGGTAATAGCCCATGCCAAAGGAAACCCTCCCTTGGGAGGGTAGTGGGCAAAGCCCAGATCTCTCTGTTGCTTCCAGAGAGTCAGACCTTTGCAAAGACTCGCTTGGGTGTTTTGGGCCCATAGAACTCACTGGAAGGCTCACCCTCTTCCTGGAGAGAAAATCCGAAGGTGGCGGCCTTCTGGAAAGCAGAGTAGTGACGCGGGACAAGATTGGGCTTCCGGGTGGATTGAGTCTTCTTATTATGGAGCATGGAGGCTACGTGGCAGGTGGACAGCTGTGCTGTGGGCTGTACTAGCAGACCTGGGTCAGCTCCTTCCATGGCACATGGCGATGGGGTGACTGAGGGCATGTCATGTAGGAGTAACCAGCTTGGGCTTCGAGTTAGATGAGCTGTACTATTGTATATCTACTTACTAGATGTGATATTGGGCAAATGCTGCAGAGGTTGCTAACAGCCACGCAATCTCCACTTGCCCCTTCTTTCTTAGTGATAGAACCCAGATTTTATTGGGGGTGGCAATATGCCCAAGAAAAGGGCTATTTGCCCATATCCTTTGTAACTGGGTGATGCCTTGGTCCAGCTGATGAAGTACAAGCAGAAGGGTTGTGAGAGGTACATGGGAAGGCAGTTAAAGATTGTTAACCTAGTGGGGGAAGTGAGCCTGTGTTTTCCCTTTCTCTTTCCCTTCTTCCTGATGGCTGGAATGTAAACAAAAATGCTGTCACTCCAGCAACCATTCTGGGCCATGAGGAAAATTTTAGCATGAAACCTGGGCGCTGAGGATGATGGAAGAAAGATAGGGGAAATTCAGGTCCCTGATGGTTTTATGAAATTGTCAAACTAGCCTTGAACTGTTTTTCTCTGAGCTTAAATGAGAGACCAAAAGCTCATGTCTTACACCCACCAATACTACGGATTCCCTTTTCACTCTGGCTGAACCCAGTCCTAACATATACAATAAGTCACCGGATATGCGGCTTCTCTTACTTCCTTTGTGCTTCTAGGAGCTGGTAGATAGAGGAGGCACACGTAGTGGGGCTGGATGCTGGTGGTCTTAGTGGGTATGTCCAGCTGTGACAGGGATGGCACTGTGCATGATAGTTGTGCAAGTGAGCTCAGGAACACAGACAAGGAGTCCAGAGAATGAAGACCTGGGCAGAAGATGCTGGACATTAGGACCAAAAAACAAAACCAAAGGTGGTAGGGGAGAGCTTGCAAGCTTCCTCTCTGAGTGGGCTAGGGGCTCCAGGGACACACGTCCAGGGAGAGGATTCACCCGGTGTAGGAGTAGACCCAAAGCAGGAAGGCTGCCCAGTATTTGCATTCATGTCAAATAGAGGGACATTCTTTCTTTCCCTTCCCATTTATTCAAGGCAGTCACATGAGCATGAGCTCACCTAAGCTCACGTCCACCCTGTCAGAGTAGTGGGACTCAGAAAGGTCCAGTGCTTGGTTCAAGGTTGCAGAGCTAGTGAGTAAAGACCCAGGCTTCTGCTCTAGACCCAGGGGTCCCTCCTCCCTATCATGGCTGTCTCATTAATTCGCAAGGACTGCGCTCTGCAGGGACTTTCCACTGGGGAGAGCCAGCCAGAGCTCAGGAGAAACGATTTCCTGATGATGAGAAGAGGGGCAGGCATGACTCACCCAACTTTAGACCTAAGAGAAAGCACAGGCTTTCTGGAGTCTGCAGAAACTTCTACCTGGAGGCAGAAAAGGCACTGTGCTTGGAGCGCACAAACGTGGGGAAGGGTTCCTCTTCTTCCTCTTCTTCCCATGTCTGGGTCGTCTGTAGACACGAGCTGACATCCCCGGTGTCCTGCAGGGGCCGGAGGTGAGGTGGCAGAGAAGGCCGTTGGCGCTGACCTCACCCCTGCTGGGGAGCCTGGGGGGCAGGTGGGAGCTTGTCCCTCTGCCCAGAGAAATCCCTTGAGAAGAGTCTCACTCGAAAGAGTAGGGGTCCCCATTGGTGACTTGAGGTTTCGGAAGATGACCCAACTGCTGTGGGCTGGGGTTTCAGAGTGCAGGTTTGAAAGTCAGTGTGCAGTTGGGGTCCTTCTGAGGGGGACAAAGTGGTGAAAGAAGCATCTGGTAACAGATCTATATGTGCTCATTCATTCATTCATCTCCCACGTACCGCACATTCGCCATAAGTCAGCTGTTCTGCAAGGCACGGTGGGTACAGGAAGGAGAATTCTGGCCCATCACCTGCTCACCAGGCAGCCTTGGAAGTGTCACCTTCTGTGGGCTTCAGTCTGTGCATCTGGAAGTACGGGGAGTAATCCGGGGCCTCTCGGGGATGCTGTGGACGGTTAATGAGACTCGGGCATCAGGCAGTGGTGTAGCCCAGGCACACGGCACACCAGCCTCACAAGCAGCAACGTCTTTGCCTGGAAGCCTGGAGTGTGCCTGGCCTTGCTTGGAGGAACCAGTGCCTCTCCTGCCCTGATTTGCTTCCCACTCTCAGAACTAGGGGAGCAAGCCAACACCATAAGGAGCCAAGGGCTTCAACCTGAGCTTCCCGATGACTCCCTAATGCCGTCCACTGCTCTCAGGCTTCTGGGAGAAAGTTCTTGGTGTGTGCCATGAGCCTCCAAGACCCTGGTCCTGGACCCGGGTGGAGTGCCAGGCCAGCTGACGTGCAGGCAGATGGCCCTTCAGGGCATCCATTGACTCTGGCCCCTGGGAGCGTCTGTGCACGGGAGCAGGGGTGCCGGAGATACGAAGGTCATGCAGGACCTCAGGGTGGGAGGGACGCTCAGGCTCACCTGGGCCCGCCTTCTTCAATTACAGAGGAGGGGACTCTCCTGGGCACTGTGTCTGTAGTAGCTTTCCCATCCAGAGGGTACAGCTGGCCTCGTTCAACTGCGTTCCAGGGTGCTGGCGGGAATGTTTCCCCAAGAAGCAGAGCAGTGTGATCTGTGTGGGGGGTCTCAGAACTCCAGGTTCCCGGGGAGATGCCAAACACCCCCCCCCACAGCCACCCCCAGACTATAACAGCTGTGCATTTGTGGATCTCAGCAGAAGCAGAGTCCCAGCATGAGCAGTGCCCAGTACTAGCTCCCTTCCCAGCTTCACTCATCCAGGGTGAGTGCATGCTCTGTGCCAGGAGAGCCCTGAGCCTCTTCCTGCTGTTTTCCCGGCTTTGGTTTCCTGCCACACTTGTGCCTCCCGGGGAGGCAGCAAGGAGCTTGTGACAGAGGTTCCGAGGGCTGGCGCGGGGCCCTTGCGAGCAGCCCTCGGGACACGACCACCATCAAGGTGGCGCCTGTCGTCCCGGTTCCTTAGGGAGTTCTGACATCAACATCCTTCAGTGGATTTAGAAGCGAAAAACAGAACTTAAAAATATACTTTAGATGGAACAGAAAAGTTGTGTGTGGAGACTGAGAACAGGGGCTGGTGCTGCTGGATCCCAGCTATGTAGCTTCACTGGGCTTCGATGTACACGGGGGATGACCCAGTAACAGCCATGCCACCCACATGGTTTGTGTGCAGATTAAAGGTATAGTTGATGGAAGGTGTTTTGGACACAGTGCCAGCATGTCGGTGCCTGCTGGGTCTGGCTGTCCCTCGTCCTCGTTTTCCTAGTCATCACCCACCTCCTCCTCCTGCCTGTCTTCATCGTCCTGGTCGTCGCGGTCATCATCCTCGCCGACATCGTCCTCTTCCTCCTCCTCCATATTTGTCTTCACCGTCATAGTCACATGGTTATCATCATCATCGTCATCACCACCATATTATCATCATCGTCATCGTCTTTGTCATCATTGTCACCATCATCGTCATCATCGTCATCACCACCATCACAACTGTCATCACCATCACCATCACTATCATCATCATCATCATCCTCACCATCCTCCATCTTGTCTTCATCGTCATTGTCATCATGGTTATCATCATCGTCATCGTCTTTGTCATCATCGTCACCATCATCGTCATCATCGTCGTCACCACCATCATGACTATCATCACCATCCTCACTATCATCACCATCATTGTCATCTTCCTCTCATCATCAGCATCATCATCATGGTCATTGTTGTCATCATCATTGTCACCATCATCATTGCCATTGTCATCCTCCTTCTCCTGTCATCATTGCAACTATTGTCATCATCTTCCTCATCGTCATACTCTTGGGGGGGGGCAGCTCCAGACAAGCAGTTCTTTGGATTCTGAAAGCCAAGTTCAAGCCTTGCCTTGCTGGTGGGGTTTAGACTCAGACCCCTGTCTGCTGCCCCAGAAACTCCTGGACTGTTGGCCCCAGACTCCAGGGTCTGCTGGCCCCAGGCTGTTGTCCCCACTGACCAGTTTCCTCCCTGAGGTCGCCTGCTTGTCATTCTTCCCCTGGGAACACGGTCCTCTCCTGCCTCCACTTCCATGCCTTTCTTCTGGGGAGTCCTCTCTCCTGCCACGAGCCTCCCTTGTCCAGCCTGCGTGTTGTCTTCACGTCACACTGCATGGGCTGCACCTGGGAGCAAAGATCATCGCACAGAAACAGGTGAAACTAGGCGACTCCCTCCCAGGTGCTAAGGCTGCCCTGGGCCAGGCGTGGCCCGTACACTCCCTACCTTCACCACGAAGCTTCAGCCCAGCGTCCACACCCCAGCGAGCAAGGCAGATGGGGCAGTGAAAATGAGTAATTAGCCTCTGCATCGCTGGGTTCAAGCTAATATTCACAACCAGGTATGGCATGGATTCATCTCCCGGGGAATAGCAAATGTCACGAAGGAGACGGGGATTCTGCCGAGGCCCTTGTCAGAAGCAAACAAGAGAAAGGTTTTAACTTTTCCAGGGATGTGCGGGTTGTAGAGGTTGTTTTTCTTAGCTATCGGCTAGAAACTGCTTCTTTTTGAGGCTGCCACCTCAAAACCAGTCCCTGGGGGCTTGGGGGCCTACCTGGGGCCTAAAGACTTGTTTTTCTTTTATATAAAGTGTGAGATTTCAGGGCCTATTTGTGTCTATTATGCAGAAAGACATCCCCACCACCCGCAAAAGCCTGGGATTGTAAGCTCAGAAATGGAAATTTCCTCTTCTCATCCTGCAGCCACCAGCCACAGTGATCCCTGAGGGGGGTGTCAGAGCATGAGGCCCACGACAGAAAGTCTTGCAAAGCACAAAAAAGCATGTTCTCTGCGTCTTGATTACGTGGCAAAACCAGAAATGCTGCCGGCATGGTTCTGATCGTGTGTGCTTGTGAGGGGAGGGGCCTCGGCCCCTCCAGCCAGAGCAGCGGAGGGGAGGGAGAGAAGTTCTGTCCCCCACCCCCACCGCGGGACCCCCGAGGACCTGCTCCAGGGGCAGCCCCTCCGCCTGCCAGGGACCAGCTGGCATTGGTGTGCACCCCGACCTTTGTCCTGTTCTCCCCCCCACACACCCGCTTTCCTCGGTCTTACCAATCCTTCAAATGGCTTATGCTCTGAGGCTTGTGTGTGTGTGTGTGTGTGTGTGTGTGTGTGTGATCAACCAAAACTAAAATTAAAAAAAAAGAAACAAAGCTAATGGTGGGTCTGCTGTTGAAAATGTGGTTCCGATGTTACATTTGGTGACTTCTCCTTTGCCAGCTTCTTTCTCAACCGGGACCCTGTTCTCCCAAGTCTGTGTCACATTTTCCTGGCAGTTTGGCGAAGCTATTAATGCATTAATTGAGATAAACACCCTGTCGTGCTGACACATTTGGGAGGCTTATTAAGGACTGGAAAGAGTGTGCGCAGCCACGAGACCCTCCCCAAAGTGAGCTGCACACTTCTTCCTTACGGAGAGGACCACAGAAACTTGATTAAATTATCCCAAACCCTCATCAAAGAACCAGAAGCTTTTCAGGCAGAAGCAGGATGCTGGGTAAGCAGGTGCTTAAAAGCAACATGGAACAGGAGGATATTCGCTGATTCAAAGTGGTAAGGACTTTGGCAGCTTTTAATGACTGGAATGGACCGGAACCCCTACTGCTCAGCTGGACAAAGTGACCAATTAACTCTGTAGAGCCTGGTGATGGGGCCACCACGCTCAGCTGCCATTACTGTCATCTGAGGACTCAGCCCCGAGTTAACGTGTCCAAATATTGTAATATATATATACGTTGGAGATTAGTTGTGGGATAAAACAATATTTGATGCTTTTGGAGGCTGGGAAAATATTAACAGCAGGAGCTCTGTGATTTAAAAATTTCATTATAGAGGTTTCAGCTTTCTTTTCTCTTCCCCTAATCTTCTCTCCTTCCGCTGTGAAAGACTGCACAAAATAATAATTAGGCGGAATGTACCAGAAGCTACGAGGAAGCCCGGGGGTGGGGGTGGGGGTGGGGGGACTCGGGACAGGGACACGTGGCCAGTGGGGAGAGGCGGCTGCCTCGTGGGGAGAACAGGCCAGCAGGAAAGGAGACGTGGTATCATCAGGGCTTTCCACAAGCAGGGCCTGCACACCGCTGGGTTCGGTGACTGGAGCAGCCTCGTGGTGGCCGCGGCAGACATCCTTCTGCTGTCTGGGGTCTGGGCGGGAAGGGCTGCGCCTCCCCAGGACAGCCGGCCCGAGGCAGGGGGGCAAGCCCCAGGAGCCCTCGTGACTTGGGCCCATCGCCCCCTCTTTGTGCTCGTAAAGTCATCATCCGTGAACTCCCGACCCACACATCAGGGTCTCTAGATGCAAACAAGTGAACCCAGTGGCGGTAAGAGGGAGCCCCCGCCTACAATACAATTTCTCCTTCGTTCCCTGTGGTCCGCGCGAATCGAGGGGCCCTTTCGGAGCAGGCCAGCCGTGAGAGTGTTCGGTGGGGAGTGGCAAGAGGTGATTTTAACCACAGACTGGACGTGCCCCTGTTCCAGGTGGGCCTCCCGCCTGTTCTGGCCTCCTCCCGCCTCCCCTCCGCTGCCCCCTCCTCCTCCCGCCTCCCCTGTCTCCCCTCCTCATTAGAACCCGGCTGCCTTGACTTAGCATCCCTTAATTGGTACCTAACGGAAGACGCCAGTCAGAGCTGGGTGAAATTAAACCCGCCGTAGTGATGCATGTGCGGTGTTAAAAAGGGTTCTTTTCTATTAATTAACGAAGAACGCAGTCGCGTGGAGGGGGAAGGGTGGCACAAGGTGGGGGCTGGTGGGTGCAGCCATCAGGGCCACCGCGGCGGTCTCTGCGGCCAGGGAGGCCCGCCCGGGAGGGCTCTGCCCCTCCTGTGCTGTAGGTCTCGTTACCACGGGGATGTGTCCCCATGCTTTTCCAGTGGCACTTCCTGCGAAATTGCCTGCACTCCTTTATAACCGTCCTCGCTCCTGTTTGTACCACGGGTCCTTTTGAGGCTCAGATCCCAGCTCGCTGTGCGAGTTTACCCGATGTCCACGCACAGCCTCCGGCTCAGAGCTAGAGGAGCGGCCCGCGTCGGTCGTGACCGCAAGGGGACCAGCTGTTGGAGCTGCGCGTTCGGAAGAGGGTTCGCCCCGTTTCTACCTCCTGGCACGTCGTGGCCAGCCGGGTTGTTCGCGGTTCCTAAGGAGGAAAACCCACGTGGTCGACGCAGAGAGCAGGACAACAAACAACATACGGGGAGATGGTGAGACCGTGAGAAATGGGATGCTGACGGGCCCGAACCCCCGTCGTGGGCCTCTTCCTCCCGGACTGTGGGGGACACGAGGATCGGGCGTCATGCGCAACCAGGGCTGATGGGGATTCTCTCTCCGCGCAACTTTGCTGGGACCTCACACGTGCTCACGGGGCTACTCGTTTGCAGCAGCTCTCCAAGCTTGTAGCACCTGCGGACGGGCTCCGTCTTTCTTCCCCACATAGGCCCAGTGTCAAGGTCAGTGCTGTGCACACAGGCAGCAGATAAGGGCCAAACAGCCGCCGACAGACAGCCTGATGGAGAAGCTTTGCATCGACTCCTCAAGGCCTTTCAGGCAGAAGGCGGCCACGTACCGACGGATGGAAGAGTCCACGCCACGAGTGTGGGCGACAATCACATGGGTGTTTGTTTTCATCAGACTGGAAAATACCATCTGCGGGGCTGCTGAGGCGCCTTTCCACAGTTGTGAGCGATCGTGAGGGCAATCCTGACGACGACGAACGTTTCTGTGGCTTGCCCATGGCTACAGCCGTCACCGCCACGTGGCCGGGGTGTCCGTGGTACCAGACCTATTTGGCGCATGAGGAGGGTTGCGTTCGAGACCTGAAGTGACCTGCCCAAGGCCCCAGGGCCTGGGCGTGTGGGGCCGGCCCTGCAGACAGCCTGCGTTTGCTTCAGCTCCAGGCCTTGAGGAGACACCAGGCGTGGCGCCCTGACTGACCTGCAAACAAAGATGGCCCTCGTCTCCCCGTCGTCTTCTGCCTCCTTCGCAAAGTCCCCAGGATGGACAAGCGCCTTCCTGACTAGGGTAGGTCACCCGCACAGGGATGGATTTCTTCATGGCCCCCTGATCCCTGGGGCGTCCCTCTGTGACCCGGTGGGTCCCTGCCCAGCTGCCCTGTTCAACATCCCCGAGGGGTCTCTGCAGGGCTTGTGGACGCCTGCCGCCTCCCTGCTGGGACAGTTCCCTTGTTCTTTGATGCGGACGTCTCGGGGGCTGGCGGGAGCCCAAGTCTAGGTCCAGCTGTGGCTTCTGGGGTCAGCTGGTAACCTCCGTGCCCCCTGGGTTCTGGCTGCTCCGGGAGCCTCTGTTCCTCCCTGGCCGTCCAGTGGGAACTCCCAGGCATTTCTCACTCACCCCTGCCTCCGGCTTTGATCTGAAAGGTGCCCGTGACGTTCCTCCTGGTCCCTGCCTGCAGAATGGGCTCACATGTGCTGGAAATCTCTGTCTTCCACCCGTGCTGCCAACTGTGTTTCCGAAGAAATCTCTTGTTCTTCACAGTATTTGTTATTTAGTCATCCTCATGGATGATTGCAGCTTTCGCCCTAATTTACTTTTCTTTCCGACTTCTTTAGACGGAACACGTCAGCTGGAGAAACGCCTTCCTGTCTGGTGACCTAAGTTCTGTCTGTTCTTGTGTTAAACCTTAAGTTTCCCAAGGTGAGGGGCCGAGTCCGGTCACATCCATCATCTTTGTCGCACGCACTGAGGGGGTGACGGTGGTGTCCACCATGGAAAATCAAAGAGCCAGGGCTATTCGGCTTGGCCGCCTTGAGAGGTGAGCACAGGCAGGTGGGGGGCTGCCCACGGGCTGGGTCAGTGTCGAGGCCGTTCCTGCAACGCTCCGGGGCTCCAGGGCCCGAGCCAGTGGTCTTGGGGACTAGAGCAGCTGGAGTTAAAGCCCCACTCGGTCTCATACGGACTCCCTGGCCTTGGGACACCCAGGCAGACCCTGAGCTGAGCGTCCTCATCCATAAAATGAGGTGACGGAGTCGACAGCAGGAGGTGGTTGTGAAGCTGCACGGGCAGTGTCCAGAGTCCCCAGAGCCGGGGTGACAGTCACTGCTTTACGCAGAGCACGGCACGAGGGGAGGGGGCTGCAGGAAGCCGGCTGTCTTTCCAGCAGGGCAGAGGTCGGGCGCGGCGGTGGACTGTGGGCGCCTTGCTCTCCGCGTGCGTGTTTGGGTTACCTTTGCTCCTTCTACAGTGATACCTGAACATGAGGGTGAATGTGCCTCAGCTGAGAACCGGGACCTGGCTCCCAGCCTCAGGAATAACCCCATTTCCAGGCGGGGCCGTGGGGCTTCAAGGCACCACAGCATGTGTGAGCTCAGACCGGCTGGGGACAGGGGCTGGGCCTCTTCCGTCTGCTGCGGCTTGATCGGGAGGACCCCAACAGATCCAGAGTTAGGGATGGCACAGGCAGGGTGGGCTGAGACTCCCTGCGGATCTGACAACGGGCTCTGGAACATTCCATCCTGGGGAGACGCTGCTGAGTGGCCTCTGCACAGTCATATATAATTATGCTCTTGCGTTGGGTGACCATAATGCTGTCTCCTCCATGAACAAAGCCACAAAACAACTACAGCGATGATAACTCTGCTTGTTTGGCATACAGAGGAGGGCAGGTATATTTCTCTATCTGGAGTTTTGTCGCCGGAATACGGCCATCTTTATTTCTCTGGCCACCTAACTTTTACTGCAGTCACGCTGTTCCCTCAGAGATGCTCCATAACGCAAACTGCGCTTCCCCCGTCAGGGCCCAATTCCCCGTACAGAACTCTGAGACCCCAAATTAGTGGACGAGGGGGATATTTTATGACTAGCTTGACAATGTCGTGGCTGCAGCTATAAATTAAGAAGTGAAGTTGCTCCCACATTGGGTATTGATATACTATGCATGGTGGAAACATTTCTCTGAAATGCATTTACACAGCACGTGGACAGGTGCCCTGCCTGTGAACCACTGAGGAGGGACAGACAGAGAGGGAAGAGCCTTGGACTTGGCTGAGGCTGCTTGGCTGAGGCTGCTGAGGGCAGTCTTAGACTTGGAGCTCAAGGAAGGCAGGAATGGGGTGGAAAAGCGACCTCCGGCCAGATACGAGTCACGTCTTTGCAAAGGCTGATGCTCCCGGGCCCTGGTTTGGAGAGGGGGCTGGGGTGCCCCGCCCACCCAGATCAATATGCCAGCTTGGCACCCACAGGGCCTGGGCCTATTTTGAGCTGCGCGTTGTTTTTCCGTTTGACTTTCAACGTGCTTTAAATTTCACTCTTCCCAAACTTGCGACATCCTCATCAACTTGTCCCTGAATTAGAAGCAAGAACTTGTTGGAAGCAGGGAGCTACCTTCCTAAGAAATCCAGAGGGTGGCAAATCCTTTGGGTAAAATGAATATTTCCAAGGCCACACAACTGGCCAGTGGCCAAGTAGGGCCTCAACTCAGGAGAGTGGCTGCCGCATCAGGGCGAATCCTCTGCGCCCAGTACGAGGGCTGGTTGCTCACATAATTCCCCCAACTCCAAGTAAAGCAGATTCTTGACTGCAGAGGTTTGGCTGTGCCTGCCCTCCTTCCCTCCCTCCCAAGGAAGCCTCAAGTGAAACAGTGATGAGCTGAGAAGCATTTCGAAAGTGTTGCTTCATTATTAGCAGCCGGAAAATTCTTTTTTTTTTAATTAATTTTTTTAATGTTTATTTCTGAGAGAGGGAGAGAGAGAAGCAAGAGCAGGGGAGGGGCAGAGAGAGAGGGAGTCACAGACTCCGAAGCAGGCTCCAGGCTCCCGGCTGTCAGCACAGAGCCCGACGTGGGGCTTAAACTCGTGAACTGCGAGATCATGACCTGAGCCGAAGTCGGACGCCCAGCCGACTGAGCCACCCAGGCGCCCCAGCATCTGGAAAATTCTTAAAGCAGGTGAGTTTGTCCAGACCAGTTCTTCCAGGCAAAACCAAAATCAATAAATTGTGCCAAAATTACACTAATTATTACAAAATAATTCGGTGGCCAGAGTTTATGAGTTACCTGCATCACTGTTTATAGGGGCTTCTTCAAAGCTCCCCATTGGCCCATCTCTGATTAGTCAGCTTGCCTGTCCTGTTGGTTAAAGGCTTAGGCAATTACTTCCCAATTACTGACCACCAGTTTTGGCCTAGAAGGGACCCTTTCACTCTATACAGGGGGAAGGTGAGCCTGCAGGGGCCTGGACATACAGCGGATGGTCTGTCACTAAAGGGGGCAGTCCCTGCTCAACCTCCGGGGCTGGGGAGCCTCTTGGCACTGGGGGAGGGAACAGGTGTGTTTTGTCATTACTGTTGGCCATGGTGAGAGACCCCTTCCCTGCCTGGTTCACCTGTTCGGTTGCCCCACTTCTGCCCTCCCTTTGGTCCATGTGGGCTGAACACCCCAGGCTTGGCAGAGGTCTCCACAAGGCTGTGTCCCCATTTGGGAACACCAGCTCCTTACTTCCTCTTGGGGTGAGCACCGGCGGGTCCCTGGGATGCATTTCCGATGTGCCTCCTTTTTGAAGCCTTCCTAGATTCCTAAGGCTCTGGCCTCTCTTCCTGCTGTCACTTGCCTCTCTGGGAACCCGCAGCACCCGATCAGCTACGTGACCCCCTCCTTCCCTGGAAAGGGGTTTCTGGGAGAGCAAGACCACGAGTGCCTTCTTCCCCATTGTGTCCCCTTCGCCTGACCTCCAGCAGCATGACAATCGTTGCCGGCCTTTATTATGTTATTAGCATATTCAAACTGACATCTGTCGATCACAGAAGTGCCAGACCCGGTGCTACGAATTTTACCTGCCGCCCCTCACTTATCCCCAGCCCCACAATAACTTCAGGGCTGTGTGGCCTTCACGGAGAGCTCAGGACGGCACTAAGGGGGCAGAGCTAGTAAGGGAAGGAGCTGGAATCTGAACCAAGGCAGGCTGCCTGGTGGCCATGCTGTGTCCTAAATCGACGTGAGTACTCCGTACTCCAGTGGAGGCCACCGGGCGGGAGGAACACAGCACCAGGGAGAAGGTCCTAGACGTTCAACAGCCAGCAAGACGGCCCTGGCCAGTGGGGCTTAGGGGGCAGGAGTGGGGCAGATAGCCACATGTCCTTTAGTTTATTAAATAGGGACGAATGTCACCGCAGGCCCTGGAGAGTCCGGAGGAGACTCCCCCGCTCTGTGAGAGCCCTGGCTTTTTCCAGCCCTGGGTGTGGGGATGCCAAGGACAGCCCGGAGCCCCCCCCACCCCGCTCCTACCCCCACCGGGGACCCCAGCATCTTCGCTGCCCCCCTCCCAGCCCCCTCATCGCACGAGAACCGCCTACAGTCGCCCAGCGCCAGGCCACCGGGTGCCACTCCAAATGGGCTGGCTAATCGGCCCGCATCCATTATCATTAGCGCCTCTCCGCACGCAGGTTCATGGGCAGCTGCCAGGCGCTGGCTGCGGCTCGCTGAGCGGGGGCCACGCTTCACTGCAAATGAGGACCAGCCGCACCTGCTCCGGGGCGCGCCGGCCGCCACAGCCATCCTTCACATCTCCGACGACACTTGTTCCGTCAGCGCGCAGGGCTGGCACGGGGGAGGGGGGGCGGCCTTCTGCCAGCTCTGCCCGTGGCCCCCTTCCCTCCCGTGGCCCCCCGCTCCAGTCGGGCTTGGAATGGCTCTTCAAAGAAGCCCTTTAAAAATGCATCCGTTGCATATTAGCCATTCAGTCATTATGTTAAGGGTTTAAAAACGAAGCGTGAGACGACAACTTCACCTCAGAAACGGCACCGTTGTGACGATGAAGACGGACTTGTGAAATATTCAGTGTCCGTCCCGTGTCACGCAGCGCTGGTGTGTACCTTCTCGGGGTTTCTCGGGGAGGGGTCGGCAAGGGCCGGTGCATGGCTGCGGGCCACCGGGGATCTTTTCTCCTTCCTGGGCACAGGTGATGTCCCCGTCTCCGGGGAGACTCAACGCATTCTAGACAGAGGCAGGGTCCTGAGACGGAGACTGGGCCTGCCCACCCGGGCCCTGGCTGCCAGGAGAGGGGCGGCCTTGGTGGTGGCCGGGGACCCAGTGACTTCACAAACCATAAATACCATTGGTGGGAAGCAGGGGCCCTCCGGGCTTCCTTGGCCTGTTTTTGCCCAGCTGTGTGGTGACCTCGAAGCCACGCAAGCACACACATCAACTTTTTCCTTCTACTTGAAGAATTTTTGTGCCTCGGCCAATCTGTGAGCCAGAAAATGCCCAGCTCGGGAGAAGACTGTGATTGCTCGTTTGGATTCCTGTTTGCTTGTCCTGGCCCACCTTGGCCCTGGCTGGGATCTGGGGCCTGGGGCCATTGTGATGGCTCTGGAACCAGTCCCTTGGTTTCTCCAGAAAAGCCCATGGAGGGAAGAAGCCCAGTTCCCCTCCAGGGGGGGGGGTGGGGGGTGGGGGTGGGGGGCTGGGGGGGTGAGTGAGACTTTTGGGACCCAGAAAGAAGGAATATTCAGGTCATTCAAGGGAACCAGCTCCCTCCTGGGGAAGCCACTGCTGCCAGAAGGTGCTCGGGGAGGGTTGCTCCCTTCTCTCCCGGGCACGCCCTGCAGTGACCACTTTTCCTGCCTTGATTTTAGTCCGGTAGGACTGTCGTCTGCCCAGGGCCATAGTCTTCTTTCTTGGGTACCTCAGTGTTCGTCTTCAAGCACTGTGCACTCTCTTGGGGGGTCAAGGCTGTGTCTTTCAGCTTGGTGAAGCCCTTTCCACACAGCCATATGCAGGAGCTTGGTGGTGATGAATCCATTGCTGACATAGGGGCTTCCTGATCACGCAGAGGGACAGGCTCGGGGTTGGGAGATGGCAGACCTCCACTGACTTGCACCTTGGACTTGTTTTCCTGGCTGTGAAATTTCGGGGGAGTCACTTCACCTCACTGGCCTTTTAGTTCCTCCCTGTATAAATGGAGATACAGTTACCTCCCTCCCAAGGGCATTGTGAAGGCTTAACCAGACCACATAAACAAAGGGCATAGTAGATGCTCGATAAACAGGCACACCCATTCCTTTCAAGGTAAGCCATCTCTGTTTATGAGGCGTGTTCTCAGGAAGGAATCCAGTATCAGTCATTTACATTTTAGCATGAATTGAAGAGTATCATTATGTCCTCAATAGGAAGGTGAAGTTCCTGAGTGCTTTAGCTGAGGACTACCAGATTGTTCTGTCTGTAACCTTGAGGTATTAACCTTCTGATGTGGAGAGAAGTAGGTTGATGGGCAGAGGGCTCTCTGGGGGTCACCCTCTACCACTCAGGCTGAGGTTTGGATGAATTCTGAGCATGCCCAAAGCCTAACGGGAAAGGTGATGTCTGGGGATGATGACAGGGGATTTGCAGGAAGATCTCAGTGTGAGTGGCCTTTAAGGAAGCAGTTTCCGGTGTTCCGCACACGCCCCCCGCCCCCACCCCGCATCGTTCGGTGGCCCTGGATTTCCTTCTGACCTCTGCACACCCAGTTTCTATGTGATTCCCTTCTGTCTGTTCCCCCCACTTCCTGTCTGTCTGGAAAACATCAGAGTCATTTGAAGAGTAAAACTGTGACCTTCTGAAATTCAGCAGGTACATGTTCGGTTGAGAGACACCATGACAGCCATCGCAGGCATGCGCGCCCCCATGGAGCGTGTGTGCACGAATGTGTGCGTGAGCGACAAGTGAAAAGACTCAAAAGCTGCTTTCCCCCCCGATGCCTACGACCCCTCTGACTTTCCAGGAGTCTTGTCAAGGACCTAAGGAAAGAAAGTCTACCCAACATCACTCTTCTTTCTTGCTTAGCTATCGTGCTCTGTGAGCAAGGCCTTTCTGCTCATGGAACATTCAGCTCAAGGAGGCACCATATTGGGAACTTGGTTTGGGGAAGGGGTGACTGCAGGAGGCAGGGAGGATGCAGACGGCAATCTCGACCTAAGGTGAAGCGTGCAGCATCATTAGAGTTGTCGTGAGATGTATTCTTGCCTTTGGCACAGAGCTCAGTGTGGAGATGAGGAAGGTTAAAGGCAAACGGAATCTTGACCCCACCATAAACCGCTGGCTATTTCGGTGTGGGGACATGTGACTTGCTCTT
This sequence comes from Prionailurus viverrinus, assembly GCF_022837055.1. NCBI lineage: Eukaryota > Metazoa > Chordata > Mammalia > Carnivora > Felidae > Prionailurus > Prionailurus viverrinus. The sequence goes on from NC_062571.1 coordinate 84,215,793, forward strand.
GGAAGTCTTGACTTGGCAAGTAAGAGTCTACCTTCTCTTGAGGTCTTGAAACAAGCACGGTATACAAACCATTCTTTGTTTTTGTTTCTCAGGAGCATGTCTGTGTTTACACCATGCCTCCTTCAACAAAAACTAGGGAGGCTTTCCTCACACTGAGCACAGCTCCTGGCCTCTCGGACGCAGGTGAGGAAGATAGGACACATGAGTGAATAGAACCCCCTGGGCCTTTGCGCTTCAAGACCAAACTTAAACATATCTGATGCGGGGGACCTTCCTCTAGTGCTCCGTGCAGACCCGCCTGGATGTAGGGATTTCACTGGCTTTTCTAGGCTTCGTTCACAGGAAAAGTCCCCTTAGGTGGTTGGGTCCCAATAATAGGGGTGCAATGATATCACTCTGCTTTTCTTGTGTTGGATAATGATTTTTGTGCAGAGACAGGATCTTGTCTCTCAGTGTTTGCTTGAATACAAGTTGTTTTCCTGAGGTACCATCTTGGGGTATGTGTGTGTGTGTGTGTGTGTGTGTGTGAGAAGATTCTTAATGTGGTGGTAGGACTATCCCAGCCCTTTGTAAAGATGACTTGGGAAACCAAGCCCCCTTTTGGCCCACACTGGGCCTCCCTTCCCTGGGCCTTCAGTGTGTCTTGTCGGTGAGGCCGTCCTCTGCATCCTCACATATGTTCTCATGTCAATGGTGGCATCCAGGCCGGGGAGAAATCATCATAAATTCCATCTCATAATGACAAATCAAAGGCTCAGTGGCCGGGTCAAGACCAGACTCAGGTCTCCCTACCTTTCTGTAAGTTTCCTATAGGATTGCACGGGCAGCATCATGGTCTTTTGTTACCCCCGGAAACAATGGCCTTGGGTGCTTCTCATTGGCTGTGCCCGGGCTGAACTAGCCTGGTGATGAGCTAGTGACCTGCCTGACCTTGTGGGCCAGCCCCACCCCTCCTGCTCTGTGGGACACCATTGCACCAGTGACAACAGCCATGTATCTCCCAAGCACTAAGCACGCCTGTCCACCGTCTAGTTTTGTCCCTGCCACAATCATGTAAGGTAGTTCCATATTCACTCCCATTTGACAGATCAATAAACCAAGGCACGTGAGGAAAGTCCTTGTCCGAGGTGGCATAGCTGTGTGTCACAGAGCTAGTCCCGGAACCCTGGCAAGCTGGCCCCATCCAGCCGGGCTGTCTCAGAAGGAGGGAGGTTGGGTGTTAGTTATTCCCTTCACGCTCCTTTGTTTTAGACGAATTTGTGTTTCATGTGGAGTCTCTCCCCTCCTTGAAAAATAGAGGTTTTGAAAGTCATGGTTTAAAGGGCGCTTGGGTAGCTCAGTCGGTTGAGTGTCCAACTTCGCCTCAGGTCATGATCTCACAGTTCATGGATTCAAGCCCTGCATCGGGCTCTGTGCTGACGGCTCAGAGCCTGGACCCTGCTTCGGATTCTGTGTCTCCCTCTCTGTCTGCCCCTCTGCTGCTCTCTTTCTCTCTCTCTCTCTTTCAAAAATAAACATTAAAAAAAAAAAGATAGAAAAGAAGAAAGCCATGGTTTGGGAACAGTGAGGAATCTGCTGTTTGGAAACCAAAATCCTTAGGCTGAGCAAATTGCCTGGTCATAGTCCGGACCTCCCCCACTCCAAAGGAGGGCCCTGGGGCAGGTACCTGAGCTGGGACAGTGCCCGGGCACCATTGTCCCACGGCCCTCACTCCACAGTGGCAGCCAGAGGCCTCCGGACCTCCCGGAGCCCTGCCTCCCTGTCCACACCCCCAAGATCCCCACTCTCCAAAGTGGTGTCTTATGAGGCAGGAACGGAAGACAGAAAGGAGGCCGGAGTAGGAGTCAGAATCAAGCGTGCTGAGCATTTCTGTGGGCGGACTGGGCAGGCCCTGCGGCCAGAGCAGCCCATGGGAGGGACTGGACTTTCTGGTAATTAAAAAGGGAAAAACAGGAGTGATGGGTACTGACTACAGCTCTTCCTGACCCGGTAGAGAAGGAGGGAAGGGCGAGGCGCATCTCAGCAGGAGCCACAGGCGCCCCGGACTTCCCCCAGAGCCACCCTCTCCATCAAGGAACCGCAGAGCCCCCGGACTGTGTGCTCCCTCCCCCCCGAGAAGCCCAGGCGATGACCAGCATCTCTGCTGCGTGTGTGGGGATTAATGTCCCCGGTGTGGCGGGTCAGCGCCGTGTGCAAAGGCCAGTATTAATCGACAAATTAAAGCCGCAGAAACCTGGGCAGGTGGGAGGAAGTCTCCGAGCTTGATCAAAAACATATTTCTGTTTCGGGTCTAAATAATGGGCTACGGGAGGCACATCTGTAAATTATACAGGAAGCCTTCTTCAACAACTGATTCTCCCTGACAGTTTTACTGGGGTATATGAAAATGAGTATTAAAGATGTGATCTGTAGGCTTCCTTCCAGGAATTCCAATCTGGTTTCAATAAAATGGGAACACTGATTGGAAGTGAAGCTGCCTTCCGGTTTTGCCTTTGGCTATTACGTGCTCATTCGTGAAATGACTGAATTCCACAACTAGTTTTAATACTTACCTTTTGAGTTCATCTCCAGCACTGGACACATTGGAATGATTAACATAGCACTGGCTCCCCGAGCTGGGTGCTCTCTAATTTAAAACAGCCCAGGTGCTGAAGACAAATGAGTCCTCCTGGTAAGTCCATTCTTTCTTTCAGGAAGTTGCTTTGCAGGAACATCGAGAGCAGAATATTAATAGTAAAAAAAAATTAAATAAAATCATGCTCCTTGAGTAGATGCCTGGGGGAAAAGATTAAAAGTTTGGTGCAAGGCAGAAACTTGTAATTTGTGCGGATTGTTCTGGTTGCATTGCTTTCTGGGCTTCTCGGCTCGGATCCTGTGTTTGCAACTGTAGTAACAGTGGGCTCCGGGTCCCCGACTTCCTCCCCAGGGATGCCCTCCTTTTGGTCAGCCGTGTACTCTGGGCTGACCTTGGGTTGGTCTTCCCCAGCAGGAGGCGGGATCATGCTGGGTCAGCTGCAGCTTCTCACCTCTCCCCTGCTCCCAGCCCCCCAGGCCACATTCTTAAGAGGACACCCAGGATTAAGGAGAGGGAATTAATTGGATGATCTTTCCACACAGCCCGCTACAAAGCCCCCTCACCCTCCCTGCTCTAACCACTGGGCTAATGGGCCACAGGTGCTTTTACTATCTGACTTTTCTGAGGTTTCCTTGACAAGGTGGATGCGTTCTCTTGCTTCCATTTGTGGGCCACAGTCTCCCTAACCTTTGATGACGGGGAGGAAAAAGTTGCTGGGTCTCACATGGCATCCTCCAACGTGCATTCGTCCAAAGCCATTATGGGATTTTCAATGGGAGAAAATGGACCTAAACCCTTGGGGGATTGGGCACTGCTGGGAGCATGAATTCATTTTGACATGTTTTTGTGGGATTGCAAATGTTGCCTTTTTTATATGCAAAATTCGTATTTAATTTCCTCTGATCTTCTTCAGAATCATGACCATAGTTTTCATGCATTTAATTTGGGATGAAATTTTGTTGCCTTTGTTGCTTTTCACCTGAGGATAACTCAGTGGCCTGTGTTTTGGTTTAAAAGGTCTAAGGATGTGGGGGTGCTTGGTGGCTCAGCCGTTAAGCGTCAACTTCAGCTTGGGTCGTGATCTCCAGGATCATGAGTTGAGCCCCGTGGTGAGCTCTCTGCTGTAGAGCCTCCTCTGTCTCCCTCTCTTTCGTCCCTCCCCACCCTCTGAAAAATAAACAAACATTAAAAAATGTTAAAAGAAATACATCAGCACTCCTGTATCCCTTGGGTAAATTCCTAGCGGTGCTATTGCTGGGTCATAGGGTAGATCTAGTTTTAATTTTTTTGAGGAACCTCCACGCTGTTTTCCAGAGCGGCTGCACCAGTTTGCATTCCACCAACAGTGCAGGAGGGTTCCTGTTTCTCCACATCCTTTCCAGCATCTAGAGTCTCCTGATTTGTTCCTTTTAGCCACTCTGACCGGCGTGAGGTGGTATCTCATTGTGGCTTTAAGTTGTATTTCCCTGATGAGGAGTGACATTGAGCATCATTTCATGTGTCTGTTGGCCATTCTGGATGTCTTCTTAGAGAAGTGTCTATTCATGCTCTTCTGCCCATTTCTTCACCGGATTATTTATTTTTCGGGTGTGGGAGGGAGGGGAAAGTGGGGTGATGGGCATTGAGGAGGGCACCTGTTGGGATGAGCACTGGGTGTTGTATGGAAACCAATTTGACAATAAATTTCATATTTAAAAAAAAGAGGAATAAACACTCAATAAATAAATAAATAATATAAAAAAAGAAAAGAAATAAAAAATAAAGGTCTAAGGATGTGGATCGCACATGTACCCGCACCTGTTGAGTATGTCGTCGGACATAAAGCCCATTTCTTGACATGATGGACAACCTATGCTCATGTGTTGGATGAAAGGCATTTTTCTGGTCATCAGCAGGTGTTCTCTAGAGCCAAACGCTGTGTGTGAGGTGCACGGTACAGTGTGTGCCCTTGAGGTAAGAAGTTACCTGTGACAGGGACCACCCAGTCATTTGAAGACCTGACTTCATTCACAACCTGTCCCCTCAAGCCCTGATTCAAAATCCAAGACTCCAGTCCACCATCCCTAATGTGGATTATGGTGACATCAGTACTGAGCCACTAGCCGTGTGTGGCTCTTTAATTTTAAATTAATAAAAATTAGGGGCTCCTGGTGGCTCAGTCAGTTAAGCATCTGATTTTGGCTCAGGTCATGGTCTCACGGTTCATGGGTTCGAGCCCCACATCAGGCTCTATGCTGACAGCTCAGTGGAGCCTGGAACCTGCTTCAGATTCTGTCTCCCTCTCTCTCTGCCTCTCCCCTGTTCCTGCTCTGTCTCTGTCTCTGTCTGTCTGTCTCTCTTTCAAAGATAAACATTAAAAAATTTAAATTAATAAAAATTAAATAAACTTTAAAATCCTCCTCTCCTGTCACACCTCCCACATTCCAAGTGTTCAGGTGACCACTGTACCCGAGAGCTCACATTAGAACATTTCCATCGTGGCAGAAAATCCTATTAGGGTTAGAGTTTTATCACGATCCCAAGAAAATCAGGAGGAAGATGGACTCTCATCCCAGGCCACATTTAATTGAAACCCTGCCGTGTGAGAGGGAATCTGTGAGCTGTTGACAAACTTCGATGAAAGTAGAAATTTCCCATGTGAGACCAAAGACTAAATCTGACCCAGAATATTTGGAAGATGAGCTGGGTTAACGATGGCTCTGCCAAAATATTTGTGACGGATAGGAACGGAATGGAATTTCGAGCAGTTGCAGTAGCCCGAGTCATCCAGTACTCCAGTCACCGACATTAACGACACAGGAGAAATGTTCTTCGTTTTCGGCAATGTTATCTTTTATTTAGTAACTCTTGGATGTCTTGCATCTAGGGAAGCGCCCCTCTGTGGTTTCTGAGCACCTTGCACTGAGGCTGGGTGATGGGCCCCTCCAGCCCACCTCTGACAGCAGCCCATGCTTGTGCTCAGCCGAGAGAATGCTTTTTTCCCCATGGTCAACACTTTCAAGACGTGGGGTCTGTACTGAGAGATTATTTTTGTTTTTACTGCAACAGACACACATCAGCAATGCCCAGCTCCCTGGGTATCCTTCAAAGGCCAACAAACTCAACGGAGGCAATATTAGAAACCAGATCCAGTATCTGAATTTTCCCTCCCATGATGGCTTTCCCAGTGGCTCAAGCTTCTAGGGACCACTCTTCTCTGGTCACCTGCCTCAGTACACTGAGGTCAGGCCAGGCACCCCCCTACTGTCAGCACATGCCCAGCCCAGCTGATCCCCATGATAACAAGCAATGGTGGCACAGGTGCCGCTGGGTGGGATGTGCCACGTTCGCAGCCCACGGTATTAGCCACGACAGCAGGTTCTGAGGAGGCCAAGTCATGAGAGCAGTTTTGCTCTCACTTGCTGATTACTTTTTTGTTAGCGAATAGTGAGGACCTGCCATATCCCTGGAAGTGTGCTAGGCACCTCGTTGCATCTCTAACTTCCAGTGATCACAAATAGCCTTGGTGTTAGTAGTGTCATCTCCAACATGCGGATGAAGATATGGAAGCTGGTGGGTGAAATTACTAGTCCTGGGTCACATCACACAAGACCTGCTGAACTCAGACTTGAGGCCAAGTTTTCTTAATGCCAAAGCCAAGTCTCACGGTGGTAAGTGGTGGCATGCCACCTCGAAGGATGTGTTTGGTTGTCTAGGAAATCGTGAGGACTAGCTTTTCCCAAGACCTGAGATGAATGATGGAGACCATCCAGCGGGACTTTACTGTGGGTTCTTGGAAAACGGAACGAAGAATCCTGGGCTCATCACAGGGCCTGCCGAGGGGCTGCTTCTTTCTGGGTTGGAGAGCCAGTCTTTATATCCAAGACTGGGAGCCCTGAGATGGCCTCCATTACCTCCCATCCAATCCCCTTGACAGATGAGTTTCCTGAGGCCAGCAAAGGCAAACCTGGCTAATGTCGTTCAGAGCCAGAAGTCAAGTCCAGGCTCCTTCCATTACCCCACCTAAGAGCCCGTGAGAGGTCCAGCCCCAGGACCAAGATACCCTTCTCTTAATCTGCAGTGAGCTCCTCAGAGCCTGCTGGGGTCTCCCTGGGAACCATGACCTGCCAGCATGGACATCCCAGCCCCTTCTGGTGGACTTTGCACCGTAGAGTGGGAGCCCTGAGCGCCTGCCTCGCTCTGGAGGCAATGCTCACAGGAGAGTGAATGGCAGGGACCGGTTGGATTTTACCTGCAAGAGCAAAGGTTTATACCTGGACACGGGGGTTGGGTGTGCCCTGCAGCCCCTCGGAATCTGGCGAGATTTGGGAGTGCTTAGAAGCCCTGGATTGTCCGATGGCAGGCTCTGCACATGCTCTTACCATTGGGGGAACCTAGAAACGGAGTTGGTCTCGGCGCAGCACAGTCGCACACATCTTTTGCTCTACCTTCTAGCTTTATTTGGAATTACATCCTGACAGAAGGATCATCGTACCCCCCTGTGTATGCCTCCAGGGCTCTTAGCCAGTCCTGGT